>NC_138190.1:20178904-20778904 GCF_964194105.1 Spermophilus citellus | reverse complement strand
TGCCCCCCGCATCCTTGCCAACATGTATTGTTGCTTGTATTCTTTTATATTTTATTTAGAGACAAGGTCCCGCTGAGTTTCTCAGAGCCTTGCTAAGTTGTGAAGGCTGGTTTTGAACTCGAAATCCTCCTGCCTTAGCCTTCTGTGCTGCTGAGATTACAGACGTGTACCACCATTCCTGGTTTGTCTTGATTTTGATAAGTACCTTATCTCTGGTCTGGTTTCCTTGAGATTTGGACCTTTTCACTAGTAGCTAAGATGGCCTCTGATGGTCATTATTTTCTTCATGCATATTCTTTTTAAAAATTTTCTTTTAATTATAGTTGGACACAATACCTTAATTTTATTTATTTTTATGTGGTGCTGAGGATCAAATCCAGTGTCTCACACATGCTAGGTGAGTGCTCTACCACTGAGCCACAAACCCAGCCCCTATGCATAGTCTTCTTTTTAACATTTATTTTTTAGTTGTAGTTGGACACAATACCTTTGTTTTATTTATTTATTTTTATGTGGTGCTCAGGATCGAACCTAGGGCCTCACACAAACTAGGTGAGCGCTCTACCATTGAGTCATAACCCCAGCCTCATATTCTTTTTTGAAAAATAGCTTTAGTTGTAGATGGACATAAAAACTTTATTTATTTATTTATATTTATGTGATGCTAAGGATCAAACCCAGTGCCTCATACATGTGAGGTAAGCGCTAGCCTCCAGCCCTATGCATATTCTTTTAAAGGTTGTTCTTACAATTAATCAGAGTTTGTTATTTGTTGTTTTATTGCTGGTTTAACCAATAGAATACGGTGAAAGTGATCATTTGTAATTTTCAAGGTATGTTATAAAAGGCATAATAATGTCTTCCTTGGTCCATTGCCCTGTAGCCACAATACTGTGAGGACTTACACAATCCCATGAAAGGCCTCCCTAGAGAGAAACTGAGATCCCTGGCCAATAGCCACAATGAACTTGCTGTTCATGTGAAATAGTCTCTTTGAAAGTACATCTTCTAGCCCCACTCAAGCATTCAGATGAACTTAACATTTCTGACTACAACCTCAGAAGAACCCTAAATCAGGCCCATTGAATCAAGTTCCTCTGAAATTCCTAACTTACAGAAACTAAGAAATAATATGCTGTTATTGGTTTCTCAAGCTGCTATATTTTGAGATTCATTATTCAGTGTTTCTCTTGGAACCACTAAGCCAAAAGATTAATCTTTTGAAAACAAAAATTCATTCATATTGCTTCTGTGTTAAAACTTTCAATGACCCCTGTTTGCCTACTAAATTAAAGTCAAACTCAGTATTTTAATGACTTCTTAATTATTCTGTATCATCTCCATACAATTTTTTACACATTTGCACACAGGCACAAATACACACATATACAAAATGTGAGTATGTATACAATATTCCATTTTATTTCTTTTGTATATGCTCTTTAAATAAATCAAATGAGTTTATTCTACCTGAGTACCTTTTGGCATAAATATCTTTATATTATTTCTGGATTTCCCCAGGCAGGTATCCATTAAGCTTTCATTATGCACTGATTCCCTAATATAGTAATATCCTGTTTTAAAATAATTTGTGTCTATCTTTTATATCCTCTGCCCATTAAACTGTAATATCCTTTAGGGTCATGCCTAATACATAACAGGTATCAATACCTAGTTGTTGAATTTTTAAATAAATGCTTTGTGGTAAAAAGTTTCACTAAAGGAATTCATATATCCTTTCACCCAACCCCAAATTCCTCTGAGGATTTGTTGCCTACATCCTTGAATTACCTCTTAAGTTTTAAGAATATATAACTCTATGGGAGAAAAATTTTCTATGTATTTTAGATTAGGCTGAACAAAGACCTTGACATTGTCCTCATTAAACTTTGGGTTCTAACAAATTTTAATTGGCTAAGATAATATACAAAGTTATAATCATATTATAATTTAATTTCTTTCCATGAAGGAAATAATAGTGCCATGGTTTGGGAGTTCTCCTTAATTCACTCTATTTGATTGTCACCATGGAACTTAGTTATTTTGATTTTAGCAGAGATTTTTTTTGTTTTAATTAGTTATATATGATAGTAGAGTGTATTTTGACATAATATACATAAATGGATTATAACTTCTCATTTTTCTCTTTGTACATGATGTATAATTATATTAGTTGTGTACTCATTTATGCACATAGGATAGTAATATCCAATTCATTCTACTATCTTTTCTATTCCCATTCTCCTTCCCTTTCCTTCATTTCCCTTTTTCTAATCCAAAGTACTTCTATTCTTCCCTACCCCCCTCATTGTGAAATTATTACCCACATATCAGAGAAAATATTATGGGGGATTGGCTTATTTAACTTAGCATGATTTTTTTCCAGTTCCATGATGATTTTGGCAGAGTTTTTTATGAAGCTTCACAACTAATTCTTAGCAGTCAATTTGTAAGCTTTAAAAAGAGAATGTTAGGGGCTGGGGATGTGGCTCAAGCGGTAGCGCGCTCAACTGGCATGCGTGCGGCCCGGGTTCGATCCTCAGCACCACATACAAAGATGTTGTGTCCGCCGAGAACTAAAAAATAAATATTAAAAATTCTCTCTCTCTCTCTCTGTCTCCTCGCTCTCTCTTAAAAAAAAAAAAAAAGAGAGAGAATGTTAGCCAGAATTTGAATGTCTTTCATTTTATTGCACTTTACTCATTTAAAATGTTTAATCTTCTCTAATATAAATGAAATGAAAAGTGTGTCAGAATTATAAACATCAAAACTTGATACAATAAGAAAAGTTAACTTGTGAAAATATAACAAAATGGACAATTATACCAATGTGCAAAATGCTTGTTAGAAAAATTGTTTCCAAATTCAATTAAGATGATATAAGTGAGCCGCCAAAATATATCTTAACTAAAAATTAAAGTTTGCTTCAGATAAGATATTGAAATAGTCACAAATTATTTAAAGACTTCAAGCTACTCAATATTAAATTCATTCATTTATACATTATTATCAAAAACAGTAACTAAAATGTTGCATGGATTGAGGTGGTTTTTCAAATAGGTGAAGAATATTACACTGGTTTTCAGTAGATATAATCAAGTTCATCTAGTTAGGAAAAAAGAGAACTGTAGAAGCAGAATTGTTCTGTACTTATCACAATACAAATGGAATTTTCTTCACAATAATGAAAAATTAGTAGACATGTCTTTGAAATCTTACACCACTAATTAAAATCTAGTCAATAAAGCATAGAAATAAAAGAATTATTTTCTGCAAATGCCATTTAAAAATTCTATTTAAAATGTTTTATTATATATGTTTGTTTTGCTAATTTTTTTATTAGTTGCTCAAGACAATACAACAATCTTGACATATCATACATTTGATTCAAATAGGGTATGAATTCTCATTTTTCTATTTTGCTAATTTCTACCTGCAAAACACAACCACAGGGGCTGGGGTTGTACCTCATTGGTAGAGAGTTAGCCTAGCCTGTGTGAGGCACTGGGTTTGATCCTCAGCACCACATAAAAATAAATAAAGTTAAAATAAGATCAAGTTTCTGAGTCTCATGCAAAGTAAATAATAGAAAATATATTTGTAAATTATTGGACAGTTTAATTAGGCATTTTCACGGTTCAGAAAAAGTGACATAGCAAGATGTAGAGAACAACAATAAACTTATTTTCACATTACTTTCACATTTTAATACATTTAACAATGTAATTCCCTTATCAAGTCAGGTAGAAAAATATTGAGCAAATAAAGTCCACCTGTTGCTAGAACTATTAATCTGTATTCAGAGCATTTATGAAATATAAAGTTGAAATAACAACTTTGCTTCATTTAATTATTTTTCTGTACTTGAGGCTATTCAAGACGCTTATAACTTGTCAAAAGTCAACCTCTGGCTATAAACTTAGGCTAACCTCCTGAATTCAAATGTATTATTTACTTACCTATGGTTGTATTTGATTAGTAATATAAGAGTATTCTAGGGAACTTAGCTATTTTTTTTTTGAAGATTTGTAGTATAGAAGTGAATATATTGTTGAGCCAAGTTCTCTAATGCTAAATTCTAACCGTTGTATCCTTCAAGTGTGTTTTTGAAAGGCACCTTGGAATGTTATTACTGAGCCAAATAGAGGTTAAAAGGCCTCTTACCTCAGTGAACAATAAGAAGGAACAAAGCAACTAAATTTGTAGTGTGATTAATGCTACATACAATTCCTCTAATCATTGAGAACTCTGAATTGATGTCCACACAGCCTATTCATTCTGGGCATCTCTTCTGTCTGAAGCTTAAAGGTCCCAAGGAAAAAAATCACCCAAAGTTGTATGCAAAAAAATAGGGGCAAAAAAGTAACAAGATATGTTGGCTTGAGCCTTTATTTAGCTTACCAGGAATATAGAGGAGATCCCTAATTACAAAGCATCACTTATCATCACCCCTCAAATTAACAAAGCGATGTCTAGAGGACTTATGTTGGCCACTCATCTGTCCTCTTGGGAATTACTCTAATAGAGAATAGGGTCATATCCACCATTCTTATTTTTTTATATTCATCAGAAGGGTTAGCTTATTTTATGGCAATAATCCTAGGTATTAACAGTAATTGTTGTATTAAATTGATAAAATGGCAGTCCTTCAAATCTTACTAATTGATTGAGACACCAAAAATACATTGACCTTTAAAACTCTGGTTCAATTTAATGTTCACAAAAGTACAGTAGAGTTTCTTTGGTTCATATTTATCAATCACACAATTCTCATCACCTAATTTCAGCTTCAGACAGATTCACGTATAGGCAGAATTCCAAAAGTACTCTTTCCTTCTGGCTTTATTTGATAAAATTGGTGACATTTCATTCTACCTGACATTCCGTTACTCTAGATATTGTTGCCAAAGCCTCAATCTTCAGTCTACACTGCCTTATCTGCAAGTCTATTCTATTGTCGTTTTCATCAATATTTATTCTCTTTATTGGTCTTGCTAATTCCAGACTAAGATTACTCAATCCATTTTTCTCATTGAGACTTAGTTGAAAATGGAGCATTTGTTGAGAATACTTCAGATTAACATAAACACTCACAGATTGCTCCAAGGAGAATGTTTTCAGTGCTTATTTACAAACAATGAGTTCATATGCTTGTGCATTTTAGGCAGATATTAAAGAAAGATGTTTTTGAATATGTATGTAGGTATATACATACAGTTACATATTTTAAGAGGTTGTAAAGTTTCTCAAATAACAATTTATACCAAGATTTCTTCATATGGATGTCTGCTTGCTCTGGATTTAAAAACAAAGACATGAAAAGAGTTATAAAAATAGAATTAAAAACTTCTATTATCAGAAATTGTATTAAATTGCCCCAACTGCAAGCTGTCAGGGAATTGCAAATATTTATTATGTTTCTTCTAATTTTCATAGAAAAGTACTTAGGGGTTTACCAATACATCCAAAGATTTCGGGATGTTGCTACATTCAAAACACAAATGGACTCACTCACTGAAGATTATATATTTTAGCATTAAGGAATGGGAAATCTTACTTGGCAACATTTAGGAAACACAATTAATGAGATAGTATGCACAAATAATACTGCTGCAAACAAAAATTAAAGCTCAATGTTCACATATTTTAAAATAATTATCATAGAAAATTTTTTATTCTCCTCCCCTCATATTATTTTTTTTTAAAGAGAGAGAGAGAGAGAGAGAGAGAGAGAGAGAGAGAGAGAGAGAGAGAGAATTTTTTTAATATTTATTTTTAGTTCTCGGCGGACACAACATCTTTGTTGGTATGTGGTGCTGAGGATCCAACCCGGGCAGCATGCATGCCAGGTGAGCGCGCTACCGCTTGAGCCACATCCCCAGCCCCCTCCCCTCATATTATTAACAAAGAGCTGAATTTAAGGGTACATTGCCCATGCTCATTCTTTGGCATCTTTACTCTCTCTATATTTTTTGTTGATCAGTTTAGTTTAATTCAATATAGCAGTTTGGTAGCTGATTTATCTCTAAAAATTTAACAAAAAGTCTTTCACTTATGAATAATTCAAACCTTTGCTGGTTATAAAATTGCATCTTTGGCTCTCTTCACAGCCAACTGCTTCTTTCAAGTAGCAGATTCCAATCCATGAGTTTGTATCAGGGATCTGACTGACATCTGGGGGTAAACTAAAACCCAACATTTGTTTTAAACAAATTTTCATTTTCTCCTAACAGGTGCCAGGATTTGCTTTTTATTGTTGGTCGTCAAAAAATAAGGTAGCTAATATTATCTCCAGAGTCTGTGCTCTGGACTTCTTTTTGTGTACTGAAGTTTAAAGAGGAACAAAACAGGAACAGAGAGCTGTAAATAAATTACTTAGGATTGAGAACATCTGCAAAATTTGGATAAGAATATATCTGTATTTTTGTCCCATGTAGAGAAAGAACTGCTAATTTTCACAAATAGGAGTCTACCATCTCCTTGAAATGTATTTAGAAAATTAATTTTGCATAGATGAGATACATTAATTATGCTCAAGGCACAGTTTTTAGTTTTAAACATTTTAAAGATATTATTCAGATGAGAATTATCAGAGCAGAAATTTTTAAGATTCATATTTATTTGTTCCAAATTAATTTTATATTTTTCTAATTAGAATATATATATATATATATATTTCAATAGGCACATATAGATTGTTTAGTTTAAATGAATAAATGAAGTCATATTTTCTGTATCAATATATATTATAGTTAAAATTTCACAGGCTTCTTTTAATGTTGGCCTACTTTCTAATCAGGTTCAATTTACTTAAAAATAGATTTAAAAAATTTCTATTTACATACTTAATATATTATACTGTTTTCCCCTCACCAACTCCTGAGGAAATCAGCATTTACTCAGCCTTTAAAAGAAGTGTGGGAAAGCATGCTACATAATGGTATTTTACTTTTAAATGTTCTAGGGGGTCACTATTGGTAGAACAGTCTTAGTATTGTAATTTTGCCTTCAGCCAGTCCTTAAATGTCCCTACATTTGTGTACTACTGAGAATAGGATATGGTTAATAAGGAGGTCTGAGGTATAGTATGTTTTATGCAGGAATCAATTGCTTCTAACTTACTAAAATATATCTTGCTCAATTCAAACTTTAAAATATAATGTATTCCAATTATAGACAGCACAAGCAAATCCAAGTCATTTTACTAACTATAAGGCAATTAGAACTAATAAATACTTCAAAAGACATTGTTTTCAGTCCTAATTGGGGCAAGGGAGTTTCTGTTTTGTTTTAGATATTAGTATTTTGGTTACTCTTCTATTTGATCCCTTTTTTTTTTGTCTCGTGTTGAAATTATTTATTCTAGTTTGTTATACATGATGGCAGAATGCAATTCATTTCATATTACACATAGAACACAATTTTTTTATTGATTATTTAAAGCATTACATAGCTCATGATATATCATCTTTCATACATTTGACTCAAATTGTGTTTTGAATTCCCATTTTCACCCCAAATACAGATTGCAGAATCACATCTGTTACATATTCACATTTTTACATAATGCCATATTAGTGACTGTTGTATTCTGCTACCTTTCCTATCCTCTACTATCCCCCCTCCCCTCCCCTCCCGCCCCCATCTTCCCTCTCTACCTCCCCTGCTGTTGTTCAATTCTCTCTCTTTTTTTCCCTCCCCCTTGCCCCTCATAACCTCTTATAATTTTATGTATCATTGAAGGTCTCCTACTATTTCCATGTGCTTTCCCTTCTCTCTCCGTTTCCCTCCCCCCATTCGTCTTTGTTTACTGTAGTCTTTTCCTCATGCTCTTCCTTCCTGTTCTGTTCTTAGTTGCTCTCTTTATATCAAAGCAGACATTTGGCATTTGTTTTTTAGGGCTTGGCTAGCTTCGTTTAGCATAATCTGCTCTAATGCGATCCATTTCCCTGCAAATTCTATGATTTTGTCATTTCTTAGTGCTGCATAATACTCCATTGTGTATAGATGCCACATTTTTTTTATCCATTCATTTATTGAGGAGCATCTAGATTGGTTCCACAGTCTAGCTATTGTGAATTGTGCCACTATAATCATTGATGCAGCCGTATCCCTATAGAGCGCTTTTTTAAGGTCCTCAGGGAATAGTCCGAGAAGTGCGATAGCTGGGTCAAATGGTGGATCCATTCCAGCTTTCCCAGGAATCTCCATACTGCTTTCCAAATTGGCCTCACCATTTTGCAGCCCCACCAGCAGTGTACAAGTGTACCCTTTTCCCCACATCCCCGCCAACACTTATTGTTGTTTGACTTCATAATGGCTGCCAATCTTACTGGAGTGAGATGGTATCTTAGGGTGGTTTTGATTTGCATTTCTCTGACTGCTAGAGATGGTGAGCATTTTTTCATGTACTTGTTGATTGATTGTATGTCCTCCTCTGAGAAGTGTCTGTTCAGGTCCTTGGCCCATTTGTTGATTGGGTTTTTGTTATCTTATTGTTTAATTTTTTGAGTTCTTTGTACATTCTGGATATTACGGCTCTATCTGAGGTGTGGGGGGTAAAGATTTGTTCCCAGGATGTAGGCTCTCTATTTACCTCTTTTATTGTTTCTCTTGCTAAGAAAAAACTTTTTAGTTTAAGTAAGTCCCATTTGTTTATTCTTGTTGTTAACTCTTGGGCTATGGGTGTCCTATTAAGGAATTTGGAGCCCGACCCCACAATATGTAGATCGTAGCCAATTTTTTCTTCTATCAGACGCAGTGTCTCTGATTTGATATCTAGCTCCCTGATCCATTTTGAGTTAATTTTTGTGGATGGCGAGAGAAAGGGATTCAATTTCATTTTGTTGCATATGGATTTCCAATTTTCCCAGCACCATTTGTTGAAGATGCTATCCTTCCTCCATTGCATGCTTTTAGCCCCTTTATCAAATATAAGATAGTTGTAACTTTGTGGATTAGTCTCTGTGTCTTCTATTCTGTACCATTGGTCCACCTGCCTGTTTTGGTACCAGTACCATGCTGTTTTTGTTACTATTGCTTTGTAGTACAGTTTGACCTCTGGTATCGCTATACCTCCAGATTCACACTTCCTGCTTAGAATTGCTTTTGCTATTCTGGGTCTTTTGTTTTTCCATATGAATTTCATGATTGCTTTGTCTATTTCTACAAGAAATGCCGTTGGGATTTTGATTGGCATCGCATTAAACCTGTAGAGAACTTTGGGTAATATCGCCATTTTGATGATGTTAGTTCTGCCTATCCATGAACAGGGTACATTTTTCCATCTTCTGAGATCTTCTTCTATCTCTCTCTTTAGGGTTCTGTAGTTTTCATTGTATAAATCTTTCACCTCTTTTGTTAGGTTGATTCCCAAGTATCTTATTTTCTTTGAGGATATTGTGAATGGAGTGGTTTTCTTTATTTCCATTTCAGAGGTTTTGTTGCTGATATACAGGAATGCCTTTGATTTATGCGTGTTGATTTTATAACCTGCCACTTTGCTGAATTCATTTATTAACTCTAGCAGCTTCTTTGTAGACTCTTTTGGGTCTGTTAAGTATATTATCATGTCATCCACAAATAGCAATAGTTTAATTTCTTCTTTTCCTATTTTTATGCCTTTAATTTCTTTTGTCTGTCTAATTGCTCTGGCTAGTACTTCGAGAGCTAAATTGAATAGAAGTGGTGATAGAGGGCATCCGTGTCTTGTTCCAGATTTTAGAGGGAATGCCTTCAGTTTTTCTCCGTTTAGGATGATGCTAGCCTGAGGTTTAGCATATATAGCTTTTACAATATTGAGGTAAGTTCCTGTTATCCCTAGTTTTTCTAGTGTTTTGAACATAAAGGGATGCTGTACTTTGTCAAATGCTTTTTCTGCATCCATTGAGATGATCATGTGGTTCTTGTCTTTAAGTCTATTGATGTGGTGAATAGCATTTATTGATTTCCGTATATTGAACCATCCTTGCATCCCAGGAATGAATCCTACTTGATCATGGTGCACAAGTTTTCTGATATGTTTTTGTATTCGATTCGCCAGAATTTTATTGAGAATTTTTGCATCCAAGTTCATTAGAGATATTGGTCTGTAGTTTTCTTTCTTTGAATTATCTTTGTCTGGTTTTGGGTTGATCCCATTTTTTTATCATTATACATAGAACAGAACAGATTTACTTCCTCTGGATGAAATCCAAAATGTTGTTCTTTCTAGAATATCATTCTTTTAAAAAAATTCCAATTTGTTATATATGGCAGCAAAATGCATTACAATTCATATTACACATATAGAGCACAATTTTTCACATCTCAGGTTGTACACAAAGTAGAGTCACACCATTCGTGTCTTCATACATGTACTTAGAGTAATGATGTCCATCTCATTTCACCATTTTTTCTACCCCCATGGCCCCCTCTCTTCCTCTCCCACACCTTTGCCATATCTAGTGTTTGTGTAATCCTCCAATGATCCCCACCCCAACCTCATCATGAATCATCATCCTTATATCAGAGAAAACATTTGGCGTTTGGTTTTTTGGGATTGGCTTACTTCACTTAGCCTTATATTCCCCAGCTCTATCCATTTACCTTCAAATGCAATAATTTTATTCTCTTTTATTGCTGAGTAATATATCATTGAGTATATATGCCATTTTTTTTTATCCATTCATCTATTGAAGGGCATCTAGGTTGGTCCCACAGTTTAGCTATTGTGAATTGTGCTGCTATAAACACTGATGTGGCTGTGTCCCTGTAGTATGCTGATTTTAAGTCCTTTGGGTATAGACTGAAGAGTGGGATTGCTGGGTCAAATGGTGGTTCCATTCCCGGTTTTCCAGGGAATCTCCATACTGCTTTCTATATAGGCTGCACCAATTTGCAGTCCCACCAACAATGTATGAGTGTGACTTTTCCCCCACATCCTCACCAACACTTATTGTTGTTTGTATTCTTAATAGCTGCCATTCTGATGGGGTGAGATGAAATCTTAGAGTAGTTTTAATTTGCATTCTCTAATTGCTAGAGATGTTGAACATTTTTTTACCTTTATTTTGTTTATTTATTTTTATATGGTGCTGAGGATTGAACCCAAGGCCTTGCACATGCTAGGTGAGTGCTCTACTGTTGAGCCACAACCCCAGCCCAAGATGTTGAACATGTTTTTGTATATTTGAAGATTGATTGTATATCCTCTTCTGAGAAGTGCCTGTTCAGTTCCTTGGCCCATTTATTAGTTGGGTTATTTGTTTTCTTGGTGTTAAGATTTTTGAGTTCTTTATATATCCTAGAGATAAGTGCTGTACCTGATGTATGTGTGGTAAAAGATTGCTCCCAAAATTCAGACTCTCTATTCACCTCACTGATTGTTCCTTTTGCTTAGAAGAAGCTTTTAAGATTGAATCCATCACATTTATTGATTCTTGATTTTAATTCTTACACTATAGGAGCCTTATTAAGGAAGTCAGGGCCTAATCCGATATGATGGAAATTGGGTCCTGCTTTTTTCTATTAGGTGCAGTGTCTCTGATTTGATTCCTAGATCCTTGATCCACTTTGAGTTGAGTTTTGTGCATGGTGAGAGATATGGGTTTAATTTCATTTTGTTGCATATGGATTTCCAGTTTTCTCAGCACCATTTGTTGAAGAGGCTATCTTTTTTTCCAATTATGTTTTTGGTGCCTTTGTCTAATATAAGATAACTGTAATTATGTGGGTTTGTCTCTATGTCCTCTATTCTTTTTTAAAAAATATTTTTTAGTTGTGGTTGGACACAACACCTTTATTTCACTTGTTTATTTTTATGCGGTGCTGAGGATTGAACCCAGGGTCTTGCACATGCGAGGGGAGTGCTCTACCACTGAGCCACAACTCCAGCCCTGTGTCCTCTATTCTTTACCATTGGTCTACGTGTGTATTTTGGTACCAATACCATGCTGTTTTTATTACTATTGCTTTGCAGTATAGTTTAAGGTCTGGTAAAGTGATGCCACTTGCTTCACTCATCTTGCTGAGGATTGCTTTAGCTATTCTGGGTCTCTTATTTCTCCAGATGAATTTTATGACTGCTTTTTCTATTTCTATGAGGAATGTCATTGGGATTTTGATTGGAATTGCATTAAATCTGTATAGTGCTTTTGGAAGTATGGTCATTTTGACAATATTAATTCTGCCTATCCAAGAACAAGGTAGATCTTTCCATCTTCTAAGGCCTACTTTAACGTCTTTCTTTAGTGTTCTGTAGTTTTCATTGTAGAGGTCTTCTATCTCTTTCATCACGTTGATTCCCAAGGTTTTTTTTTTTTTAAGCTATTGCAAATGGAGTATTGTTCCTCATTTCCCTTTCAAAGAATTTGCCACTAATATACAGAAATGCCTTTGATTTATGGGTATTGATTTTATATCCTGTTACATTGCTGAATTCATTTACTAGTTCTAAAAGATTTCTGGTGGAATTTTTGGGGTCTTCTAGGTATAGAATCATATCATTGACAAATAGTGCTAATTTGAGTTCTTCTTCTCCTATGTCTAACCCTTTAATTTCTTTCATCTCTCTAATTTGGCCAGTGTTTCAAGAACTACTTTAAATAGAAGTGGTGAAAGAGGGCATCCCTGTCTTGTTCCATTTTTAGAGAAAATACTTTCAATATTTCTCCATTTAGAATGATGTTGGCTTGGGGTTTAGCATAGATAGCTTTGATGATATTGAGGTATATTCCTGTTATCCATAGTTTTTCTAATGTTTTGAACATAAAGGGGTGTTGTATTTTGTCAAATACATGCTTTTTCTGCATGTATTGAGCTGATGATATGATTCTTACCTTTAGGTCTATTGATGTGATGAATTACATTTATTGATTCCTGTATGTTGACTCAACCTTGCATCCCTGGGATGAACCACACTTGATTATGGAACACTATCTTTTTGATATATGTTTTTGTACTCAATTTTCCAGAATTTTACTGAGAATTTTTGCTTCTATGTTCATTAGAGATATTGGTGTGAAGTTTTCTTTCTATGATGTTTTTTCTATGATGGTTTTGAAATCAGGGTGATATTGGCCTCATAGAATGAGTTTGGAAGTGCTCCCTCTTTTTCTATTTCCTGAAATAAATTAAAGAGTATTGGTGTTAGTTCTTCTCCAAAGGTCTTATAGAACTCATCTGTGTATCCATCTGGTCCTGGGCTTTTCTTGGTTGGAAGGATTCTGATGTGTCTTCTATTTCATTGCTTGAAATGATTTGTTTAAATTGAGAATGTCATCCTGATTCAATTTGGGCAAATCATATGACTCCAGAAATTTGTCAATACCTTCGATATTGTGTATTTTATTGGAGTAAAAGTTTCAAAATAATTTCAAATTATCTTCTGTATTTCTGTAGTATCTGTTGTGATATTTTCTTTTTCATCACATATGTTAGTAATTTGAGTTTTCTCTCTCCTTCTCTTTGTTACATGGCTAAGTGTTTGTCAATTTTATTTATTTTTTCAAAGAACCAACTTTTGGTTTTGTCAATTTTTTCAGTTGTTTCTTTTGTTTCAATTTCATTGACTTTAGCTCTGATTTTTAATTTTTTCCTGTCTTCTACTACTTTTGGTGTTGATTTGTTCTTCTTTTTATAGGACTTTGAGATGTAATGTTAGTTTATTTATTTGTTGACTTTTTCTTCTTTTAAGGAATGAATTCCATACAATGAACTTTCCTCTTAGCACTGCCTTCACAGTGTCCCAGAGATTTTGTTATGTTGTATTTGTGTTCTCATTTACCTCTAAGAATTGTTTGATCTCCTCCTTGATGTTTTTTGCAACCCATTGTTCATTCAGTAGCATATTATTTAGACTACATGTGTTGGAGTCATTATTATTTTTTATTTTATGATTTATTTCTAATTTCATTCCATCAAGATCCAATAGAATGCAGGGTAGTATCTCTACATTTTTATATTGGCTAAGAGTTGCTTTGTGGCATAATATATGGTCTATTTTAGAGAAGTACTCATGTGCTGCTGAGAAGAAAGTGTGTTCACTTATTGATGGATAAAATATTCTATATATGTCAGTCAAGTCTAAGTTATTGATTGTATTCTTGAGTTCTAGTTTCTTTGTTCATCTTTTGCTTGGAAGATCTATCCAGGGGTGAAAGAGGTATGTTAAAGTCACCCAGAATTATTATGTTGTGGTCTGTTTGACTCTTGAATCTGAGAAGAATTTGTTTGATGCATGCAGATGTTCCATTGTTTGGGGCATATAAATTTATTATTGTTATGTCTTTTGATGAATGGTTCCCTTAGTCAGTATGAACTATCCTTCTTTATTCTTTTGATTAAATTTGGCTTGAAGTTTTTTTTTTTTTTTTTTTTTTTTTTTTTTTTTTTTTTTTTTTTTTGATATGAGGATAGAAACCCCTGCTTGCTTTCACAGTCTATGTGAGTAGTAGGACTTTTCCCAACCTTTCACTTACAGTCTGTGGATATCTTTTCCTATGAGACAAATCTCTTGGAGGCAGGATATTGTTGGGTCTTTTTTTGTAATACAACCTGCCAGTCTATGTCTTTTTATTGGTGAGTTTAGGCCATTAACATTCAGGGTTATTATTAAGACATGATTTGTATTCCCAGCCATTTTTGTTTATTTTTAGTATTTAACTTGGTTTCTCCTTTAATTAGTTTTCCTGTAGTATAATACCTCCCTCTGATGATTTTTATTGTTTTTCAATTCCTCTTCATGGACTATTTTGCCAAGGATATTCTGTAGTGTAGGCTTTTGAGTTGTAAAATCTTTTAACTTTTGTTTATCATGGAAGGTTTTTATTTCATCATCAAATCTAAAGCTTAATTCTGCTGTATATAAGATTCTTGGTTTATTTATGTTCTTCCAGGCTCTTCTAGCTTTCAGGTTATTTTGAAAAATTTGCATATAGTCTAATTGATTTCCCCCTATATGTAATCTGATTCCTTTCTCTCATGGCTTTTAATATTCTCTTCTTATTCTGTGTGTTTGGCATTTTCATTATAATGTGACTTGGTGTGGATCTGTTGTGATTTTGTACATTTGGCATCCTGTTAGACTCTTAAATTTGGTTTTCCACTTCATTATTCAAGTTTGAAAAAATTTCTGATATTATTTCATTGACTAGATTTCTCATTCCTTTGGTTTGGAACTCTATGCCTTCCTCTATCCTGATAACTCTTAAATTTGGTCTTTTTTGCTATTCCATATTTCTTGAATGTTTTGCTCATGTTTTTCCTACCATTTTCACTGTGTGGGCTACACTCTTTTCAAGGTCTGAGGTCCTGTATGACGTGTTCAGAGATGAGCTCTGTGATGTGCAGTATTGCAGCTGTCAGCTTCTTCAGAGCCTGTGTGAAGTCCCCAGGTGTAGGCAGGCTACAGAGCATAGGGGCCTATGGCAATAGCTGTGGAGTCCCAAGATGGAGATGACCAGGGTAGACCTACATTGGTAGATGGGGGTCCACACAGGAGTGGTGGTTTAAGTTTCTGTGTGTGGGTAGCGGCTAAGTGACCTTTGTGGGAGCAGCGTCTGGGAATTCTGCACCAGTACTGATACTGGAGATCCCGCTAAGGCACCTGTGAGACTTGCATGGGCGAGTAGTCAGGAGTCAGGAGTCCTTTTCTAAAGCTGAGGCCCGGACCCTGCTTGCCATAGTGACAGTGCTTCCTGCATGGGATCAGCTGTGGAGGGGTCCTCTATCACTCTCAGAGAATCAGTATTCCCACTAGTTGAGACCTGGGTCATGGAATGACACAGAATGCTGCCTCTCTCTGGCCCACCATCGTGGATCCTCTAGCATATCATTTTGATGAAAATAAATCTTTAATGGCATGTGTGTAGATTGGAGCCAAGAAAAGCATTCATGATATTAAGAGGTAATTATTATTTCCAGGTTTCTTTTGAGCCCCTCTATATAAGTTCCTAATAGTATTCTGCATTGATTACTTTTATGCCCTTCATCATACTAAAGTGGTGCATATCTGTGTATACACGAGCATACCTGTGATTCTCATGTTACATAGAAGAGGATCTGTTTTCTCCTGTGGAAAATCAAAACAAATAAGCAAACATAGTCAAACAAAACAAGCAAATGTTATCCATAATTTGGTTAGGGAGATAGAGTCAGACTTAAGGAGCAATCTATCTGGTGTTAATTCACACAGTGTATTAGCAACTAAACTCCATTTCTTGGAGTTACTCTGACCACATTTCAATTGAGTCAGCATGTAGAGTGAGAAAGTCAAACAGTTATATGGGTATCATTTCTATCAAGTAATGATACAAGTGAGCACTTTAACTTTCATGACTGAGTTTTTTAAACAATTTCACCTTTTCTTTTGCATAAGTAGTATGGTATTTTTCCTTTTCTTACCATGTCTTCTTGTGACAATATTTCCCAATTTCCCCAACATCCACAGTGGTGGGAGAAATGGTGAAAAAAAAAATGAGTCTGGAGGTAGATCGCTTGCACTTATGTTGAAACAGATGCTATGTAACATTGATCAAGGTTCATGAAAACACAAAGGTACAAACTTAGTTACTATAAAATAAAAAATTGGATTCTTCTCATGTTTTGTTTCATACCCCCTAGACTTAACTGAGATTAGTGTACATAAAACACTCCAAACAGTATTTAGCATAAAAACAAGTATGCAATAGCTATCAACTATTAGTACTGGCATCCCTTTATAAAATTATTTTAATGTTGTGAGTCTTAAAAGGCTTCTTTTCCACATGTACTTATGTTATTTGTTGCTGGAGGCAAAATACTAAAATTGTTTAACATCCTCTATTTGCCACATTTTTTTATTTTTTATTTTTTTGTGTTTTTTTTGTTTTATTTTTTTCTTTTATTTTAGAGAATTGAGTGTACAGTTGATATTTCAGTTATTACCAATGGATTTCAAGCCACAGCAAAGGATGTTTTTAGATATAATTGTTTACAGACTCCAGTTATAACTGATTTTAGTCCAAAAGAACAAACAATTCTAGGTAAAAATCTTTTAATAAGACCAGTTATTTGACATATACAGAGAAACCACTTCCAGAAATTACTTTGAAAATCAGTCTAATACAGTTTTGTTTCTTAAAGTGAAGCAAGTCACAGTTTGTTTTTCATCTTTCTTTTTTAATATCAATTTTCTATTTATAATTTTACTTTTTTTCACATCGTCATACATGTATTTTGTATAATGATGACCGT
This sequence comes from Spermophilus citellus, assembly GCF_964194105.1. NCBI lineage: Eukaryota > Metazoa > Chordata > Mammalia > Rodentia > Sciuridae > Spermophilus > Spermophilus citellus. Next base: position 20,761,690 of record NC_138190.1, on the reverse strand, counting down.
CTCCTTCCACTATCCTTGCTATTCCCCTTCTCCCTCCCTTTCCCTCCCACCCCTATTCCCTATCTAGAGGTAATCTTCCTCCCTTGCTCTCCTTCCCAACCCCATTTTGAGTCACCCCCTTTATATCAGAGAAGATATTCAGCATTTTCTTGGGGGGATTGGCTAGTTTCACTTAGCATAATCTTCTCTAACGCCACCCATTTCCCTTCAAATGCCATGATCTTATTCTTTTTTATTACTGAGTAATATTCCATTGTGTATAAATGCAACATTTTTTTTATCCACTCATCCACTGAAGGACATCTAGGTTGGCTCCACAGTTTAACTATTGTGAATTGTGCTGCTATAAACATTGATGTGGCTGTGTCCCTGTAATATGCTGTTTTTAGGTCCTTTGGGTATAGTCTGAGAAGAGGAAGAGCTGTGTCAAATGGTGGTTCCATTCCCAGTTTTCCGAGGAATTTCCATACTGCTTTCCAAATTGGCTGCACCAATTTGCAGTCCCACCAGCAGCATATGAGTGTATCTTTTTCCCCTGCATCCTCACCAGCACTTGTTGTTGTTTGTCTTCATAATGGCTGCCACTCTTATTGGAGTAAGATGGTATCTTAGAGTAGTTTTAATTTGCATTTCTCTGATTGTTAGAGATGATGAGAATTTTTTCATATATTGGTTAATTGATTGTATATCCTCTTCTGAGAAGTATCTGTTCAGGTCCTTGGCCCATTTATTGATTGGATTATTTGATTTTTTGGTGCTTATCTTGTTGAGCTCTTTATACACCCTAGAGATTAGTGCTCTATTTGATGTGTGAGGGGTAAAAACTTGTTCCCAGGATGTAGGCTCCCTATTCACCTCACATATTATTTATTTTGCTGAGAAAAAACTTTTTAGTTTGCATCTATCCCATTTGTTGATTATTGGTTTTAATTCTTGTGCTATAGGTGTCTTATTAAGGAAGTTGGGGCCTAGCCCCACATGATGGAGTTTAGGGACTACTTTTTCTTCTATTAGACACAGAGTCTCTAGTTTGATTCCTAGATCCTTGATCCATTTTGAATTAACTTTTGTGCATGGTGAGAGATAGGGATTTAATTTCATCTTGTTGCATATGGATTTCCAGTTTTCCCAGCACCATTTGTTGAAGATGCTATCCTTTCTCCAGTGCATGCTTTTGGCACCTTTGTCTAATATAAGGTAGTTATAATTTTGTGGCTTCGTCTCTGTGTCCTCTATTCTGTACCATTGGTCTACCAGCCTGTTTTAGTGCCAGTATCATGCTGTTTTTGTTACTATTGCTCTGTAGTATAGTTTAAGGTCTGGTATAGCGATACCACCTGTTTCACTCTTCCTGCTTAGAATTGCTTTAGCTATTCTAGGTCTCTTATTTTTCCAGATGAATTTCATAATTGCTTTTTCTATTTCTATGAGGAATGCCATTGGGATTTTTATCAGAATTTTATTGAACCTGCATAGTGCTTTTGGTAGTATGGTCATTTTGATAATATTAATTCTGCCTATCCATGAGCAAGGTAGATCTTTCCATCTTCTATGGTCTTATTTGATTTCTCTCTTTAGGGTTCTGTAGTTTTCATTGTATAGATCTTTCACCTCTTTTGTTAGGTTGATTCCCAATATTTTATTTTTATTTTTTTTTTTGAGGATATTGTGAATGAAGTAGTTTTCCTCATTTCCTTTTCAGAGGATTTGTCACTGATATACAGGAATGCCTTTGATTTTTGGGGGTTAATTTTATATCCTGTCACTTTGCTGAATTCACTTACTAGTTCTAGAACTTTCTTGGTAGAGTTTTCTGGGTCTTCTAGGTATAGAATCATATCATCAGCAAATAATGCTAGTTTAAGTTCTTCTTTTCCTATAGTTATTCCTTTAATTTCTTTCATCTAATTGCAAAATATTTGCCATATTTTTTAAAACGTACATTTTAATAAATTACAGGAGAGCTTGCATTACCTGTTCCCAGATTAGGATATAGCTGAAATTCCCTGTAAATTTTCTTGTTTGATTTGAACTATTAATTAAAGTACTAGCTCATCTTGGAAGACAATTTTTAAGCATCTATAATGGTCAAATTAGGAAAACCTTTTTCCTTCTAGTTGCTGCCTTTTTTCTTAATTGCAGTGTTTATTTTGCATTTAGAGAGACATTGCTAGGGGGAGGTTCTTAATCCATCTCCTGCCAATAATTAGATGATTGTAAACAAGATAATTAGTATTTGCCTTCTTTTCTACAGCATTGGAAGCAAAATGACTGTGAAAACCAGAAAGATATTTCTTGTTTTGTGACCATCACATGTTGCAACATTTGTGAGAAATTGGAGCAACTAATAGTGAATTAAAAAAAAAAAGTTCCAAATAAAATATAACTAGATTGTTTAATGCAAAATATAGGCATTGCTCTCTGGATAATTTAAATCATACCCACTGTTTCATAAAGATATTTTAACTTTATTCTGATTTGCTAAAATAACATTTACTTGGCCAACTCCCTTTTTATATAATTTTGTCCAATTAAGCAGAAAAATCATGAATGCATTCTTTTGATTTTTTAACATTGCACATTGTGATTCCCTCACCAAAAAAAGAGACCTTTGGGTGTAAGCAGAACTGACATGGCAATAAAACACTTTGGGGTTGTTTCTGGGTTTTTATTATTGATTTTTTATTGAGATATAATCTTTGTACACATTTAGGTGTCACATTATCATAAGTCAATACATGTATATAATGTGTAAAAATCAAATCAAGGTAACCAGCATTTCCATATTTTCAAACATTAATTATTTTTATTCAGTGGGAATTCCTTTTTAGTCATTTTTAAATATATACTATTTTAACCTACACCTATCCTACTGTACTAAAGAAGAGTCAGAAGTGTGAATTCCTACGCTCTCTTTTGTTGCACCGTATGAGCTTCTTTCCATCTCTCTCTCTCTCTCTCTCCACTGCCCTTCCCAGTCTCTAGTGACCACTGAGGAAAAATATTTTAATTCATTTTAGTAATTGACAAATATAGTTCCAATGATTTATATATCCGGTTGTTTCTATGTATAAATGTAAAGCTTGTGTCACATGAACTATTTGTTGCTGGAGGCAAATGATATTAAACTTGTTAAATAGCCTCTACTTGCCTTTAACATGTACCTGAAAATATAATTAATGTATATCTCATTCATTCTGTTCTCTTCATTCCCTCAAAGTCTAGGTAAATATGTATAATAAATCGATATGTATAATAAACCCCCCTACACACACACAGAGAAAGAGAAAGATTACCATGTGGCAGAAATAGAAAATGGGGATTCAAAAATGCTGAAGAAGTTATCCTGTGGGAATGTGTCATCTGTATACTCTGAATCAGATATTAGATGAATGACATGTGCCACAGAAATGCTAGGACAGAGAGAAGAGCAAGCTGCAGTGATACCACAGAAAGAAAGCTGGGATCACACCTTCAGCTTAGAGAAGTAAAAGAGGAAAAAATGGTCCAGTTAAAATAATTTCAACATCATGATTCCAAAAATAGATACACTACAGGGAAAATACCTTGGGTAAAGTGTTGATTGAAAGCTAGATTGCTAGGGGATTATAATGGCAAGATGAAAATTTGGGCTGAAGTCCTATGCCTTTATAATTAAAAGTAGAATTAATTATATTTCAGCATATATTAGATTGATGTCCATTATACATAAGGCACTGGGCCAAGCTTTGGGAATACATTGGGAATAATTGGATAAATATTGTTCCAGCCTCCATGTACTATATATTACTTATTTAAAAATAGGTTATAGCTGTCATTTATTGAGGAACTACTATGTTGCTATGTAGTGTATCATCAATCATAGAAACTCATTTGAAGCTCTTTTAGTATTATTGCATGTGTGGGGAAACTACATGTCCGAGATGATCAATATCATCCTGAAGTCCACACTGCTAAGAAAAAGTGATTCCAAGTGCCTTGCTATTCCCGTTATAGTACATTACCTATAGCAGTTTTCTAATAAAGCTCAGTAATAAAATCTCAATTTATGATTTAGGTTTTGAAGCATTCATTAGGTTAGGGGCATAATAGATTTTATAGATAAAGGGAACTTAAAAAAAAACTTAATCTAACTCTTATTTTCTTTTCATATCTGAGGTCCAATTACATTAGGGAATTGCTCCCGATTTGGGCAATAGAGTATTTTGAATGTCCAGTAAGGAGCCTTTTTTTCCACATTTTAAATTCCAACAAGTTCAGTTATTCCATTCTCCCAGGATAAAGATATACAAATAAAGTAAATGTAGTCTTTGTCCTCATGAAGCTTAGAGTGTACTTTAAGGAACAAGATAATTCTTGGGGCAAAATAATGTTTGTTTGTTTTTCCTATGAAACCCGATTACTGTCATCTTATATTCTAATTGGGGAGGATAAGACAAACTTTAAGGTAAAATTTGATTTTATATATATGATTATATCTATCTATATCTATCTGTCTATCTATCTATCTATCTATCTATCTATCTATCTATCTATCTCTGCTGAAACTGTGAAACTGACTACTGCCAGTGAATTTTCTGCTAGGGTCATCTTAATGTTATTTTATTTTTTACTGGGGATTGAACCCAGGGGTGTTTAACTACTGATCCACATCCCCAGCCCTTTTTTTAATGTTTTATTTAAAGACAAGGTCTCACTGAGTTGCTAAGTGCCTCCTTGCCAAGTTGCTGAGGCTGGCTTTGAACTCATGATCCACCTGCCTCAGCCTCCGGGATTAAAGGCATGCACCACTGTGCCCGGCCGTCATCTTAATATTATCTTACCATAGAATTCATGTGAAATAACCAATCTTTATTCCAGTCCAATATTTTCTCTTTTCTATCATAAACAAACTAGTTTTAATTTCAAATACTATAAAAATACTTTGTTTCAATTGTTTGAATGGTACTGAATTACTCCTTGTGAAAGTCTCTCTCTCTAAATATGAAATAGACAATTTACTAGTTTTAAATTGTCCTCAATCTAATTCATGAAGTATTTCAAGGAGTATGTATTAAGCATGAACATTGGATTCAGACACAGTGGTATAAAAATTAAGCCATTTCAGTCTTATTATACTTCATCCTAAAAATGAATAAAAGCCTGCAAGTGCTTTAAGTATAAAACTCAACAAAAATCTTTTTTTCATTTTTTTTTCAGTTTAAATTGCTTAAGCATTTATCAGAAAATAGATATTGGTAGAGGCAAAAGATAGAATTAATTGGTGTTTTGCTCACTATTTCCTTTCACAAGTATTCTTGAAGGAGTGATTTTAGGCCTGAAGAGAATTATAGAACCAGAAAATCTCACAGATTTTCTCCAGTCATTGCTGCACTCAAGTGTCTAAGAGGCTCAAGACTGGGAAGATTACCATTGACATACTGAATAGCTCAGTAGTCTATACATAACGCATTTTGAGAGTCAGTATTTGCTGTAGAAAAAAATGTGGATACTTAGGAATTATTGGAAGACTATAGTTAAAAATTTCCATTTCAAGACACCAAATGTCAGTAAGTAAGTAGTATCAATAAACAATTACTATCCATGTAAATAATTAGTATCAAGATAGCAAAGAGGTTGATGCTTCTGGATAGCTATACCATGAAAATAGCAAGGAAGATGAAGAAGTTTGAAACTTGTTGCATCAAAACTAAATAGTCTGAAATTCTCTAAATCTGTGCAGTGATTCAAATTTGATGTAATGTTTCCAATTTTCCAAAGAATACTGTGTTCAGAGGCAGTTTTTCTGCTGAGTGCACAGTGTGTAAGTGACCAAGTAGATGAGTGAGATAAGATATTTAACATTACCAATTTGCATATTATTCCTGTTTGCTCTCTTATAGTCTATTGATTTGTTCCTCTTTAGGTGGAAAAATAGTCATCATTGTTCATATTATTGCATTTTACATGCTAGGAGAGTTCCAAATTTAGATTACATACTCTCCTCTAATATAGCAAAACATATTCTTAGCTATCAATTTGAACTTGATACACAGATATTACTCACATATAAATAATAATGAATATTTATGCTGTTTATAGTATAAACAGATGTATTATATTGAATTAATTGAATAAATTGGAAATGTATCCATTCAAATAAGACATATTTATTAAGTGTCTTCTGTTTACATTCATTGTGCTAAGTGCTACAACTTTAACATTTTGATAAGCTTACCCTAGCAATAACATATCATCAATATAGGTAAAACTATAATATGGACAAAAGATATGCGAACTTTTGAGACACTGGCAACAGAATATATAGATTTGGTAAAAATTTTAACTGGTAGAACAATATTTATTGTTTTTACAAATCCATACATTTATTTCTAAGGCCCATCTGATGAAAATTACCATAGATAAGCACTGACTTTTGACTTCAAAGAAGATATCAACAGGAGATTTTCCAAATTTCAAAGCCAGATCACACTCCAAACCAATTAAATCAGGAAAGGTAAGGCTTCAACACTTTTTAGAACACCCCAGGGGATTCCAATCTTGCAACCATGATTGAAATTCATGATTTTAGTACCATAAAACTTGATTTAGACCTGAGTAAAATTTATAATAAAACATTTCCTTTTATTTCTATCCCATATTACTTGCTATTAAGTTTTCCATTTCTATAATAATCACATTTTATATTGAAATTACTTTTACTTTATCACTCTCAACTCCAGTGGACTGAGAGTTCTTTCAAGCCAGAGACAGTATTTCATTAATCTATGTATCTCCAACATTTACTATTTATAAATATCTGCTCAGGTAGATAATGAAACAATGAATTGCTTTAAAAACTGAATAAAACTAACATATTTCTGCATTTAGCCAAGATAGAATGATTAGTACTAGAATATCCCTCACAGACACATATACACACAAACACAAACTCTGTAAAATTGAAAGAAATATATGAAACTACTCTTAGTAGAATTGAATAACAGGCAGAGAATGATTGATATACCTTAGAGAAGGCAAAAAACAAAATAATTGGGTTTATGTCTGAGTCATATTACAAATCATTTAGAAATAATTGAAAAGAACAAAAGTGACAAATTAATAAGGGATCTAGGAAATAAAATGAAACATAAAAAATGTAAAAAGTCCAAAGATGACTAGGAAAGACACAAAAGTAACCATGTATTGGTCAAAGTGAAAATAAGTCACAAGATGGTAGACTGAAATTCAAGCTTATCAATTATTTCTCATTAAAGGCAGAAATGTTCAAAACTAGATGAAAATATAAACAAGACTCAACTATATGCTGTTATAAAACATGAACCTTAGTCATAAACATACAAATGAATTAAAAATAAAATGATGGCCAAAGATAAAGCAGGCAAATAATAGGAATGCTAGAAAGCATAAATGCCAGACAGAGTAGACTTCAGGATAAGGAACATTATCAGACTTGGAGAGGTTTATTTCACAATAATAAATGAATTCATCAAGAATACATAACAAGTTGAGAGTGGTAGCACACAACTCTAAACCCAGCTACTTGGAAGGATGAGGAAGGAGGATTGTAGTTTGGAGACCAGGATCAACAACTTAGTGAGACTCTATCTCAAAATAAAATAAAAAAAAATTAAAAGAACTGGGAATGTACCTCAGTGGTAAAGTGCCTTGGTTTCAATCCTTAGTACTGGAAAAAATCTGCATAACAATCCTAGAAAGACAGAGCCTAATAATAAGAGCTAAATAATACATGAAATAAGCACAAAACTAAAGAGAGATATAGGTGAATTCACAATTATAGTTGTAATTTTTAGTACTTCTCTTTCATAGTTTATAGAGCAATAAAATATATAATTAGTAAAAGTGCAAAATATTTGGATTATTATACTAGCATCCAATTTTACCAAATTGACTTTTTACATAACAATACACAAAAAAATTAGAGAATACTTATTCTTCTTAAGTATATATGGCATGTTATCCAAGATAGACTGTATCCTGAATCATAAAAGAAGTCTAAATAGCTTTTGAAAGGGATCAAAAGTATACAGAGTCTATTTTCTGACCAAACAGAATTTAATTAGAAAATAACAACAAAAGGTATTGGAAAAAATGAGCAAATATTTAGCAATTAAGCAATACACTCCTATATAACCTATGAATAAAAGAGGAAGTCATGAGTAAATGTAGAATTTTTTTAAAAGTGAAAATAAACTGAATATATCAAAATTTGTAGAATGCAATAAAGCAGTGCTTAAAATGAAATTCATAGTTTTAAACTTAGAAAAAAACTTAAAAAAAATAAGATATTGGTTGATATCTTAAGAAGTAGTAATAACAATTGTACACTATTTTTTTTTCTAGAAAACATAGGAGGGAGCACACTTTAACTCATTTTATGAAGCTACCATATCCCTGATAGCAAAAACAATGAAAAAATTATGAGACAAGAAATTTGTAAATAATTCTACCTCACAAACCCAAATATGTATAGCAAACTATTAGTATAAATAATTCTGAAATATATAGTTCAATACAAAATTAAAAAAGATTCGTCACAAGGAGTAGACTTTGTTTATCATTAAAATTTAAGCAATGCAATTTATCATGTTATTAGAAAGATATAAAAAATCATGTGATTATTTCCACAGTTTCAGTAAAGCATTTCACAAAATGTAAAAATCATTCATTGTAAAAAGTTTCAGCAATCTAAGAACAAAAACATTCTAAACCTGATAAAACATATCTATGAAAAAACAAAACCAAAAACTAACATGTATAATACTGAAAATAACAAGTTATATCTCTAAGATTGGGAACTGGATATAACTGTTTATATTTATCATTAAGTTGGCAGTTTAGCTAGTTCAGTAAGTCAAGGGTAAGAAATAAAAAGATGAATATTTCAAAGAATGAAATGTGTATAAGTCCAAAGGAATCTAAATAAATATTTCATTCTAACAAAAAATTAGATAATATAGTTAAGTCATGGAATACAAAACTATTATACAAAATTTTGCACAATTGAAAAATGAGTTAAAATATTACCATTTAAGAACACATCTGAATAACATATTTGGAGATAATTTTAATAATTTATCTAAGATCACTACATAGAAATAAAAAATATTAGTAAGAGAAATGTTAAAATACCTTAAAGAACTGAGAAAAAGTGGAGAGCTATACCATGTTCATGGAATGGAGGAGTTAATATGTTAAGATGTGTTTCTAAATTGATTTATAGTTTCATTGCTTGAATTTGGCAGCACACATGCTATAATTGAAATGATACAGAGAAGAGTAGAATGGCCTCTGCACAAGGATGACACATGAATTTATGAAGTGTTCCATATTTATGTCTTTTGCAGGAAAATGGATGGAACTGGAGAACATTATTTAAGAGAAATAAGCCAAACTCAGAAAATAAAGGGTTGTATGTTTTATATGTGGAAGCTAGAGAGAAAAAAAGGAAAAGAAAGGGGTGGGAAGAAATGTCATGAAATTTGAAGGGAGATAGTAGAGTAGAGGAAAGGGACCTGAGGAAGGAGGAAGGGAGGAAAAGGGAAACACTGGGAAATGATATTTGCCAAATTTGTTACATTGTATGTATATAGGAATGTGTAATATATCCCACCAACAGGTCCAACTATAATGCACCAATAAAAATATGGAAAAAACAAAAATAATTTATAGTTTCAATGCAATCTCAGTGAAAATCCTAGCATGCATTTCAAAAATAGACATTAACAAGATTACTCTAAAATTTACATGGAATATAAAGAATCAATAGTAATCAAAACATACAGGGGAAGCAACCTAGATGCCTTTCAATAATGAATGGATACAGAAACGGTGGCATATATACACAATGGAATATTACTCAGCATTAAGAGAGAATAAAATTATGGCATTTGCAGGTAAATGGATGGAGATGGAGAATATCATGCTTAGTGAAGTAAGCCAATCCCCCCAAACCAAATGTTGAATGTTTTCTTTGATATGAGGATGCTATTCCATAATAGGGGGAGGGGGCATGGGAAGAATGGAGGAAGTTTGGATTGGGCAAAGAGGATGGGGGGAGGGGCATGGAGGGTCAGGAAAGATGGTGGAATGAGACAAACATCATTACCCTAGGCACATGTATTATTGCACAAATGATGTGAGTCTGAATCATGTACAGAGAAATGAAAAGTTGTGCTCCATTGTGTACAATAAAATGAAATGCATTCTGCTGCCATGTATAACTAGTTAGAAAAATTTTAAAAAATTAAAAATTAAAAAAACATACTGTAAAGAAAGACAAAGCTGAAGAGCCTATTCTGAAGCTTAATATATAATCATAGTAATCAAAATAGTGTATATTAACATAAAGATAGATAAATAGATCAATAGAACCCAATAGATACTACAGAAATAAAGCCCCACACACTAAATTGATTTTGCTAAAGTCATCAAAGCAATATATTGGAAAAATAATATTTTTCAAAAATTATACTGAAGCAAATGAATAAAAATATGGATTAAAGCAAACATAAACATCTACCAAAAACATTACAAATAAAAATTAAAAATGTAAATATGTGTCATGTACACATGTAATGTTTTTTAACTTATAACATTTTTATAAAAAATAATATTTTCATTAATATCAGGTAGTCAAACATTTATTAGATGGTACCTAGGAATCACTAAATGTATCGGATAAATAATAAATAAATTACTTCTTAAATTTTCTGTTCATCAAATTATCATCAAGAAGATAGTGTACAGTCTGAGAAATGATATTCATAGGAAATACATATGATATAGAACATGTCAAAAGGATGCTTACAAATAAAAAATAAAAAGGCAAAAATTCCACCAGAAATGGGCAATAGACTTAAGCAGAAACTTCACACAGAAAAAATTATAAAAGCCAAACTCATATGGAGTAACCAGCATCTTTAGACATCAAGAAAATATAATTAATACCATGAGACCTATTCCACATTCCATTACAGTGGATAAAATAAATAAGACTGAATAAACAATGTTCTAAAAAGAGTATATGTAACCAAAACTCACATACATTACTGGGAGGAATATAAAATGATAGGCCAAAAGTATGACCAGGAGTAGCTAATTTGCTAGGGCTGTTCTAACAAATATCATAGACTGGATGGATTACACAACAAAATTTATTTTCTCACAGGTCTGAAGGATAGAAGTTTAACATCAAGGTGTCACACTGTTTATTTCTTCTGTAGTCTTACCTTTTAGATAACCACCCTCTCTTTCTCCACATGTTCTTTCTTTTGTACAATGTGCCCCAACTTCCCATTCCCATAAGGATTCCAGTCACATTGGATTGGAGCCCACCCATATGTCCTCATTTTACTATATTTACATCTTTAAAAGTCATTTTCATGTATGTAAGAAATAAATAAAAAATAATAATACATAACTGTGAAAAAAAGTCATATCTCCAAATACAGCCATATTCTGAGATGGTGGGTATTAGGAATTTTCCATGTGAATGTTGGGGGAACACAATTTACCCCAAGCAATTTTACTTCCCATTAATTAGGAAAGAAAAATAAAGACTTATGCCCTCCAAAACACAGATAAGAATATTCATAGCATTTTATTCATTATAACCCAAACTGGAAATACTTGAATGTTAAACAACAAAAATTTGTCTGAACAAATTGTAAATCATAATCCATAGGTGTCTGTATAAAAACTCAATTAAATTTTACTCAAGAATAAATACAGTAATCAGATACAAGCATATTTTCCAAACTCATCAAAATGTATACACAAAAGATGTAAAATTTTCATGTCAATTATACCTCAAAAAGGCTAGAAAATGAACCATAAAGATAACAAATGGACTAATTCAATTGTTACAGTGAGAAAACAAAGCCTTCCCTGAAGAATATACACAAGCTCACTCTGTAACACTCACTCACCCAACTACATCTTTCCTCCTACCTTCAAACTCCTTCCTTATTATTATGGATATAATTTCCATATGACCAACATAGGATGACTTATATGCCTGGTGCAAGATTTCTCATAAATTACTTATTCAAAGTCATTTTTCTAGGAAATCTCTCCTGCATCATCATTTTTCCTTTCTACTGGTGTGTTCTGTTGATTTCACAAATATGCTGATATTTATTCCAGCTACAAAATATATATTTTGGTCCATTTTTTCTCAAAATGTTGCTTTATTTCTTTCATTCCCTTTATGTATCAAATTCTTGAAAATGCTGTGCATATACTAATTATTTCTGTTATTTCCTCTTGATGGCCTTTAAAATCCAGTACAGTCAGAGTTTTCAACCACCAATCTTACAAAACCATTTCCATCAAGTCATGAATATTCTACAAATTTCTGAATCTGGTGGTTAGTTTCCCATGCACACACTCATTTTTATTAATATATCAGCAGCATTTGACAGTGTTCATTTAAGCACTTGACTACCAGGAAACACATTTACATTTCACTTGCTGTGCCTTGTGCCATTTTTGCCAGTTCTTTCTCATGTCCTCTACTTCTCACATAAGGCTAACCTTGAGTAGGTTTTAGACATATTCTCTTTTTCTAATGCTGTATGCAATTCTCTCAGTCAATAATTTGACAATTTGTTTGTTCAGCTTGGATCTCTTCTCTAAACCACAGATTCTCATATCCAATTTCTTACCTAGCATCTTCAGTCGGATAGTTAAGAGACATTTTGCACTTAATAGGAAGGAGGCTCAGCTACTCACTTTGCCTCCTAAACCTGTCCTTAAGTCTTCTTTATGCCAGATACGGACAACTCCTTCCTTCTTATTATTTAAGCAAAAAAAAAAAAAAAAAAAAAGAGTCAGTCTTTTTTTTTTTTTTTTTTTGTGGTACTGGGGATTGAACCCAGGGCCTTGTGCATGCAAAGAAAGCACTCTACCAACTAAGCTATATCCCCAGCCCCTTGGAGTTAGTCTTGACTTCATTCTCTACTATGTCTTTCATGCAGCCTATTAGCCAACTTTATAGAATTTAACTACAAATGTATATGCAATCTCTTCAAATTCCTGTGCTTTCATTGCTAAATTCAAGTCCTCAACAGTCTCACCTGGATCACTGCAATTATCTCTTAATTATCCTACTGCTAACCTTGTCTTATTCTAGTCTATTCTCAACACATCTTCCAGAGTGATCTCAAAAAAAAAAAAAAAAAAAAAAAAAAACCCAGATCAAATCATGTTACTTCTGTGTTCAAAATTCTGCAGCACCCTCTACCACAGTAGAAGCTAAAGCCCTTATTATGGCCAACAAGTATCATAAATTTTCCTGACTTCATGTCTCTATGCTCCTCAATTATCTCCACCTTGATCAGTCTTCTCCTGTCACTTCTTCTCCTTGTTATTATTTGAACACTTTATACACTTTCTCACTTCAAGACCTTTGTATGTATTATTGCTTCTTTCTATGTCACCAACTTCTCATCTCATTTTTATTCAACTATCACTTGTAAAATGAGGTCTTTTATCACCACTCTTTGCTTTTTCTTTTTTTAAAAAATTTTTAAATTTATTTTTTAGTTGTAGTTGGATACAACACCTTCATTTCACTTGTTTATTTTTGAATGTGGTGGTTAGAGTCAGTTTTTTTTTTTTTTTTTTTTTGGTGGTGCTGAGGATTGAACCCAGGGCCTTGTGCATGTGAAGAAAGCACTCTACCAAGTAAGCTATACCCAGGGTCTATAACCCAAGGTCTTGCACGTGTGAGGCGAGCACTCTACCGCTGAGCCACAACCCCAGCCCATCACCACTCTGTTCAAAATCATCAAATCAACCTTAGTACTTATTCTTCTTCCTTGATTTATGTACTTCCATGTTATTTTCTTTATTATTTTCACACATAGAATTGAAATCCCATGAGAATAGTAAATTGGTAGGTACTACATGCTTGTTTCTCTTCATTGTTGCTATTATTGTGGAAACCATAGCAGTGCATCACAAAGTATGTCCTCAATAAATGTTCTGTGAATGAATGTAGTCCAATCCCCCAATTTAAAGCAGTCACTTACTTAGACTCTTGTAACAATATCTTTATATGGATTTATTTTTCATCAAATCTCAATACGGAAATGCAGGGTAAAGTGAATTTAACTGATCATTATTTCTATACATTAATACAATGTATTATATAGTACACATAAGTTAATATAAAGGTGACAAACATTATTTTATTGTAAAAATGACTTTCTCAATACTGCAACAAAAGTGAAGAACATTTTAATACCTTTCATATAACCAGATTAATTTAGAAATGCAATTGAAAACTGACAGTGTGATTCATTGCAGGGCAAATGGTCGTAACCAATTTTGTAAACTTCAAGCAAATCAAATTCAAACTATAAATATCAAAAGCAGAATCATACCTTAAGCACCACAGATTGAACTACTGTGATAATTACATTTACACATAGCTCAGCAAATAAAGGAAGCAAAAAATAAGAATATTCATGACCTTTTAACTGAGAAAATTTAAACAATGCTTTAAAATGTAAATAAACATGTAAGATGTTATGTCCTTTTGCTTTTTCAACCATTATTACTCAGCTCTTTAATTCAAACAAAATTAAAACTGAATAATATATTTGTTATTAGTTTATTAGAATAATAAAGGTTAAAGCATGATTATATATAAATCACATATTTACATATGTGTAAAATTATACTTGCAAAAATGTTTAGAGTTGTCCAGATCATTTAAGATTATTCTAAGACATGGAATCAATATTGGATTAGGATTCAGAATGCCTAGAATCTTTTTTATTGTTTTGTTACCACTAATACTGTTTGACCTTAGCCCATTACAATTGGAGAACACAGTAACATATCTTAGGTCCTGACTTTTATCTGTAAACATTAAACCAGTTTATTTGTTAAATGTCATCCAACTACTATATATTATTTTTACTGTTTACAAATTTTTCATCTCTGAAATAAAATTGAACATTTTCCAGATAAATATTTTACTTTTTTATAATATTAATGACAAATCTAAGAAACTAAAAGTTCTTAATGTTTTATGAGAAAGAAACTATTTTCAACTTTTTTCCAAAATTCCTTTTCACCTAGTTAATTCTTGCTCATCCATCAGGTCTTAATTATCACTTCCTAAAGGAAGCTTTCCCTAATTCTATTTTATATTATTATTCTTTTTTTTTTATTGGATGTTCACAACTTTACAAAGCTCATGACAAATCATATTTCATAAATTAGAATCAATTGGGTTATGAACTCCCATTTTTTCCCAAATACAGATTGCAGAATCACATCGGTTACACATCACATTTTTACATACTGCCATATTAGTGACTGTTGTATTCTGCTACTTTTCCTATCCTCTACTATCCCCCCTCCCCTCCCCTCCCATCTTCTCTCTCTACCCCATCTACTGTAATTCATTTCCCTCCATGTTTGTTATCCCATTCCCCTCGTAAACTCTTAAATGTAATTTTGTATAACAATGAGGGTCTCCCTCCATTTCCATGTGATTTCCCTTTTTTTCCCTCCCTTTCCCTCCCGCCTCATGTCTCTGTTTAATGCTAATCTTTTCTTCCTGCTCATCATCCCTGTTCTGTTCTTAGTTGCTCTCATTATATCAAGGAAGACATTTGGTATTTGTTTTTTAGGGATTGGCTAGCTTCACTAAGCATAATCTGCTCTAGTGCCATCCATTTCCCTGCAAATTTCGTGATTTTTGTCATTTTTTAGTGCTGCGTAATACTCCATGGTGTATAAATGCCACATTTTTTTTATCCATTCATCTATTGAAGGGCATCTGGGTTGATTCCACAGTCTAGCAATTGTGTATTGTGCTGCTATGAACATCGATGTGGCAGTATCCCTGTAGTGTGCTCTTTTAAGGTCTTCAGGAAATAGTCCAAGTAGGGCAATAGCTGGGTCAAATGGTGGTTCCATTCCCAGCTTTCCCAGGAATCTCCATACTGCTTTCCAAATTGGCCGCACCCGTTTGCAGTCCCACCAGCAGTGTACAAGAGTACCCTTTTCCCCACATCCTCGCCAGCACTTGTTGTTGTTTGACTTCATCATGGCTGCCAATCTTACTGGGGTGAGGTGGTATCTTAGGGTGGTTTTGATTTGCATTTCCTTGACTGCTAGAGATGGTGAGCATTTTTTCATGTACTTGTTGATTGATTGTATGTCCTCCTCTGAGAAGTGTCTGTTCAGGTCCTTGGCCCATTTGTTAATTGGGTTATTTGTTTTCTTATTGTCTAATTTTTTGAGTTCTTTGTATACTCTGGATATTAGGGCTCTATCTGAAGTGTGAGGAGTAAAAATTTGTTCCCAGGATGTAGGCTCCCTATTTACCTCTCTTATTGTTTCTCTTGCTGAGAAAAAACTTTTCAGTTTAAGAAAGTCCCATTTGTTGATTCTTGTTATTAACTCTTGTGCTATGGGTGTCCTATTAAGGAATTTTGAGCCCGTCCCCACAATCTGTAGATCGGAGCCAACTTTTTCTTCTATCAGACGGAGAGTCTCTGATTTGATATCTAGCTCCTTTATCCACTTTGAGTTGACTTTTGTGCATGGCGAGAGGAGGGGATTCAGTTTCATTTTGTTGCATAAGGATTTCCAGTTTTCCCAACACCATTTGTTGAAGATGCTATCCTTTCTCCATTGCATGTTTTTAGCTTCTTTATCAAATATAAGATAGTTGTAGCTTTGTGGTTTAGTCTCTGTGTCCTCTATTCTGTACCATTGGTCCACCCGCCTGTTCTGGTACCAGTACCATGCTGTTTTTATTACTATTGCTCTGTAATATAGTTTGAAATCTGGTATCGCTATACCACCTGATTCACACTTCCTGCTTAGAATTGTTTTTGCTATTCTGGGTCTTTTATTTTTCCATATGAATTTCATGATTGCTTTATCTATTTCTACAAGAAATGCCATTGGGATTTTGATTGGCATTGCATTGAACCTATAGAGAACTTTTGGTAATATCGCCATTTTGATGATGTTAGTTCTGCCTATCCATGAACAGGGTATATTTTTCCATCTTCTAAGCTCCTCTTCAATTTCTTTCTTTAGGGATCTGTAGTTTTCATTGTATAGGTCTTTCACCTCTTTTGTTAGGTTGATTCCCAAGTATTTTATTTTTTTTTGAGGTTATTGTGAATGGAGTGTTTTTCCTCATTTCCGTTTCAGAAGTTTTGTCACTGATATACAGAAATGCCTTTGATTTATGTGTGTTGATTTTATATCCTGCCACTTTGCTGAATTCATTTATTAGTTCTAGTAGTTTTTTTGTAGACCGTTTTGGGTCTTCTAGGTATAGAATCATGTCATCCGCAAATAGTGATAATTTAAGTTCTTCTTTTCCTATTTTTATGCCTTTAATTTCTTTCGTCTGTCTAATTGCTCTGGCCAGTGTTTCGAGAACTATATTGAATAGAAGTGGTGATAGGGGGCATCCCTGTCTTGTTCCAGATTTTAGAGGGAATGCCTTCAATTTTTCTCCATTCAGAATGATGGTAGCCTGAGGCTTAGCATAGATAGCTTTTACAATGTCGAGGTAAGTTCCTGTTATCCCTATTTTTTCTAATGTTTTGAGCATAAAGGGATGCTGTACTTTGTCAAATGCTTTTTCTGCGTCTATCGAGATGATCATATGGTTCTTATCTTTAAGCCTATTGATGTGGTGGATAACATTTATTGATTTCCGTATATTGAACCATCCTTGCATCCCAGGGATGAATCCTACTTGATCATGGTGCACAACTTTTTTGATATGTCTTTGTATCCGATTTGCCAGAATTTTATTGAGGATTTTTGCATCTAGGTTCATTAGAGATATTGGTCTGTAGTTTTCTTTCTTTGAGGTGTCTTTGTCTGGTTTCGGAATCAGGGTGATGTTGGCCTCATAGAATGAATTTGGAAGAGCTCCCTCTTTTTCTATTTCCTGAAATAACTTGAAAAGTATTGGTATTAATTCTTCTTTAAAGGTTTTGTAGAACTCTGCTGTATACCCATCCGGTCCTGGGCTTTTCTTGGTTGGAAGTTTTTTGATTGCTTCTTCTATTTCATCTATCGATATTGGTCTGTTTAAGTTGTGAGTTTCCTCCTGACTCAGTCTGGGCAAATCATATGACTTAAGGAATTTATCGATGTCTTCACTTTCTTCTATCTTATTGGAATATAGGTTTTCAAAATAATTTCTAATTGTTTTCTGTATTTCTGAAGCGTCTGTTGTAATATTGCCTTTTTCATCCCGTATGTTAGTGATTTGTGTTCTCTCTCTTCTTCTCTTTGTTAGTATGGCTAGGGGTCTGTCGATCTTATTTATTTTTTCAAAGAACCAACTTTTTGTTTTGTTAATTTTTTCAATAGTTTCTTTTGTTTCAATTTCATTGATTCCTGCTCTGATTTTAATTAGTTCTTGCCTTCTGCTACATTTGCTATTGTTTTGCTCTTCCTTTTCTAGGGCTTTGAGATGAAGTGTGAGCTCATTTATTTGTTGGTTTTTCCTTTTTTTGAGGAATGACCTCCAGGCAATGAATTTCCCTCTTAAAACTGCTTTCATTGTGTCCCATAGATTCCGATATGTTGTGTCTGTATTTTCATTTATCTCTAAGAATTTTCTGATTTCCTCCTTTATGTCTTCTGTAACCCATTGATCATTCAGTAACGTATTGTTCATTGTCCATGTGATGTAGGATTTTTCCTTCCTTCTTTTATCATTAATTTCCAGTTTCATTCCATTATGATCTGATAAAGTGCATGGTATTATCTCAACCCCTTTATATTTACCGAGGGTTGCCCTATGGCATAATATATGATCTATTTTTGAGAAGGTTCCATGTGCTGCTGAGAAAAAAGTATATCCACTTGATGATGGTTGATATATTCTATATATGTCAGTTAAGTCTAGGTTATTGATAGTGATATTGAGGTCAATAGTTTCTTTATTCAACTTTTGTTTGGAGGATCTGTCCAATGGTGAGAGAGGTGTGTTGAAGTCACCCATGATTATTGTGTTGTGGTCTATTTGATTCTTGAACTTGAGGAGAGTTTGTTTTATGAATGTCGCAGCGCCATTATTTGGTGCATAAATATTGATAATTGTTATGTCTTGTTGGTGAATGGTTCCTTTTAACAGTATATAATGTCCTTCCTTATCCCTTTTGATTAGCTTAGTCTTGAAGTCGATTTTATTCGATATGAGAATGGCCACGCCTGCTTGCTTACGAGGACCGTGTGCTTGGTATATTTTTTCCCAACCTTTTACCTTGAGTCTGTGTATGTCTTTTCCAATCAGATGAGTCTCCTGGATGCAACATATTGTTGGATTTGTTTTTTTTAATCCATGTTACCAGCCTATGTCGCTTTATTGGAGAGTTTAAGCCATTAACGTTTAGAGTTACTATTGATATATGGTTTGTACTTCCTGCCATGTTTGATTATTTATCTTTTTTTTCCCCCCTAATTTAGTTTGTTTCTCCATGGTTAGCTTTCCCCCCTTCCTCTGTCTTTACCGAGGCACTTCCTGCTGATGGTTTTGGTTATTGTTTTCCATTTCTTCCTCGTGTAGAGTTTTGCTCAAGACGCTTTGCAATGCTGGTTTTCTGGCTACAAATTCTTTTAGCTTTTGTTTATCATGAAAGATTTTTATTTCGTTGTCGTATCTGAAGCTTAATTTTGCTGGATACAGAATTCTTGGTTGGCATCCATTGTCTTTCAGTGTTTGAAATACGTTGTTCCAGGATCTTCTCACTTTCAGCGTCTGTGATGAAAAATCCGTTGTCAGCCTTATTGGTTTACCCCTAAATGTAATCTGTCTCTTTTCTCTTGTAGCTTTTAATATTTTCTCCTTGTTCTGTATATTGGATAGCTTCATAACAATGTGTCTTGGCGTTGGTCTACTGTGATTTTGTGTGCTCGGTGTCCTGTATGCATCTACAATTTGTATATCTGTTTCCTTTTTTATTTCTGGAAAGTTTTCTGTAATTATCTCATTCAGCAGGTTATTCATTCCCTTGGCATGAATCTCTGTGCCTTCCTCTATCCCGATGACTCGTAAGTTTGGTTTTTTTAAGTTATCCAAAATCTCTTGGATGTTTTTCTCGTGATTTTTTACCAGCCTATCTGAGTTGGCTAGACTCTTTTCAAGTTGATATATTTTGTCTTCATTATCTGACGTTCTGGCTTCTACTTGCTCCACTCTGTTAGTGATACTCTCGATTGAGTTTTTAATTTGGTTTATCGTTTCCTTCATTTCTAGAATTATTGTTTGATTTTTTTTAATAATCTCTATCTCCTGATAAAGATGCTTAACTTCTTCTTTTATCTGTTTTTGTAATTCCTTTTCAATGTGATCTTTAAGGTTCCTTTCCATCTGTCTAAGGTGTTCCTTGAGTTCTTTATATGGCCATTTTTCTGATGACTCCAGGTCCTCCTGAATATTTAGGCTGTCCTGCATTGTTTGTACTCCTTTTCTTCCTTGCTTTTTTATGCTCATGATACTTCTTATTCTGTTTGACTGCTGAGTTACTGTTTACTCTTATAAATTTATTTGATGCTTGGGAGGAGAGGTATTAGAGGGGAAGGGAAGAAGTCACTAAAGAGAGTGAGTGTAGGCAGGTGGGGTTCAAGAGAGGGGGAATAAGAAAGTTGAAAAGAAATGAATAGACAAAAGAAAAAAGTGAGAAGAAAGAGAGAAAAAACGAAAAAATAAAAATTTAAAACAAACAAAAAAAATTATAATGGTATTAAAAAATGGAAATTAAAGTTTAAAAAAAATAGTAATAATAATAGAATAAAAAGAATTAAAAAAAAATGAAACCATTGATAAGAAAGTTAAAGAACAACAACAACGTCAACTACAAAAAGTGAAAATAAAAAAAAAACTAATAATAATCATTAAAAAAATAATAATAATAAATGCAGTCATAGAGCTCGATTAACTTCTCTTCCAGTAGGTGGAGCTATGCCCACTGGGCCAGGCTTCTCCTCTTGATAGGTGGGAACCAATCACTGTGCCTCAGCTCTTCTTCCCAGACTGTGCGAGTCTCCAGTCCTGAGTGTCTAGGTCCTTCTCTTGTGGTTCCTCAATCCAGGCCCCACTCGCCTGTGATGCTTACCACATTACTGGCTACACGCCGGGACTGCTGCTCCTGGGAGCCCTGTTTTCAAGGATGCCTGGGCACACCCTTTCTGTTTTCCTCCCTCAGACCCTACGTTTGTAGGGCTTGGGGCTGAGGACCCCCAGCGAATTTGTTTGCCCTCAGGTAGCAACTCCCCTGGTAGCTGGTGCAAGGGACCTCTGTTGTCAGCCCTGGTGGGAGCGATAACCGCGCTCTTGGGCGCCACGCTTGTTCACGACCTTAGCAGCGCCGCCGCGGCCTCCGCTGCTCCTCGGCCTGGTGCCTAGCTCCCAGGGCCCAAGCGGCTGCTGCCGCGGCTCTCCAACCCCCTCCTCCAGAGCACGGGTCCCCTCGCAGGGGGATGCCCAACGACCCCAGAGCAGGCTCTGCCCCAAGGTGCAGCAGGGAACAGGCGACCGAGGCGCTTGAGGCCGTGGTCCAGCCTTCAGAGGACAGGGCTCGGCACGCAGCCCAGTTCCAGTCTCTAGATGTGGCTGCTGGACAGTGTAGACAGGGCCATCAAGGCAGCATGCCGAAAGCAAATGGCGGCTCCCGCAGAGTGGATTTTCGGCCCAAAACCCCAGCCCAGCCAACAATTTCAGTCCACTAACTCTCCCTGTATATACAATATTCAAAAAAAAAAAAAAAAAGGGCGGGGTGTACTGAGCTTTCTTTGCCTCAGGTACTTAAGATCCACTGCTGATTACCCATTCAGCTTCTCTGCAGGGAGCAAAGTGAAAGAGGAAGCATATGGGCGCAAAGCGCCCGCGGCTCTGAACAGGAAAGCGTCTGGGAGCCAAGCGTCTCTTTTTCAATCTTTTTGTTTTTTCTGCTGCTTGGCCGGGTGGTCCACTACAGACTAATGGTGAAAGGAGCTCTAACAAGCTGTGCAAAGTCTCTATTAAAGCCGCTACTCTGAGCACCAGTTTCAGCAGTTCAGCAACCCCCGTACGCAGCCCAGTTCGCTATTTCATAAAGGCTTGGTTAGATTCCCTTCACGTCGCCTCCTGAGCTGGGTGGGCGGGGGGGGGCTGTTTGCCGTGCAGGTGGGGACCCTTATCGCCGCGCCGGGCCCGGCCGCCGGGGGCCATTTGCAGAACCGGGCAGGTGGCGCTGGCGGCCGTTTGGCGGCGGCTGGCAGGGAGACTGAACCTCTGCACCGCGTGGCCAAGATTCACTCGTCTGGGACAAACTGTCACCTCTCATAAACTTACTGATTCCCGGCAGGTCTCCTTTCCACGGAATTTTGCTAGAGGTTCCTCCGTAGGTAGATTCTAGGTGTATTAATGGGTCTTTCTGATTGCGTTACTGTGGAGATCCTGAAAATACTGCTTCCTCCCCGGCCGCCATGTTGGGTCAATCTTATATTATTATTCTACATCAGCACTACTAGAACTTCATGCAATGATGAAAATATTCTGTGTTGCACTGTCTACTGTGATAGCCAATAGCCACAGGTGTCTTTTGAGGAATTTAAATGTGGCTAGTGTGACCAAGGAACAAGTTTATTCAATTTCACTAAATTTAAATTTAAATTTGATCATATATAACTATTGGCTGCCTTATTGGATAGTACAATTCTGTATTACAAACCTCTCCTTCATTGTATTTATCATAATTATGGTTTGCATTTCTTTGTGTAACAACTAACATCCCACTTAAACATTAGATTTTGCTTATCACAATTAAACTGGACCATGTATATTTTTACTCTTCTTTAAATCTTTAGAGTTTAGCCAAATATTTGGCCAAAAGGAATTCCTTAATAGATTAATGATCATAGGAGGGCTGCTGCATTATGCAAGTCAAGGTTACTACCAATACTTTAGGCTATATGTACGACACTTTCATAGAACTGCTTGATTCACTGTGGCCTAGACAGTGGCACAATAGATTGATTATGCATCAGGGTAGAGAAGAGGGGATTTTACTGACAGTGGCATTTATAACAGAAAAAGGGTAATTGTCCATCCTTCCCTTTCTAAAAGAGTTCAGTGATTAAAAATTAAATCTTGATTAACTAATTAAAAATCTGAGATAATTTGGAATTTGGTGTGAATGTCTCACATATTCATTGATAAATATACTCTTGTATATTGACAGTCAACAATTCCAGGAGAATATACTTTGATCTAGGGATTTTTATTATCCAAGTAAAAGGCTGAAAAAAAATTAGAAAACAAGTTAGAGCTTTCATTAAGATATGGTTTATAGCAGTGAATCATGAACTGTATGGCTTATCTCTTTTATATTTGTATAGTTTCCTTTAGCAAAAATTTTAAATTTCTGAAAAAAGAAAACCTAAGGTAATTTTTATGTAGGTACACAAATGCTACTAAAAGTTGAGAAACTATTTTACTTGAGCCTTAAACATGCATATGTCCACATGTGAAATCCAGAATTAGATTTTTTTCAACTATTAGTATTATTCCTTCAATTCAATAGATACACTTTTTATTTAGAATAAAATTATGTTACTGAATAGAGGCAATTTTCAGTGACTATTAATTTTCTAAGAGGTAAGCACCATTTTTTTAAAATCTTCTTTAGTCTATTTGTAGCAAATCTGTTGGTTCTGACTTTCTACTTTTTGACCCCTCTCTCTGACTTATTCTACCATCACCCAGCAGATCTGTCAAGAAAGGGAAAGTTAATAACCAAGTTGAAAGCCAAAAATGAGATTAGATTCACACCCAAGCAAGGGAAGGTGAGTTTTGAATTTTGAAAAGAAGCCCTTCAAGTGTCATGTAATTACTAGGGTGTTATCAAAAAATTATTACTGCTGCATATTCCTCATTTGGGAGGCAGGTGCCACAATGCCATAGGGCAGTGGAAAGTTATAAATGGTGACATGCAAATGAGTTAGGAAAGAACACACATTGGTGTTCTGCTGCCCCATTTGTTAATGGAAAATGCAACATCAGAGAGCTTGCATTTCATGGAGGATGACATATCTAGGACATTGGCTGGGATTTATAGTCAACCATCTTTCTGCTGCTTCATTGGCTTTTACAATTCATTTCAATTTCCACTTATAGAAAAAAAATCATGGTGCATAGATTAGCATATATTCCTGTCATGATTCTTTTGACTGCTTCTTTTACTTGTGATTAATTTTTAAAATTTAGCTAATTTATTTATGTGATAGTTTCTGAGAATCATGACTTGGAAAATAATTTTGCCTTCATCAAAACATCTCCATAACAATACTCATGTACTCTTGCTGAGCAATTGATCTGCTCTTCAAAGTTTACCTTGATTTAAAATCCATCCCCCCCCTCTCTTTCTTTTAAAAGTCCAGTTTCAGGTTTATATTGCCTAAATAAAAGTTTTTAAAAGGTGTAAGTTTCAAAAATGACATACTTTAGGGCTAACATATAAAATATCTGGAATTTCAAATCACTTTTATGTTTCTTATATTAGAACATTAATTCTTAGGGAAAAGTATTAACTTTAATCAGTTCCTCAGAGATATCATCTGAATCTTTTGAGATTTTTACAAACCTCATTCTGACCCAGATTTTAAATTTTTTCAGGTGTTAATGAACTACAGCTTTCTGCTTGTAAATAGAAACTCCAAACCATTTGGGATAGGTTATCTCTTATTATCTATTTGAGTGTATATTTAAGCATTTTATTTTACTTTTGCCTGAAGTAATAAAGATGGAAAATTATATGACCCAAGACCAAATAATTAAAATGTGAAAAAAAATTAATTTTATAGAATAGTGTATAAACTTGTATGACCATACACTATATGAATATAAACTGTTTTAATTCTTATTGTATTTCTAAACAGTATCACAGTACATTTTTTATTACTTAAAATATAAATGAATACTAAGTGTGAGACCATATTCTATTAATAGGTGAGTAATACAAGACACTAACAAAGTAAATTTTGTATTTTGATAGCTACTTTTAAGGAATATAATGCTGAAATATTACCTATTTTTACTCTCAGAAACACTTTATTCACTTTCCAGCTTTTAAAGTCTGCTAGCCATCTTTTTATCTACAGTTTTCTCTACAGATCTTACAAAATCTTTCATTATAGTCACCAAACTTTTTTTACTAGGACCAAACATAAAACTGAAGAGCATTTTGCTATGCCAGAGAGGAGGTGGGGTGTTGGTGAGTATGTGTATATCATCACTCCACACAAGAACCCATCTGTTTTTGTCTCCAGATGTATTAGGCTTTTACACCAGAACACCATCTTCCTTTAAGGAGGTGATTCTCACACTTTACAATGGAGAGCTTGTTCAGAATGCTGCTCAGCCCCAGAGTTTAAGAGTCAGTAGATCTTGGTTGAGCCCTGAGAATTTGTGTGTCTAACAAGATTTCGGGTAACACTGATGACCCTGAACAGCACTTTAAAAGAAATCAATGAAGTGATGGAAATAAAATAGTAAGACATTAAGCTAATCACATATTTAATCAGCAATGCAAATAGAAAATTTTAGAGCACTCTCATTCTTCCTAAAGTTTGTATCTGAAAGAATCAAGAAGCTAGGGCTGGGGTTGCGGCTCAGTGGTAGAGCGCTCACCTAGCACGTGTGAAGCCCTGGGTTTGATCCTCAGACCACATAAAAATAAATTAATTAATTAAATAAAGGTATTATGTCCACTACAACTAAAAAATATTTGTTAAAGAAAAAGAATCAAGAAGCAACTTACGTGTGTGTGTATGTGTGCTCATGCACGTGTGTGTATATATATATGTATATGTATGAATGCAATATATTACATATATAATATACTACATCATATAGTATACAATATAATATATAACATTATAATATATCATTACAATATATCATGAGTATTACAATATATCATATGATATATATATAGACACACACACACATGTATAAAACAGTTGCAAATAATGAACAGGAGTACCTGGACTACAATCTGTGCTAACAGTTCTCAGATGGGAAGTGAGGAATAATTGGGCAACACATATGCTTTTCTTTCTTACTTGTTCTGATTTCATTGTGTGTGTATGTGTATGTGTGTGTGTGCGCGCATGCACACTTGCATATGGTGTCTTTCTTTATCTGTTTGGGCTCATATGTGGGCTTATATTTCTTTTGATTCTTTTTTTCCTAATAAAGTTTTTCCCTTTCCACATTGTTCAAAGGGAAATGAACATTAAAAGTAATGAGGCTATTTAGCAGTTTTATTTCCAATGATACACCATTAAGTAACCATTTTGGTTCCAATAATATACAAATTCAAGCAGCTGAAGATTGTTTTCCCAGTCATGGAAATAAAAAGTTAATGTGTATTGCTTACAGACTGGCTATGATCTTTCCCTGCATTGTATTCACTACTCTTGAAATGTGAATTTGCAACTCTTTCTCTTCCTAGCCCATGTATCTGGCCTGATATTATGAATTGCTTGGTCCAACAGAATGCTGCAAAAATGATAATGCACCAATTTTGAGCCTAGGCTTCAAGAGACCATGTACCTTTTTTTGCTAGTTTTCTTGAATTTTGTTCAATAAGTCTTTGATAAATCCCAGGCTAGCCTCCTGGATGAGAATCCAGTCACCCAATAAAGAAGGTCAACAGCCAGCCAATCCTACAGTATCAAAGCTTTTATATAACCAGCAGCTGATTTCAGACTCGTAAATGAACCCAGATAAATCAAGAATTGCTAGGCTGAGCAAATAAAAGTCTACTATTTTAAATTGTAAATTTTGGGGGTGTTTATTAGGATACAAAAGTAAGCTGATATAGTGATCCCTAAAGATCCAAATATAAAATGCTGAGGCTCAATCCAACATTAGAGAGACGGTGACAATTTAAGTTCTTCATTCCCAATCCATTGATTATTAAAAAACTCCTACAGGATCTGCAAATTCTTTTGCTATTTCAGAATGGTTTAAAATAGTTTAATGCAGAATATACAAAGTGAAGTTACTTTCTTATTAGCAACCTTAATAATATTTTTGCTTCCATAAAGGCAAAATTAAACATGTTTAAAAAGAACAAAATCATCCTTATGTGAACCTTTAATCTTCAATCATTTAGATCAGCTAAGACATAATATTAAAATAGTATTAGAAACCAAAGGCATCATTTTACTGTTATAACAATTCTATGAGTTTGAAATCATCCCTGCTACATAGATTTTGAAATTGATGTTTAGTTTGAATAATACTTTCAACAAACATATCTAATAAGTTGCAAATGCCTTTCTGATTCCAGAAACTACATTCTTAACCACATTATTATTTTAATTTCTCCATTTTTTTCCCTTTGGATCGGAAACTTAGCATGATTCAACAATTTAAGAGGCTGACATCTGTATTACTGCAGCCACATTAGAGAATTTTTATTACTGAAAACACGTTGCTACAATAGAACTGAAAACAGTTTGCTTATCATAGGAGTTGCTAACAATGAATCCGTTTTATAGATATTAGACCAGCAATGTAATTTTTATAAAGAGTAATTGTTGTGGTTTAGATTTGGTGTCCCCTAATCATGTGAGACAGTACAAGAAGGTTTAGAGGTGAAATGATTGGGTTATGAGAGCCTTAACCCAATCGATACTTTAATCCCCTGGTAGAAACTAACTGTGTGATAACTGAAGGCTAGTAGGATGGCTGAAGGAGGTGGGTCCCTGGAGGCATACCTTTGGAGTTTACATTTTAATTGTTGAACAGAACTTTATTTCTGCTTTCTGGTGCCATGTCCTGATCTACTTTCTTCCACCACAGTCTTCTGCCATGATTTTCTACCTCACCTTGAGCCTCAAAGACTGGAGTCAAGCATTTATAGACTAAGATCTCTGAAACTGTGAGCCCTAAAATATTTTTTCCTTGTCTAATTGTTCTTGTTAGGTCTTTTGATCACAGTAGTGAAAAAGCCTACTAAAATAGGAATATTTCAAGAAAAATCAAGGAATACTCAAGACTTAAGGATTAGAATGGGCTGGAGATCAGAGATCGGAGAATATACAAGAGATCCTTTTCAGCCTTCCAGAAGGTGTTTCCATTCTTACTGTCAGTTTGGCCCAAGAAATACCTGGCCCTACTTCTGAAGGCCTTGTACAAGACTTAATCTATTAGTAATCCTCCTTCTCTAGGCTCTCTAAATATTTCCACAACATAGACACTTTCTTATAGCCACAATATTCCCAGGTATTGAAATTTATTTTTGAACCAATACTACCATATTTATTCTTTTCAATTAAATAGAAAAATCCTGAAAATAGTCATCTGCAACAGGGGGCCAAGTCCCAGCACTTTAAATATGTTTAAATTCTGTCCAAAGGATGGATAACTCCCAGTCTAATTCTGCTTTCAAACTCTACCATAACATCTTATTTGCTAGTTACATTCATAAGGAATTTTACATCACTGAGATTTTTATTATAAAAAATTATTTAATGAAACAAACAAATAGAATGCTAATAAGATGCTTAAGAGTATTAAATGAAAGTCATTTTTTCTATAATTATTTTGAATAATAGTTTTTTTCTTTAATTGTATGTATGTGGCTATAAAATATAAACATCAATGTGCAAATCCAAAATTTTTATTATTTAGAGGTCACTTATTGAAATAAGAAAAACAAGAAACAAGAAAAGTAAATTAATATACCAAAATCTCTCAGAAATAGATAGTATTCAACACAATAAAATCTTAAAACTCTAATTTGATGTAGCTTTTCAGCAATATTTCTTTTACTTTACTATTAGCTTCATGACATTAATAATTCTTGCATATCTTAATTATGCCGACCACCCATTGTATTAATAAAACACAACATCAGTAGATAATAATTTTTTGTTTGTTTATCTACTTTTTTTCAAACCATAGTATAGACCCTAATATTGATTTGGGATCTGACATCCTGGTCATCTTATGTTTTTTTTTTTTTTTCTCAGCCCTTATTTTGAAAACACCTACTCAAAAAATTCTTATACATCTGTATTACTTTACTATTTATCACCTTTTTTTCTTTTTGAACATATTGCTCTATAATACCTTACTGTTTATTATTTTTTCTACATCTTCCTCCCTTGCCTTGCTTACCCTTATTCTTCACTGATTACCCTCCTAAATTACAGACTCCTTTTGGTGAATCTCTTTTAATTCCTTGTTTTCCTTTGATAGCATTTAAACTGAAGTGATATCCAATTTATTTTCATTGTTTTCTTAGTCAAGTGTGTTGTGGTCAAAAGACATAGAATGTATAGTAAAATAATTTGGATATGAAATCTCTCTTTGCTAATAAATGGCTGAGTTTCCTTAAATTGGTCATACCTCTCAATATCAGTTTCTTTTCGTTTATTTGTGTTTTTTACAAATATATTTTGTAAGGATAGGACAGAATCTACTATTACACCACATAAGTAGAACAAAAATCATAATGTTAATTAGATAGCCAAAAAAGATATATACAGCAAGATAGTGAAAGTCTAAGAAAATTATGTGATTATTAAGGGAGGAAAATACAGGGGTGACTCAGGAGCAAATATCATTAAGGCTGCAAAAGAGGGTATCTTTTTTTTTCTCTTGAGGTACTCATCAAGTATATATTACATTTTATTTGACCAGTGATCACTGGAAGTTGCAAGTTGCATATTTCAGTGTATTTGTACCAGCTTCATGTCTATGGCTAAGTTTGAATTTCCAAAGAAAGGTATCAGTTTGTGCATGGTTCTAATGATGCTAATATATATTTTGGTAGGGTATGTTGTTAGACCAAATGTGAAGCCATGATTTCTTCTAAGGAAATGGACTCTGAAGACGTCTCTTCATTCTTTTCAAGATCAATCTTTAAGACTAAACAGAGACTACTCAACCTCAGGAAAACAAGTTCTGAACACAGGAAGCAGTGGCTGATTCCTTGACATGCCATGCTTGCATAGAACACCTCAAATAAAATAATTAAAAAAAATGGCCATATCTGATGCCTTTAGAAGAGAAGTTCATTTTGGATTTCATAATATAGAGAGAAATGAGGCATTGATTTTGCAGCTTCAGTTTGGATATAAAATATTTGTTTCAGTCTGTCTAATTTATGCACCACTTCCCTAGTAACAGATCCTGCTTTTTATTATTTCATCAAAGTCCTATAGAAAGCAAAAGAGGACAAAGTAGAGAATGAATCAAGGTAGCAAATTTTAGGTCACAATAATAACAATAGTGGTGTATGCCTGAAATTCCAGAGACTTGGGAGGCTGAGGCAGGAGAAGAACTGCAAGCTAGAGGCCAGCCTCTGCAATTCAGTGAGATCCTGTCTCAAAATAAAAAATTAAAAGGTCTGTGATGTAGCTCATGATAAAGTACCCCTACTACCAAATTCAATCTTTTTTTAAATTTTTTTTTTAGAGAGAGTGGGGGGGGGGAGAGAGAGAGAGAGAGAGAGAGAGAGAGAGAGAGAGAATTTTTAATATTTATTTTTTAGTTCTCGGCGGACACAACATCTTTGTTGGTATGTGGTGCTGAGGATGGAACCCGGGTCACACGCATGCCAGGCGAGCACGCTACCGCTTGAGCCACATCCCCAGCCCCCAAATTCAATCTTAGTACCACAAAAAATCTGTATTATTATTAAGGCCAATATCCACAACAGAAGCTTTCATGATCATTGCTTTGTAGCCACAAAGTAAGTTGCCTCTGATGATATGAAAAAAATAGAGGTTGGATGATTAGATGACTGTTCAAGTCCATACCAGATCAGTGCTTCCCAAAGTATGTTCCATAAAATATCAGTACCACTGGGATTCTCTATTTAAAAATGTTTTGAAATTAACGGTGGTGTATATACACAATGAAATATTACTCAGCATTAAAAGAGAATAAAATTATGGCATTTGTAGGTGAATGGATAGAGTTAGAGAATATCATGCTAAGTGAAGTAAGCCAACCCTCAAAACTGAAGGCCGAATGTTCTCTGTGATAAGTAGATGCTGATCCATAATGCGGGGGAGGGCATGGGAAAAATGGAGGAACTTTGGGCAAAGGGGAGGGTGGGGAAAGGAGGGGACATGGGGGCAGGAAAAATGATGGAATGTGGTGGACATTATTACTCTAGATACACGTATGACTGCACATATAGTGTGATGCTACATCAAAAGAAAAAAATGTTTTGAAATTAGTATGGGAAACTTTATACTCCACAATGAGCCTCCCCCTACTTTAATAATCAATCTAAAGGTCTGGGGATATAGCTCAGTTGGTAGACTACTTGCCTCCCATGCACGAGGCCATGGGTTCAATTTTCAGCACCATAAAAATAAATCAATCTAAAATTGTCTTATCTTTTAATATGCAACACACAAGAAGTAGGTAAGGGATATAGTAGATGGTGAATACATTTTTTTGGATGGAAAATATTAATTAATTACAACTTTCTCAAAAGTTCTTTATTAAGCCAGCCTCAGAAACAGCAATGTGCTAAGCAACTCAGTGAGACCTTGTCTCTAAATAAAATACAAAATAGGGCTGGGGATGTGGCTCAGTGTTTGAGTACCCATGAGTTCAATCTCTGGTACCAAAAAAAAAAAAAAAAAAAAAAAGAACTTTAGAACTGCAGCAGTTTTTAAAAATGTTTTTTTTAAATTTTTTTAGTTGTTGATAGACCTCTTTATTTTATTTATTAATTTTTATGTGGTACTGAGAATTGAACCCAGTGTCTCACACGTAACAGGCAGGTGCATTACCTCTGAGCCATAGACCCCAGCCATTAAAAATGTTTTATTTGTTCTTTTTAGTTATACATGACATTAGAATGTATTTTGACATATCATACATACATGAAGTGTAACTTCCTATTCTTGTGATTGTAGATGATGTGGAATTACACTAGTCATATATTCATATTTGAACATAGGAAAGTTATGTCCAGTTCATTCTACTTTTTTCCCCATTTCTATCTCTCCCTTCCATTCATTCACCCCTGTCTAATTCAGTGAACCTCCACTCCTCCCCCAGACTGCATATCGAGAGTCAGCATCTGCATATTACAGAGAAATTTGGGCTTTGGTTTTTTGGGATTGGTTTATTTCATTTAACATGATAGTCGCCAGTTCTAGCCAGTTACCAGCAAATGCCATAATTTTATTCTTCTTTTTGGCTGTGTATATGTACCACTCAATATCACTTTCTTTTTTATATTTGTCCTAATTAGTTACACATAACAGCAGAATGCATTTTGACACATCATATGTATATGGAGTATAACTTCTTATTCTTGTTGTGCATGATATAGAATCACACATATCATGCAGTCATATATGTACATAAGGCAATAATGTTCAATCAATTCTACTATCCTTCCTACCCCCATATTCCTCCCCTCCCTCATTCCCCTTTGCATAATCCAAAGTACCTCTATTCTTCTCTAGCCCCACCCCCTTATTGTGAATTAACATTCACATATCAGAGAAAACATTCGGCCTTTGGTTTTTTGGGATTGGCTTATTTCACTTACCATGATATTCTCCAGTTCCATACATTTACCTGCAAATGCCTTAATTTCATATTCTTCTTTAAGACTAAGTAAAGTTCCATTGTGTATATAAATCACAATTTCTTTATTCATTCATCTGTTGAAGGGCATTAAGTTTGGTTCCATAGTTTAGCTATTTTTGAATGGAGTTGTTATAAACATTGATGTGGCTGTGTCACTTTAGTAAGCTGTCAATATCAGTTTCTTAACAAGGGAATTGAGATACTATTACCAGACTAAGGTCTAGGCTATTGCCACCTGAAAGCCGATAGTTGGGAGACAAGAGTTGGTAGGAAGGAATCAGATTTATTCAACAGCCAGTGCCTTGGATAGAGGGGCCTTTGGCCTTGAAAGACCTATGTTAGGGAACTAATGGACACAAATATATTTTAAAGAGAGCAAAAGTAGTCATAAAGTGCAGAGAAGCTACATGCTGAGTAGGGTCCTTCTCATTCAGGGTTTGTGTGCCCCACTGGCCAAATCATCACAACTGACCTCAACATTAAAGTTGAGTTAAAACTCATGGAAATTTATATGCTTTGTGTTAGTCAATGCATAGAACTAAAGATGTAGGAGTGTGGGGCTGGGGTGGCTCAATGGTAGAATGCTCGCCTAGCATGTGCAAGGTCCTGGGTTTAATCTTCATCACCCCATAAAAATAAATAAAAAAATAAAGGTACAAAAAAAGATGTAGTGGCTTTACACATTCTGATGCTATCTGAAGATAACCAAACTGTCTGGATTCTGTAAATTGAGATGTTTTAGCAGTGAACATCTTAGAATTTAGAATTCAGAGCAAAGGGAGAGAGCATAATCCTTTCAAAGGCATAGAGAAGGAGGTTAAGTAACTTTCCCAAGGAAAACTTCCAAAGGGGAAACTGCTTTTATAATACTATAAGCCTACTTCTTTAGGATGGCTGTGAATCTCAAAGGAGATGATGAATATCAGAGTACTTTGTGTATAGAAGTTTTATAGAAGCATTATTTGTTTTATAGAAACATTATTGTTAATTTGTATCTGCAGTCTCCTTGGTTACCCTAGTACTTCACTTCTTCAATTTCTAAGGTAGCTTTTGCCTGTAATACCCATAAGTACTCACTTTAGGAATTACTAATGAGGAAAAAAAATAAGCATAACTATGGTGAAAGGACATTGAACAAGTTTGGGGAACATTGGTAGGAAGAAATGTAAATGGAGTCAATAAAAGCTTTTGAACACAATTTTATGTGCTTGATTTAGGTTTGAAAATATTTACAGAGAAAATGTAAAGAGAATGAGACTAGAATCTGTCTTCAGACCAAAATAAAATAAAATAAAATAAAATAAAAATATGGAGACATAACATATACAAGTAATAGAAAATATAGGAAGAGTATACAGTTTGTAGTAGTTTTTTTGATATAGTTTGTAATAGGTTTGTTTTTGTTTGTTTGTTTTTTTAATAGCAGTTCTGGGAAACTAATAGCATTGATAACCTTAGTTTCTTTTTGGTAAATATTATTTGAGAGGTCTTTTTTCTTGCCCTGTATAGCAGATGATAAGAAATGCTAATACAATGTTCAAGGAAGAGGTAAAAGTTAAAGACAAGATTCTGGGAGACTTCAACATAGCAACCAAAGTTAAAGTCATCCTATAAAGGAAACATAGCATAATCAAGATTTTTAGCAGAAGGTCCTGTAATGAAAGTAATCTAAACATTTATAACAATATAAAATAGTTTTCTTCTTCAACTTTGAGTTGAAATAGGTTGCTAGTAAGAATCTTTCCACATAATGATCTGAGAATCTCAGTCTTTGCTTCTTATGGCTCTACTACTTTAAAGGGATATCTCGGATTCTTCATTAGATTTTCTGTATTCAGTAGTTCAGTGATCAAAAAGAAAGAGTAAGAGCATGTAAGATTTTATTTTATGAACCAAGTCTGCCCATATTCTACTTGTTAGAACCCAGTGAGTGACTCATTCTCAACCTAGCTTCAAAGGAGGATGAGAAATATGGGCTTACTATTTGATCAAAAGAACATCCCTTTAGAATCTTTCATAGATGTAAAAAGGAACAAATATATGTGTGTTATTCAGTTTTCTGCAGCTGTAATAAAATACCTAAGATAAAAAAGCAGATTTATTTTGGCTTACTGTTTCAGAGCTTTCAATCCATGGTTGTTTGGTTAAGTGGTTTTGGGGATTATAGTGAAACAGTATATCATGGGAGAAGTATCTTGGCAGAGAAAACTTGCTCATATCATGGTGGCCAGAAACAAAGAGATAAAAGACCCAGGGTCTCAGTATACCCTTCAAGGTCACACCCCCAGTTATATACTTCCACCCAGTAGGCTCAATCAACCTAATAGCATCACTAGTAGGGAACCAAGTTTTCAACACATACACCTTTGAAAGACATGCCAGATAAAAACTGTAACAATACATAAAATGAACAATGATTTCCATTCTTAAGAAAGTGCAGATGAGGTCCATTATGTCCATAGGAAAATAAAGACCATTTTTGATATAGTAAAATGAGAAAATATAGCAATGCTTATCAAGACTTTAAAGAAACAAACAGTGATAGAAGGGAAATGCCTTTGTGGAAAACATGATTGAAAATCAGATTCGCATAGGCAGAGATCATAGGATTTCTTCTGAAAATATAATTTGGCCAATTTGGATAAAATGGAATAAATAAAATCCTAAAATTCATATGGAACTACAGAAGACCCCACATAGCCAAAGCAACCTGGAGCATGAATGATGTGAAAAGTATCATAGTTTTTAATTTCAAATTATATTAGAAGCTATAGGAATTAAACAGCAACATACTCTCATAAAATTGACACCTCAATCAATGGAATAAAATAGAAATCCCAGAAATAAACAAACATCTTTATGATGAAGTGATTTTCAATGAACGTTCCAAAAATGCATAGTGGTAGAAGGACAGTCTCTTCAAGACATGGTGCTGGGAGATCTGAATATCCATATGCCGAGAAATGAAAATGTACCGTAATCTTATCCTTTATACAAAAATCAACTCAAAAAGGATCAAAGACTTACATGTAAGACCCAATACCTTAAAACTCCTAGAAGGAAACATAGGGAAAAAGGCCCTGACTTTTTTGATATTATGCCAAAAGTATAGGTACTCAAAGCAATTTAAGCAAGTAAGATTACATCAAACTAAGACATTTTCTGTATATCAAAGGAAAAAGCCAAAAGAATACAAAAAGAACCTATGGGATAGGACAACATATTTGTGAATTATATATCTGGTAATGGATTGATATCC
The DNA here is from genome assembly GCF_964194105.1 of Spermophilus citellus. Taxonomy (NCBI): domain Eukaryota; kingdom Metazoa; phylum Chordata; class Mammalia; order Rodentia; family Sciuridae; genus Spermophilus; species Spermophilus citellus. Next base: position 20,725,784 of record NC_138190.1, on the reverse strand, counting down.
AAAATATACACAAAACTGATAGCACTAAATAGCAAAAAAAATAAATAAATAACCCAACTTAAGATACTTCTGTAAGACATAAAATGGTTAGTAGGTATATGAACAGGGGCTTAGCATCACTAATCATCAGTGAAATGCAAATTAAAACAAGAATGAGGTATCACTTTATACCTGTTAGAATGTCTGTGGTCAAAAAGATGAAAGATAATAAGTGTTGGTGAGGATGTGGAGGAAAAGGAACCCTGATATCCTGTTGGTAAGAATGCAAATTAGTACTGCCATTATGTAAAAGTTAGAAGTCCTTCATAAAATTAAAAATAGAAATGCTATTTGATCCAGAAATCATGGTTCTTGATATATATTCAAAGGTTTTCAAATTAGGATGTAGAGAGATATATATAATCCCATGTTCACTATAGCATTATTCTCAAGGGCCAGGATATGGAAACAATCTAAATGTCCACCAGTAGAAGAATGGATAAATAACATATGGCTTATGTAGATAGTGGTATATTATTCAGCCTTACAAAAAAAAAAAAAAAAGAAGCCCACTATTTGTGACAATACATGTGGACATAGAGGAAATTATGCTTGGTGGTATAAGCTTGATACAGAAAGACAAATATTGTAGAACTTCTCTATAAAAGCACAGAGAACAGTGATTACTAGACAATGGAAAACAGAAACAGGGAGGTGATGACTAAAGAGTTCAAAGTTTCAGTTACACGAGAAAATGTCAGGATATTTACTATGCCATATAGTGTCCATAGCTAGTACTGCCATGTTGCAAATACTTAAAATTTGCCAAGAGAGTAGATCTTATGGTAAGTGAACATACCATAAAACAGTAATAATGAGAATAATAATAATAGTAATGATGATGATGATGATGATGATGATAGAACAGGAAGAAACTTTAGGAGATGATAGATATATTTGTGGTCTTGATAGTAGTGATAGTTTCATATACATGTTTATTTCCTGACTGAGAGATACACATTAAATATGTACAGCTTTTTAAATGTCAGTCCTCTTTCAATAAAATAGTTTAGAAAAACAAAGAATCTACTTAACATTGAAGCAGGATATTTTTGTATCCTTAGCTTATGCCCAAATCAGTAGTAGACTCACCCTTTCAACTTTACATTTTGCCAAGTGGATTTAAATTTGTACAGACTCTAATTTATGAAAATTTACTACTGAAGTGAGAATGACAGTTATTTCTTTTCACTTCTCAGTAAGGAACCACGGTTTTATTAGAAGGCTTGCCCTCTGAGCTCAGCAAGGAGCATGTTATAATTAGATGACTATTACAATAGAGACTCTGTTAATGGGATTTTTGAGAAATAGTAAAAAAGAAAACCTATAAGAGTTTCTCTATTAGACTCAATATAAGTAAGGGGAACATGTCTTAAGGGACCACTAAAAAAATCAGCATGAGTTAGTTAACTGAAGGTCAAACAATATGACACAATATGCCTTGGGGAATACTGTTAAAGTAATCATTGCAGATAAGGGACTGACTGTCAGAGTTGCCTCTGCATAGTTCTAATATGAAAATGAATATGGGAATTAGAATATCAGAGATGGCCTATTTAATTTTGTACAAACTTGAATATCACCTATCAATGAATACTGTTAAATATCTATTTTCTCTACATTGAAAGTGTGAAATCATGGGGCATCCTATAATGGAAACACTTCCAAACAGAATATTTAAAATAGTTGTCTCTTGAGGTGAAGTAGACTCTGCCTACAATTTAAAAAAATATTTTTTAGCTGTAGATGGACACAATACCTCTATTTTATTTTTATGTGGTGCTAGGATCGAACCCAGTGCCTCACACATGCTAGGCAATGCTCTACCACTGAGCCACAACCCTGGCCTTCTGCCTACATTTTTAAGTGTGTATTTTTTTCCTGAATATATATGAATATACTAATTGTTTAAAAACTTGGAGTATAAAAAAAGAAGATAAAGTACATATAATGTCACAATTCAGGAAAACTCCTTGCTAATTTTAATGTTTTATATTAGAATTCATATATAACATATGAATGTATTCATTATAATAATGTACATCTATTTTTTATATCCAGTGATTTTCATTGAATATTTTAGGTTGACTGGTCTTTTATTTTTCCTTACTTCCATTTTTTTATTATCATGAAAAGATCATGTCAAGCAGCATTAGAAATAATTACAGAAACTTTCATCTAATCAGTCTGAATTTCCTCTAAGGGATATTAAAGAAAATGAAGTCAATTATTTTTTACTCATTCAGCACAAGTCTGTACTGTCCTTGTTAGGATAAAGAAGATAATGCTATTCACAAAGAAGAATAAGCACAAGTAGAATGAGTGTATGTATCACATTGGTTGAAACCCTCATTCTCAGTGTGTTGGCCTTTTGGTATTGTAGTTCCCTATGACTTGGGATTCCTCTGCATATCCTTCAGTTCTATGAGGGCAGGTAGAGCATGTGCTGGTAATGAGTAGGGATTTTATCATTTCTTCACTTTTTAGACATCTGCCATAGAAATTAGACTCACTGGAGTTAGACTTCCTGCTCATAAATGCTAAACACTCCAATTTTTCAACCCTTGGCTCTAAGATAAAAAGGGTTCCATATGAATTCGTTCTCTCATGTTGTCTTTAAGAAAACACAGGCAGTTTCATGATATTCAAAATGATGCTACTTTAGGATTTCATTATGTTCAATATTTGTTTTAATTTATAGCACCTGGAAAAAGTAAAATAATAGTGTTGTTGCCACATAAATGTTTTGCTTTTTCCTGTTTGATCTAGAAAGAAAATAGCAATTCAGCTAGGAGAAAGGACAGGTAGGTATTATAAAGGTAAAGAAATTGTCCCAGTGCAGTTAGTTGTTCATTCTCAAATAGGAAGACCATAGGCTGTTAGTCTAACATTACTACTTGTCCTATCCCATTTGTGACTGGATGATAACCTGGATATTGTTTCCATAGAACGAATATGTAAAAGACTAACAGATGGAAAACATATGTTATTTTTTCTTAATGTTATTATAGACACAAATAAAGCATTAAAACATATAAATGCTTTCATATATGTTGCCTTGAGCCATAAGCATATGTAAAAATTAGAGTTTTACCTTAAATGTTCAATTGTTAGTATGGCCTTAGGAGATTTTACTGCCAGTTTTAGGAGAATTTTGAGCAATGTATTCAGAAATCCCATTGACCCAATTTTAAATGAATAAATTCATATGTATTTATATTTATTCATATGTATTTATACATATATATTTATACATATTCACATGTATTTATATTTATATTTATATTTTATCCTTGTTGAAGGTTTAAAATGCCATATTTGCCATGATTACATAAGACCATAATGGATCAGAAGCAACTGATAAGATCACACACTTGAATATGAACAGGATTAATAATTGAAAATGATTTACATGTGTAAATGTTCATTCTTTCTGGACTAAAACCATGACTATTTCTTCACTGCAGATTATAAATTCCTCATTGCAGAAATCAGAATAAAATCCATCAGATTTAAAAATATAGGGAAAAAACATGTTTCAAAAAGAAATAGCATGGTTTTCAGTGAAACAGGTGGCCATGGAATGTTGGAGCTATGCAGAAATAAGACATGTTGTACATTATAAATGGGACAAGTAAATTTGCAAAGTAAAGCATATTTTTCTGGTTCATTGGTCTCATAATGAAATTACATTCTTACAGGAATAAAGGAAAAGCAAAATTCCTCTAATCGAGTTTTCCTTAGTGTTGTTCATACTGATTAGACCCTTTTCAAATTTATTCACTAAGTAAAGGTCTTTTGTATCCTGATATCATTCTAGACTCTTTTTCTTTTGAGAATTTAGTCCAAAATAGTAACTCTCACATATTCCAAAAACTTCTTTTTATTGTTTTGTTCCATTATTCTTCCTTAGAATAAGTTTCCAAGTCCATATCTTGAAATCTCTGCCTCTAAAATATCATTTGAATATTTTCACCAAAACTACACCATTTGAAAAGCAGCAAAATAGTTCTCTTATTTTTTATTGGTTCTTTTTAGTTATATTTAACAGTATAATCTGTGTGTGTGTGTGTGTGTGTGTGTGTACACAGTCATGGAATATATCTTATTCTAATTAGGATCCCAGTCTTGTAGATATACACAATGGTGAGATTCACTGTGGTATATTCATATATGTACATAGAAAGTTAGGTCATATTCATCCCACTACCCATATTTCACCTCCATTGTAGCCATTATTTTGAGATTTTATTAGTATTTCCAATGCCTGATCTTGCAGAAAATATTAAGGTGTTTATTTAATTTTAATTTTTTAACAAATTTATTGTGTACTTCTGGTTATTTTTTCCTTACACTATTTTTCAAAATGAATTATTTGAGAAAATGAATCAAATTCTAAAAAATTATAAAGGCAGTTGCAGATGCTCTTCAGTTTACAATAGGGTTACATCCTGAATTAAATAATTTGAAAAGAACCTCATTATTAGCACTTTAATTCCCACTGTTACCATCATCAAATCCAGCGCTATACAATTACAACCACATCTGTAAAACTGTTGGCTAGAACCGATGAGGTTTAGATTCAGGAAACAATTTTGAGCAGAAAAGGTGGTATCTTGGAACTGAAAGAGAAGATGAGAGAGAAAAGGAAATTGAATGTGACTAATTTTTCAACTGTGCTAACAGTATGAATAATGATACCTTAACTGGGATTGGGGGAATGTGAAAATAAAATGTTTGGTTTTTTTTATGTTCCATTGTGTATATACAAAAGTTTCCCTGTATATTCATCTACTGAAGGGCATCTAAGTTGGTTCCATAATTTAGCTATTGTGAATTGTGCTGCTATAAACATTAATGTGGCTGTGTTCCTGTAGTAAGCTCTTTTTAAGTCTTTTGGGTATAAACCAAGGAGTGCGATAGCTGGGTCAAATGGTGGTTCCATTCCAAGTTTTCCAAGGAATCTCCATACTGATTTCCATATGGGCTGTACCAATTTGCAGTCCCACCAGCAATTTATGAGTGTGCCTTTTTCCCACATACTCACCAACACTTACTGTTTGTATTCTTAATAGCTGCCATTCTGACTGCAGTGAGATGAAATCTCAAGAGTAGTTTTGATTAGCATTTTTCTAATTGCTAGAGATGTTGAACATTTTTTCATATGTTTGTTGATTGATTGGATATCTTCTTCTGAGAAGTGTATGTTCAGTTCCTGGGCCAATTTATTGATGTAACAGCCAATTTCAACATAAACTCTCAAGGCAATTGTTCCTTTGAAGTTTCTTTCGCTAGCTAGAAAATCCTTCCCAAATTATAAAATGGTATAGAATCTCTATTTTTCTTTTAACCCTCCCTTATTATAACCTCATAGTGACTAGTGCCTTCTGAAAAACTATTTAATAATTGGTTTAGGTAGTACATAAAAGCATGAGTTCTGGAATCTTATTGCTTAGTGCAAATTCTGGCTGCCCTAGTTACAAACTTTTCTGAATATGCTTCTAAATTTCTCTGTGGTTACAAAAGAGCATAACAACCTCTGTAAAATGAGAAAAATAATTTTACCTACTTCATAGGGTTTATATGAGTACAAAATAAGGTAAATTAGAGTTACAGAATCAACAGTAATACACATCATAAACACTGGTTATGTATATATTTTATGAAACATAAAAAAACCAAACATTTTATTTTCACATTCCCCCAATCCCAGTTAAGGTATCATTATTCATACTGTTAGCACAGTTGAAAAATTAGTCACATTCAATTTCCTTTTCTCTCTCATCTTCTCTTTCAGTTCCAAGATACCACCTTTTCTGCTCAAAATTGTTTCCTGAATCTAAACCTCATCGGCTCTAGCCAACAGTTTTACAGATGTGGTTATAATTGTATAGCACTGGATTTGATGATGGTAACAGTGGGAATTAAAGTGCTAATAATGAGGTTCTTTTCAAATTATTTAATTCTTCAAAAAATCATGTGAAGTATTATTTTTTTCCTACTCAATAGGGAAAGCACCTAAAGGTCAGATAAGCCAAATACTGGGACCCATATACCATGGTTAATAAGTACAGTAAGTGCCAGAATCAAAATTTCTTTGTCATAATCAAACTATAAAAAGTGTTTTGTTGTTGTTTTTTGTTGTTTTGGCTTTCTTTGTTTTGTTTTAGAGAAAAGGAAAAAGAAACTCTTAGAATTTTCTCAGAAAAACTAGAGCTATAAATATGAATTGAAAGACCTTCTACAAACTTTCTATCTCAAAAGAAATTAGTAGCTAGATTAGATAGTAAAATTGTAAACTTCCATCAGCTAAACTGGTCCTTTTCTAAAAACAGTTCATTACATACTAGCTCATGAAAGCCTCTCATCCTTTATAAATCATGATATACAGTTTCAACTTATTTCCTCACTAAATATAATCAATAAAACTCCGAAGAGAAAATAGACTATCTTATGCAGCAGTAAGCACCAATGCCTGGCATGCATAGGTGTATTTACCCTGGTGTGGAAATAAGGTGTTGACATCAATCTACTGCATTTCTTGAGCTCTAAAGCAGGCAGACAAGAAGCAATCTAAACAGCTAATTCCCAAATAACTGAGTAAAATAAGACTAAATCCCCAAATGTGGACCATATCAGCACAAATGTGGTAAAACCCAATCTAGGAATTGACCACAAAGCCCTGGGACATGCTTTTAATATAAATTGTGGCCCTACTTTATAAATATCATTTTGTGATATTACTTCATAATTAGGCTACTGCAGTACTTTTCAGACAATTTTCTTACATCTTTAAAATGAAGTATTTTCAGGCTCTTCATACATAAAGCAGGAGAAGTATAAAGACTTTTTGATATGGTTCTTGGTATTAATTTAAATTGAATATTCACTATTTGAATTTATTGCAGCAGATGTCCTCAACTACCCAATTATTTTAGCACAATTTGGCACATATATAATTTTAAAAGATCTTGTATCTAAGCAAAGCATTTAATTTCCTACCAAATTAATCCCTTTGGAACATTACATTGGGATGCCATGGTGATTAAAAAAAAAACCTCTCAAAACTACAAGATGCTCCAGTAAATACCCTGTACTCTATGCAACTGAAAGTTCTGCATTTATTTGCTCTATTATATATGATGCAGTTTTCCTTGTTACTAATTGTGTACTGTTTCAAAGCACAGACATTTTTAATAACAATGTGTCCTATGCTCCTGACTTTCTAATTCTGGGTTTTCCTGTTCCCTGTTTGCTTAGAAAGACATGCTTTTCTTGACCTCAGAAAGACAGTGGATATAAACTGATTCAAAATTCCTTAGCAATATTGTCAGGAACAAGGATAAACAAAGAACACTCTCTTTTAAATTTTGCCTTGTTAAATGGCATATACCACAATATGTGTTTTTAATAATTATGTAATAATGTTAATGTGCCCCAGTTACTATTGCTGTGTAACAAACACCCTGATTATTTTAAAGTAAACCATTTTTCCATGTGCACATTTGTGCAGATTTGAAGTTTAGAAATGCATAGCAGAGATGATTTGATTTTTCTTCTTGGTGTCTGAGGGCTCAGCTGGGAAGATTCACAAAGACCAGGAGTGACTTAATGACTGAGAGCTTTAAAGATCCTTCACTGGAATTACTAGAATGCTGGGAGCATGGCCCCCATCATAGACTGAAGTACCTATGTTAAGTCTTTCCTAATGTTTGTGATTTCTCATAGCATGATAGCTCCTTTTGTGGGGGAGCATTCTAAAAGGGAATATGTAAAGAATAAGCATTCCAAGAGAACCCGATGAAAACTGCATATTTTTTTCTAACCTAACACCAGTGTTCATATGACATTATTCCTTCTATTTATTAGCAAAACTTTAAAGTCAATCTAAATTCAAGGAGAGAAGACATAGATCCGTGGCTTTATAAATGCCAAATAATTTATGGACATATTTTAAAACCACCATAATAGATCAGCTAATATACATTTATTTGATTATATTGTATTTGCTGAACATTGTCATAATGAATATGTACCATTACGCATCTCTTAGCTGTTAAGAGATGCCATGAATTATAACCATTATAGACAACAACAACAAAAAAAAATCCGTCACATACGTTAGAGCTCAACTCTGAAATCTTCTCTGGAATTTTTGTTTACATGACATCAATGCTCATAATAATATTAAAGGTGATATTGGTTTTAGTATTTTAAAGTCAATTATAAAAGCGGATTGCTTTATTGCTACAAGGCAATAGCAAGATTGAAATGAAAAATAATACCAATAAAAATATAAAAGAAGAGGCATATAAATAGGCATTGTTGATAAGCATACCATACACCTTTAGTTTGGGTTTCCCAAAAATTAGATGTCAAGGAAATGACGACAACAACAACAACAACAAGTGTTTATAGCCTGATTATTACAGAGAAATTTCAGTTCTGGCACTTACTGTACTTACTAACCATGGTATATGGGTCCCAGTATTTGGCTTATCTGACCTTTAGGTGTTTTTCCTATTGATTAAGAAAAAATAACACTTCTCACAATTTTTTGAAGAATTAAATAAATTGAAAAGAACCTCATTATTGGCACTTTAATTTCCACTGTTACCATCATCAAAACCAGTGCTATACATGCATAACCAATTCTGTACAACCATTCTCATTGTTTGGGGGTTTAGTTCAAATTCATTTGCAGTAAACTTTATCCCCTACCACCAAGAAATCCCTTAGGTAGAGAAGAGTAGCTTCTTCTTCAAGCCCTTAATATGAGGCACTGTTGAAGTGTGCAAGAATCATCTCCCATAGCTTCAATGGAGTCAGTGGGAGCCAATGGACTATGGGGTAGGGTATCAACAATATTTGCTCCATCTAATTTTTTCTTTGAATTATTTTTACAAGTGCATTGCATGCACATATTTTATACCAAGCATATAAACTAAACGGATTACAAAAATGAAAGAGTGATTGCTCGTTTTACCTTTTCCTACCCTTAAACTTCATCCCTCCAGAGGTAATCATTTCCAACTCTTAGCATTATTTTAATCTATTTCCCTTTGTATTTCTAAATAATATATATTTTTATTTATCAATTTTATTGTTGTATACTACTCTTTTTTTTAAAGAGAGAGTGAGAGAGAGGGGGACAGAGAGAGAGAATTTTTTTAATATTTATTTATTTTTTCTTAGTTCTCGGCAGACACAACATCTTTGTATGTGGTGCTGAGGATCGAACCCGGGCCGCACGCACGCCAGGGGAGCGTGCTACCGCTTGAGCCACATCCCCAGCCCTGTATACTACTCTTATTATGACAATTGAGGATTTAACACTTTATCTTATCTTCCCTCCCTCTAATTTTTCTTCCCCCTCATTTTTCAAATGTAATCATATCACAATTTGTGGATCATTCAATAATATTTATATCATAGTGAAATTGCAAAAGTTTTCCATTATGAAGATAGGTAATATATAATAATCATAGATCCTTGCTTATAGAATTCTTTCCTAAAAAATAATTTTATTTTTTATCTATATATCTTTTTTACTTATCTATTGGTAATTCTTCCCAAATGCTCCACAAACTCTATGTATTTCAGCAATGTTGTTCACACAATTCAGCATAACATTTCTACTTTCTTTATGGATTTTTTTCCTTATTGGAGACCCCTTCTCTCTTCAATCTTGATTAACCTATTGAACAACAATCATTCAGCTATTTATGTTTGCTTTCATTCTAGAACTTCTGTTTCTTTTCATCTAAGTTACATTATTTTTTTCCCTGGCTCTAGGAAATCTTATCTTTCTCTCTGTTGGTTTGTTGACATTCTGTAGAAGATTGCATCATCCACTAGCCTCTTGAGCATTTCCTTGGATGGTAAATCATATTGAGAGTAAATTATGTCCATAGTGGGGAAAGGGTCTTTATTTTGTCCTTTCCTTTAATTTCCAGTTTAAATAATTATAACATTCTAGCTTGAATGCCAATTTTTTTTTCAGAATTTTGGAGGTATGCCCTATCTTCTAGTTTCCAGATGTTAGTATTGGTAGTGCCTGTGTCATTATAATCTCCAGCTCTCTGTAAATAATTTATTCTCTGTGGATTTGCTCTTTGCTCATTTTTAATTTTCATTCTGAAAGCTGTCTTTTTTTTTCTTTATCCCTTGTATACTAACATTTCATGATGATGGCACTTGGTGTAGTCTTTAGTATTCTCTCTTCTGGCCCAGTACACTCATTAATATTGATATTTGTATCTCTAATTACTAGACATATTTGTCTTTCTTTCCTACATTTGTTGGGAGAATATACTTCCAATGTTTTTCTCCTCTCCATTCTAATTTTCAAGCATTTAATATAACTTTCTGGTTTGATCATTTTATTCTTTACTTGTTCTGTCTTACTTTTCCCCTCTTTCCCTATTTTTCCTACTTTGAGGAGATTTTTTTTTAACTTTATCAAATCTCTATTTTTTGCTTCTAATTTAAATTTCTTACAAATGTTTTTCTTTATGTGTTTCTTTATAAGCATTCTTTTCATTATCACTTATACAGTGAATGTTTTCTCATCAACATTTCCTCTAAATTCCCTGAGTACACTAACTATATTTATTTAAAGTTTTTTTTCTATTGCCTCCATGATCATACTTCCCACAACATTAATTTATCTGTTTTCAGTTTATTTCTGTCTCTTCCTTTCATGTTGGAAGCTTCACTGAAATATTTTTTCACCCTTATATTTTCATTCATATTAAGAATAAGGGACTAATTCATAACTTTAACAAAAGTTATGTAGGTATTAACAAAAGAGCAGTTTTACTAAGGATGACCAGAAAGTAGATGAGAGAATAATACTGTGTTAAACCACCTTTAAATGCCACAGATTAATTTTTCAACTTGGAATATGCTATTAAATATCCAGGGATTCTGGAACTCATTGATATTTAATGCAAACTTTAACTTTTATTACTTTTTTTCAAAGAGAAATGTCCATACTAACAATCTGTTCTTCAGAAAGTTAACATCATATCAAAAATTAACTGGCCTTAGTTAATTTTATTTTTGTACCAGGAATTGTACCTAGGGGCACTTAACCACTGAATATCCCCAACGCTTTTTATGTTTTATTTTGAGACAAGGTCTCTCTAATTTCATAGGACATCACTAAGTTGCTGAGGCTGGCCTCAAACTTGTAATCCTCCTGTCTCAGACTCCTGAGTCACTAGGATTATAGGCATGAACCACTGTGCCTAGTCTTAGTTAATTTTGTAAGTTATAAGATTGTAGATAGCAGAGGGTTAGCACTGCTTATGAAATGGCAACTGTCTTTGAGTAGCACATTGGTGTAGAATGTACAAGAAAAAAAACAAACCCACAGGAATTAGTTCTAAACTTGAGGCAAGGAAAATTTGTAGTAGCTTCTTTAAAATGTTTATGGAGAACAAATTAACAAAGCTGTCATGTGCAAGTATGAACATACCACAATGAATTCCACTTTTACCTATATCTATAATGAATCAATTAAAAATAATTCAAAAATAGTTTATTAAGTATTCTGAGACTTCTACTCTAAGATGATGTATCAGCAGCTGGATTTATTATCTTATCAGAGAAAAATCTTAAATAAAGAAAAATGAAAGAAACAGTAATTTTGAAGACATTACAAATTGGGGCATAAGGTACAATGATCCACAAGAAGTGGAAAATGAGGTATTTTCTATTTTTATCACTATTTATTGCCTTGAGTTTCCAAGGTACAACACAAGGAGGTGAAATCCAGAGAGAGCCTGCTAGGCTTCCTGAATTTGGAGATGAAGCCGGGATTATAGTGAGACAAGATTGCTAGAGTTTGCAGGACAAAATAATGCAGAATGGTGTTGTTGCACAGAGAGAGGATCCAAGAAATTTGCATTAGTTCCCCATAAAGTGTTTCTCACAGTACTCATCAGTACTTGCATATGAAGAAATTACCCAAGACCATGGGAAGAACTATTCCTTAACATGAAACAGTGCTCAAATCTCATACAGGGTCAGCATTGGTGCCTATTCCCACCAACCAAGATGGGAAAACTCATAGTCAATATGGCAAAGGTATAGTAGGATTTGCCTCTGTATTGAGAAAAAATTAGCCCTAGACTAAGTGCTGCTTTGGTCTGACCTATCAAATATGCCTTTATGGAAGAAGGGAATTTTGATGATAGGAAGAAAGCACAAAAAAGTTTCTGATGTGCTCAGTAGCATTCTATTTATTGATCTAGGATATAATAATAAAAGTTGTTTATTAGCAAGCTGAATGTTTTTATTTTTAAGATGAAGATTAATGGGATAAACATGTACTTTAACTGAAATACATAACAAAAGAAACCCAAAGAAAACTGGAGAAAAGAAATAAGATAAATAATTAGAGGTAGCAAAATCATGAATAAAATTGATCAACAAAGCTGAGAGACAGAGAGAAGGCACATAAATCAACAAAGTACATAAGGCATATAACTATACTAACAAGATAAAAACAGGGTATTTGACCCATTCAGTGAATTTTACTATGAAAGCTGAAATGGAAAAAAATAGAAGTATATATAACTTAACAAGTTGAACAATTAGAATTTCACACATGCTCCAAATAAATTCTAGCATATAATAAAATGTAGAATTTTAGATTAAGATCAAATTATATGTATATGAAAGATAATTTTGCTAAAAATTATAATCAAAAGCAGTCTCCAAACATTTTATTGGGAAGTAAAGATTCCCTGAGCTCAAGGGGAAAAATAACATGGCAGACAACTTCTAAAGTAGGCCCCCAATGATCTCTGCCTCTGTGTATACACTACCTGTGTGATCCTTCCTCTTTGTGTGGGTTGTGCCTAGTGACTTACTTATAACAAATAGAATAATTCAATAGAATGTCACTTCCAAGATTAGACTATTAAAGGCTCTGGCTTCTGTACTGCTTGTACTCTCTTACATTTCCTTTTTCCTGCTATATCCAGCTGCCATGTTGTTAGCTGCCTGATGGAGAGGCCCAAATAGCAAGAAACTGAGGAAGACCCATGGCCAATATCCAGAGAGGAACTGATTCCTGACAACAACAATGTCAGTGAACTTGGAAATAGATTCTTTCCTATTCAAACTGTAAAATTATGACAGCTCTAGCTGACACTTTCTAGACTTGTGAGAGTTCCGGAGCTAGAATCACTTGGCTAAGTTTTACCTAGATTCACATTCCACAAAAACTATGAAATAATAAATGTCATTTTAAGACACTAAGGATAGGGCAAATTTTTATGCAGTAATAATTTAGAACCTGAATCTGCTGAAGGTGTCATCTCTGAGCAGAACAAAGATTCCAAATATTTCAAACACTAGAATTGGTAGAATTAGGAAACAACATGGAGCACTTTCCATTGAGGCTTCAGAGACTTGTAATAGTTCTTATTTTTCTGGTTGTTGGCATCTGCCATGAACTATTGTCACTGAGTTCCTATGCATAATGAAATACCAGTGTCAAAATCATTTTTTCACAACTCTTGCTATAAAATTACCCTATGGAAATCAGTAACAGAAGCAGCAGCTGACATATCAACATGGGATGTAGCAATCAGGAATTCTGTCTCATTCTTAGTAAATTCCACAAGTAGCACAAGAGACATCAAGTAGTGCCACATCCTTTCATAACTGCAGATGTCTGGTGCTGATGACAAAATCATCCCTGTCCTCTGAATGAAAGAACAGAAATTTCAAATTAATATAAATGGAAATAATAATCATCTAACATATATAATGAAAATAAAGTCATCTAATATATACATGCACTGTAAGTGTATAAATGTGGAAAAATAATTTATGGACATTTACCAGATTGCTAGTGTTTATTTCTTAAGAAAGAGAGGAAAAATATGCTATTATGTCTGCCCATATAATAAATATTAATGTTTTATTATAAAATTCACTAATAAATATTATTTGTTAATAAATTTTAAAATAACAGAAATATTTTAAATGTGAATGTTATGGTTTGGATGTGAGGTGTTCCCTGAAAGCTCACATGTGAGACAACGCAAGAAAGTTTGGAGGAAAAAAGATTGGGTTATAGCTTTAGCCTAATCAATGAGATTAACTGAAGTAGAAGGGTATGGCTGGAGGGAGTAGGAATTGGGGTGTGGCTTTGGGTATATATATATTTGTGTTTGGAGAGTGGAGTCTCTCTCTCTCCTCTGATCATCATGTGAGCTATGTCCTCTGCCATCCCACCATAATGTTCAGCCTCACCTCGAGCCCTAAGGAATGGAACAGGCCTTCTATGAACTAAGACCTCTGAAATTGTGATCCCTCAAACTTTTCCTCCATACAGTTGTCTTGTTCAGATCCTTTAGTTACAGCAGCAAAATAGCTGTCTAAAACAGTGAATAAAATTATTTTTAAGTATTTTTTGAGTAGACTTGAAATAGTTCAACTCTAGATATACTCAACAACACAGACAGGTGGTAGAAAAAGAATATATTAGGTTTGTGAGAGCTTGTTGTATAAGTAACTGTCCAAAGTAAAACTATCCCCTTTCTATAACATGACTGGCTTTATTTTAATTAAAATATGTGGAGTCACTCTCCCTTAAAACACTACTTCCAAAAAAATTACTAGAGAAGTCAATTAACTACGTGATAATAAATCTGATGTACTGTATTCTCGTTTTATTTAAATTTATTCACTGATGTAAAAGGTTAATTCAACTTTTCTCTTCTTTCTGTTTTTTTTTTAAATTAGGACTGTATTCTCTTTGAATAAAAAAGCCATAATAGTGAATGGTTAGAAGCAATTGCACTAGGTGTTGAGTTCTAACATAGCACCCAATAGGCTGAAAGGAAATAAATGCAATGGATATTGAAATACTAATTATTCTGTTCTATCCAGTTTTAAGTAACCTAAGTAGAATATAATGAAACCCAATTAAAAACTCTAAAAATTACACGCTTTGTAAGCATTTGAACCCAGAATTATAGAGAGTTTTGGTAGTTTTTTATGTTTTTATTACTTAAAAGTTTCTTACTACTGAGCACTCCAAATGATTATTTTGAAATAAACTTTATCATATAGAACCCATTTAGTAATTATTTCCAAAACACTATAGGATTTATTTATTTAAAACCATCTTTATAGTAGTAGATATATCTACAGTGTGCAAAATTTTTCATAATGATCATCCAGTGCAAAAGTCTATTTTTATTTCATGATGACTCTGAGAGTACATTGGTAAACAGTTATATGTTTAAAATCTGTTGCAAAATTTCTATGATTTCAGAAATATTTGAATTCAGTGCACAAACTTTGATGTCCATAACTATATTTGGATAATATGTTATATAGTTTCACACAACAAACACCCCCGAAAATTTTGGTGGTTCAAACAACAACCAATTATTATCTCAGTTTCTGAAATCCAATAATTTGGGGGTGAGTTAGTTGTGTGGTTCTGGCTCAGGCTATCTTATGTAGTTGTAATTATGATGTTGGCTAGAGCTGCAGTCACCTAAGTCAGTCAAGACTCGAGGATCTGCTTCAAATCTTACTCTCATGGCTCTTCTTAGGAGGCCTTAGTTTCTCAAAATGTGAGCTTCTCTGGAGAATTACTCACAGAATGGCAATTCAGTTTTTCCCTCACAGCAAGTAAATCCAGAAGGGAATGAAGGAAGGAGGAGAGGAAAGATGGAGAGAGGGAGTACCAGTAGGTAGAGTACATTTTATACACACACACACACACACACACACACACACACACACACACATATATATTAGTTGCAGTTGGACACAATACCTTTATTTTATTTATTTTTATGTGGTGCTGAGGATCGAACCCAGCACCTTGCATGTGCTAGGCGAGTGCTTTTCTGCTGAGCCACAACTCCAGCCCTGGTGGAGTCCATTTTGATCATAAATAATGTATAAGTCAAAGTTTGATCAGAGAAGAAGAACTACTAGGAATTATATAAAATAAAGGCTCTATGTCTGGTGGTATGAAAAACTGGTTAAACAGTCTTTAAATGGTCCTGCTTCTGCATCTGATATTATGCCTAAAGTTAGCAAGACCAACATTCAATAAGGAAACATGGACTTGAAGTGGGAGAATATAAAGGCAAACTATAATTCACAAGGACAAACTAGATCCTACAAGGGCAAACTGAAACTTGTGAGTAAATAAAGACAAACTAGCATGTGTATCTGTATCTCATCAACTCCCATCTTTAATGATGTGGGTGGTTGTAGGATCAGCTGGGTCCTTTCACTATGGAGCTGCTCCAAAACTTGACTTAAGATTCAGAGAAGAAACAGAATGCAGCAGGAAGATTATATTAAATGTCTCCTTAATGATGTGTTTCAAAAGACAAGGCCTGTATTATGTGCTACCTCTCCCTGATGGTAGCAGTTAAAAGGGAAGATTTGAGGTGAACATTAGAGGAGTAGGTGGAATGATTAGGAAATAAGCACCAAAAGAGGGGGGAAAAAAGTATGTTCAAAGGAGTAGATGAACCCATGTGGTGCAAAAATGTTGTTCTAGGGCAGTATTTTACTCACAGACTTAGTGTTCTCTAAATGTGAGAACGAGAAAGAGCTGAATTAAACTTACTGTCAAAAATTTTATACAATATTTTCCCTTATAGGAAGCCAAAACAAACGGAGCATGCAAACATGTGGATCGGGTGCAATGTACTTTATGGCATAAGGATTCTGGCAAGGGAATTTGTACAAATAGTAAAACAAATATCCTTATGATATTACACAGCTTATGAGTGTATTATTATAACATGTGGTCATCATCAGAAATATGCCTCTTCAGCAGGTCAGATATGAATATCTTCTGTATTTCATGTGTATTAGATAAGTATGAAAGAGTTTAAGATATTCAGTATCATGCAAATTATGAAGAAATTGCTAGAAATGGGCAGAATCATGCATTAAATATGGTTTTCTGAGACTATCTTTTCCCTCTTTTAGGGAATTGAAGACCATTTTATTAAGTAAAAGAAGATATTTGTGCTAAATTTTCACTTTTGCCACATAGCAGAAAAATAAATTAATAACTTACATTATTGTTTGACTACCACAGGAAATAGCCAAATACACACACTCTGATTTTTAATTTTATGGATTTTATTAGTTACTGTACATGGATATAACAGTAAAGGAACTACTTCTTTAAAACATCAGCTCTTTCACTTTTCAGTCTTATGCCAGATCCTTATGTATATTAATTAATATTTGAGATGCAATATAGTACTGGTAACACTTCATATCATTCTTCTATTTCTTAGTATTAAAATATTGTTTCAATATTTTCTGTTTGGTTTTTTGGATGGACTTTCATGATGGGTGCCAATAGTCCATCATGTACTTACATTTACTCATAATCCTCATTCTTTGACAGTCAAAACTAAAAGAAGTAGCAATTTTATTTTTGTTACCAGTTGCTTATATATTAAATATACTCAAAAGCAGAACCAAAACATCGTTAAAGTTTGGACTCATTCACATCACTATTTTCCCATGTGCAATGTAAAGATTAAGTAAATGTAGTGTGTTAGTAATTATATCCTCATATTTATTTTTATGTTGAGAATATTTAATCATTAACTATAGCAGAATCTAACTTAGGCACTTTCAGATAGTGAAAGTTCTCTCTAAACAATAGCAACACAAACCCTAACATCAACAATTCCATCATGTTCTTGTAAAATATCCAGTCTTCCCTCTTGAAAAGTACACCAAGTATATGGAAAGTCATATTATTGTTTTCTTCTTCTATTTTGGGAAAAGTAAGTACAAATATGTAACAAGGTCAAGAACCACATTGTTTCATGGTTCACTCTCTATTTTCAGGTTGTAGCAGATTCTTCATTTTCACTTTCAGATTTTTCAGAAATAACTTTTTCTAAGTGTCACTGAATCAGATAAAGAATATTTGAGTGGCTAGAGGATGCTAGATGTCCTGAACCATTTTGTCACTTAGGAATGCCTGGAACAGAAATAAGTCTTGAGTTTCTCCCTTGGGATGACAAGGGTTAGAATGCTAATCACAATTTTTATTTTATGAAATAGCATACCTGAAGAAGTCAGTGTGACTAGAGGGATTTCACTAATTAGTATAAACTACCTTTTCCAAAGCAGGATTTTTGTGCAAAGCTGCCTGTTGGTTGTAGTTTTATACTATAAGCACTTTCAAAGAAGTCCATTTACCCTGTGTGTTTGATATATGTTTTCTTTCAGTTCATTATCTAGGAATTACATGGCATCAGGATTCTTGTAAAATAACTTCATTGTTAATAACTACAACAAAACCCAGGAGCATTATTTTCCTTGCAGACTATTTTTGCAAGCTCTCCAAATTTCTTGTACTTCTTTTGCTCTATTAATAGAACAATATTTTTTAAAATTTTTAGTTGTATATGGACTCAATGCCTTTATTTGTTTTTATGTGGTGCTAGGATTGAAACCAGTGCCTCACACTGTGAGGCAAGTGCTCTACCACTGAGCTACAACTCCAGCCCTAGAATAATAATTTTTAATCTTATTTTTTTTTGCATTTTTAAGATTTCTGTATAGTGTATATATGCTGTGAAATTTGGAAGGTTTTTGGTTTTCTTCAATACTGTAATCAAACTATCCAACAGTGCATGGCATGTGACAGGCACTGCTATTGTGGGTTGGCTTGGCTCGGTTGGGCAATTCATATGCTCCACAAGGTGATCATTCCAAAGAGTGCTCAGATAGGACTAGAAATTCATGATGGGGTAGCTGGAATGATTGAGGACTGGCAGGGCCTGTACTTCTGTCCACTTTAACTTTTACAATGTGCCTCATGCCTCCAAGAGCATTTTTATTTTAAAACCTAACCTATAGAATTTTTTTTTTAAAGACAGAGTGAGAGGAGAGAGAGAGAGAGAGAGAGAGAGAGAGAGAGAGAGAGAGAGAGAGAGAGAGAGAGAGAGAGTTCTTTTTTTAAATATTTATTTATTTTTTTAGTTCTCGGCAGACACAACATCTTTGTTGGTATGTGGTGCTGAGGATCGAACCCGGGCCGCACGCTTGCCAGGCGAGCACGCTACCGCTTGAGCCACATCCCCAGCCCTAGAATTGTTTTTGAAAGTCCTTGAGCATTTTCCAAATTGGTTCTTATATGATCATTAATTAAGTTGAGGTAAAATGAAAATATATAGGCTTTTAATTATATCATATGAGATACAATAATTCCAAGAAATTTAAAACACCAATATTCTACATTTCATAAAAAAAAACTGAGCCATAACGGTGAGTTGATAACAAAGTTTTACAGCTTTTCATTTCAGTACATTGGGGTTATTGAAAGACATAATTTTTATTTGTACAGAGCTTGCTTTGAACACTAGGAATAGCAAATACAATTTTAAAATATTTTATGGAAATGTATTCTTGTTGAATTTGTTTTCTAAGTGGTATTTTTCAGAAGCCATTGGCACTCAAGTGCTGACAATAAAAAGTACATTCTGAGTATCTTCCCCCTCGATATGATATCTTACTAAATGTATTATTTCTTGTTATAATGTTTCAACTGCAGAAGTTACACAAAGCATAAATTCTAAATTAAAACATTGAGAGCATACCACTGTCTGTGGCTACAGAATAATTGGAATATAACTCCTTTACAGGAATTGTAAAACCAACATTTAGTTCCAGCACTAGTGAAATTATGTTTCAGAGCACTGAGAAAATGCAGAAAATTTCAAGGATTGCTATTTTCTTTTGTGCAATATACAAAAATCAGTCAAAAAAGAGAGCAAAATATCAAAAGTGTAGTTTCATTGAGTTTTCCACACATTTTGATTTTGTATTTCTGATAAAAGTTGTTTTGTTTAATGTACTCTTCTCTTCATATTGACAATCAATTTAGATTATGTTTAGGTTTGCCTAGATCCATGACTTCTCACCATCCACTACTCCAAGATTTAGGTATTAACACATCTGTGTTGACTTTAGTTTACATAAACATAAAACAATAAATCAGTATCCTATGATTTATAGTCAACACATTGAATCTAGTTTTAGAACAATAATGATCTTTGAGGGAAAACATGAACTATAAAACTGTAATTAAGTTACTGAAATTATACTTCCCCTGCTAAACCATACAAAATTAACTAGAAGAATAAAAATATAAATTACAATTATAGAGTAAAAAATCTTGGAACTATAATTAAACACACCTTATTTAAGTAAAGTTTTAACTTTCAACAGTGTTTACCCAGCAGATCAGTGTTGTCCCATTTACTAGTCAGAGGAATACAGTGATCCTGACACTTGTCCATTATAGGTGTCCTTTGCACTGGTTATTCCAGTATTTCTTTCATATCTTAAGCTGTGGAATTAAATAAATAGTCTTCCTATCAAGAAGTAGGATCAGGGCTGGGGATGTGGCTCAAGTGGTAGCGCGCTTGACTGACATGCGTGTGGCCAGGGTTCGATCGTCAGCACCACATACAAATAAAGATGTTGTGTCCACCGAGAACTAAAAAATAAATATTGAAAAATTCTCTCTCTCTCTCTCTCTCTCTCTCTCTCTCTCTCTCTCTCTCTCTCTCTTAAAAAAAAAGAAGTAGGATCAGTTTTCCCTTTCTGTACATAGGTGTACTCATAACCGTTTTTGAGCAATAGAATGTAAAATATTCTAGGATGCTGATGGTATCACTAGATCATTAAGAAGCCAGCTACCCTGTACTACCCTAAGATGGTCCATGCTAGAGAGGCCACTATAGATGCTTCAGTTGAGAACCCTAGTTAAGTTGCCAACTAAAAATCTCACCTAACAATGCTGTTAATAAGTCCAACCCAGTTGTGCCTTCAGATGCCAGGACCCCCAACTGACACTTGAGAATCACCCAGAAAGAATCATCCAGGGAGACCTTCCAAAATTTCTGACCCACAGATTCATGAGCAAAATAAAACAGCTGTTTTACTCCACTATACTTAGAAGTAATTTATTATCAAGAAACAAATAACTAGACTATAAATCCATTTGAAGGTTTAAAACAAATAAGTACTTAGTAGAGATTCCCTCCTTCAGGTCCTGCCTCTTTAGAATAAATTGGAATAAAACCCCCATTTTTTTCCATTTCTTACTCTTCATTATTGAGGTGGGAGATGGTTCAGTCTAGTTCAGTCAATTTCTATATGGTATACTCCACTTTGGATTCTTTGACTAATAGTCTAAAAGAGGATCAGGTTGTCTTGGGCAAAGTTTCTTCTTTTTTTCCCAATACTCATCTGGATTTTATTCTTTATCATCCAATGGAAACATTTATCACATACTGAATGTGTTCATGTTTTACTATTCTTCACTCAGCCTTTCACTTCCTATACATGTTACACTGTAGCAATTTGGTATTGGCCTCAGCTATTTATGCTTATATCAATTTCTACAGTAGTCAAAATGATTGAGAAATATTTATTGTCAAGTCTAGAACTAAATCTTAGTGCAATAAAAGAGTGGAGTATCTGCCTCTCCCTTACTTTTTTTTTTACTTTTATGTTACTAACTAAAAACCACTTCTAAATGTGCCAGTTATAATTCTTATCCACTGAGGTGAAGAGCAAAATGCATATTATCCTGTATAATATTCCATGGTTTTATTGCTCTGCCTGATATATAGTTATAAAAGAAATAACATACCCAGGTATTCTGGGTATGTTATGTATGCATCCAAAATCATTTTTACACACATCATTTTTACAGCTACCCTGTACTACCCTAAGATGGTAAATATTTTCTTAATTGTTTATATCTAGCAATCTTCTAAATAAAGTCAAAGATTTTATTTAGGAGTAGATATAAATATTTTATTTAGGAGTAAATATTTAGGTAAACAGATTATTTTGAGACATTTGGTAGATGCTGAAATATTTAAACCAGATAGATAGTTGATGGATATTTTCATTTTTCATGACCATAGTAATTAGTTAATTATGCCTGCATTAAATATAATGCAGTTACAATAAAGCCACTATAACTATGTTTTATCCTAATCAATACCCTAAATACTCATCTGACTCTGTGTGAAAAAGAATGTGTTTTATTTCTAGTTAAATGTTGATCCACACTGCTTACAGTTATTACTGGGCCAACTTTTATGCCTAGGTAAAGTTGCCCTATATACAAGCCTGTTTTCAGCTTAGGCTACTCAATTTTTCTTATAAAGTTTCACACTTATATTTCAGCCATTTACAAAGTGTATAGATTTGTTTTTGTTAAGCTGTAAAGAATATCTTCATAATGTTTTCTTGCAAAATGACCTTAAGTATATTTATTAACATATTCTATTAAAAGTACAAATGAAAAAAATAGATTTATAAGAATTTTGAAAGGCTGAGCAAATCGTTTATTTGATCAGATTCTAAAGCCTGTGAAACTGTTCAATACCAGAGCCACTAGCCACATTTAGCAATTAGCACTTAAAATGTGGCTATATAAATTGAGATATGTTATTTGTGTCAAATATCCTTTGAATTTCTAAGTACAAAAAGTAAAATATTACATTAATAGTATTTTATATTACATTATTAAATGATAATATTTTAGATATTAGGTTAAATAAGATAAATTATTAAAATTAATTCATACATGTCACTCATATTTTAATTATGTATCTATTGCATAGCACTACATTGCTCTAAAGGTAATTCTTGGATTAAATCATGGGTGAATTGAGTGCAGGGACCAGAGTTTTGATCTACCAGTGTATCATTATTGTATTATTCTTGATTTTATTTGTACCACTAACCTGCCTTATAGGAGAGTATAAGAAATATTCCTGTTAATATTACAACTTTAGGGTTGTCGTTAAGAATAAGTAACCAAATTACATAGGATGTTCTTATAAAGACTGTATCAGTTGGTCTGGGATTGTGGCTTAGTGGTGGAGCACTTGCCTAGCATGCATGAGGCACTGAGTTTGATTCTTAGCACTGCACATAAAGAAATAAAAGGTCCATCAAAAAATTTTTAAAAAGACTATCAATCAACATAGGATGGGTTATACTGCAGTAACAAACAAGCTCTAAAATCTCATTGGCTTAGAATAATGAAGGCTGGTTTCTTTCGTAGGCCTCAAGCTCTTCACAGTTTGAAGGAAGGGTTCTTTGTTCATTATAGATACTCAAGGACTATGACAAGAAGGTCATCCAGTATGTCAAATACTGCTAAGCCAAAGGGAAAGAAGAGAGAATGGGGTTACACATCGATAATTAAACACTAGTGAAGTAACTTACGTCACTTACTCTAAAACTTTATTGATAACAGATAATTATATTGTCCCAGCCAACATTATGCACTGTCCAGGAAGTTCAAGATCCCATGTACCCAAAAGAAGACAAATAGAAATAAAATATATATATTATCACAATAGCCTAAGAAATTTATTTTATGTATCAGTATTTTTAAAAATCTTTAAAAATTTTCAGTTGTTTCTGGGGTATCTATTTGTTTAAAAATAGCTAGAGTATTTTACCTTATAATGCTTTCCTGATTACTAATCATAATTATTATTTAGTTTTATTTCTCCCCATGTAGAGTTACATCATTTGTGCAATAATACCCATATATAGTGGTAATAATAATTGTTAGAACTGATATTAACTTTATCTTTATTTAAATATTTGGAACCCTTGGACTTATTTTTCTAAATTTAGCTTTCCTTCTTCCATATTTTCTCATTTATTTTAATGTCCTATATTTATGCATACCTGTAAAATACCTGAATTTTTTAAAATAGAATAACTTTTGCACACTTATCCATATGTGAAAGAGGAAGAGATTTTTAGGAAAAGTATTTTAAAATATTTGATATATTATGGTTTGCAAAATTATACAAAATAATAATTCTCATAAGTTTAATAATTAAAGCTTTTAGTTATAATAGTGTTTAAATTGTTTATTGGTAGTGACCTTACCTGTGTAATCTAAGAAAACAAGTTTTTTTATTCTCAATAACTAGTTCAGCAGTATTCTTTTTGTTATCTCACAGGAGTGACTGAATTGGTCACTTTTCTATTTAAAGATAGATTCTTTTTATCTCCTTTCACTCAATGTATATATATATATGCTACTTGAGAATAAAAATTTAATTATTTTAAGAATGACTGGAAAAAATAAAATGTTAAGAAACTAGAGTGAACTTTACTTAATTAGTTCATGACAATGCAAATAGATAAATATTATTTCAATGCTGGTTTTGAAGTCAAAACCCATACTTACCTATAATATTTATATCTAAAAATATGACATATAATTTTGACCTGCTATACATATAAATTATGATGATATATGCTATCTGAGTATTAGTGTTTACCTCTAAATAGTTTTAAATAATATTTACCTCATAGAATAAATGTACATAAAAACAGATTTTAAATGTTTCTAGGCCACTAGAAGTGTGGATCATTGGCAATTGAAGACACCAACAAGTACATTTTAATGACCAATTTTGGTTTAAAATTGTTCTATCAAAGTTAGTAAATGTATTGAACATTATAAAAGAAAATGTGTGGCGAGATTGTCATAATTTGATGTTGTTAACTATACCTGTAAATACAAGAACTTCAGTTCTAACTTTAGTGTGTTAACCATTGTAATATGCATGGTAGTTCCCAGATTAGTAGCTCTCTAGTGATGATATAAAGTTATAGCCAGCTATCAAGGAAAACTTTCATTTTTTTAATCTTCCTTAATACTTCATCATTCTATATCTAGCACTAATCTTATTTTTACTAAGTAAAACATCAATAAGGTGGCTGGGGTTGTAGTTCAGTGGTAGGGTGCTTGCCTCGCATGTGTGAGGCTCTGGTTTCGATAATAAATAATAAAAATAAAGTATGCTAGCAAAGCTTTTTTGCACAAATAGAGCATGGCTTTTTATTTCTCTGGTTGTATATGATGTGGAGTTACACCATTTGTGCAATAGTGGTAATAAAGTCCATATCATTCTACCATCTTTCCCCTACACACTCCATCTCTTCTCCTACACACTCCATCTCCCCTCCTTCCCTCCCCTCTATCCCCTCTGCTCAATCCAAAACTCCCCCTTTCTCCCCTTGCCCCTCACCCATTATGGATCAGCATCCACTTATCAGAGAAATCATCCACTTATCTTGTATTTACACTTATCAGAGAAATCATTTGGCCTTTGGATTTTGGGGATTGGCTTACTTCGCTTAGCATGATATTCTCTAATTCTGACCATTTACCCATAAATGCCATAATTTCATTCTTTAAGGCTGAATAGTATTCCATTGTGTATATATACCACAGTTTCTTTATCCATTAATCTATTTAAGGGTATCTAGGCTGCTTCCACAGTTTAGCTATTGAGAACTGAACTGCTATAAACACTGAGGTGGCTGCATTACTGTAGTGTGCTGATTTTAATTTTTTTTTTTTTTTTTTTTTGGTATAGACCAAAGAGTGGGATAGCTAGGTCAAATGGTGGTTCCATACCAAATTTTTGAGCAGGTCACACAGGGTAGATAGCAGAAGTTTATTGGAAAGGTGTAGTACATGTTGTGGTGTGAATTGACAAATACAATCAATAAAAGTGTCATAAACAGGCCTAAGACTCAATTTTGCCGCCTTCTATAAAAAACTATTATAAGAGCTATTTCTGAGAACCTGAAATGAAAGATGTTTCCTTATTTTTAAAAAAAATTGTTTTTCTGTACTTTGTACCCCACAATTTGTACCCTACCCAGGATGTAGCAGTGGTTGTGAGTCTACAAGACTTTGAAGTAGATTCTTGCCACACCAACCCTCTCCCAAATTCAGGATATGACTGTCTAGCACCTGCTTGAACCCAGGACTGTGGTCAACTGAATTGCAAAGTTAATGCTTTTTTTTTTTTCTTCTGTTTATCACTTGCTTGCTGAATGGAAAATCCCAGTCCTGCCTAGAGCCTACAGGTCCCACTTATTAATGTTTTAATTTCTGTGATTGGCTAATTTACATGACGTTAAGAAAGTCACTGAGTTGTGGTTTTTATCTTTATATTCTCCTTGGATAGACCAGGAAGCAGCTGTCCTCCCACTGAGCTTGAGTTTCTACAAGTGGGTGACAGTCCCTGGCCAGGTAAATAAAGCTCTCTTTTGATTTGAATTCAGACTTAGAGTGTTTTATGAAGTGGCTCCCCATAACAGTACACAGCAATCAGAACAAACTAAATGAGACAACTTTGGGAGCATGACACATTCTTTGCAGGGTTGGGGGATTTAAGAACTTTGATTCTTGGAATGGGACTGAAGCCCTTCCCTGCTGAAATTAAGGAAAATGCAAATTAGGGAAAACTTCCTGATCCCAGGGACTTTTGCTCCCCTTTGATATGACACACAGGGTTCTTGGAACTTGGAAGGAACCAAATCCCATGAAATTCCTTTTGGCCTGTTTGAAACCTTTGGAATTCTGTCTTTTATTACAAATACCTCTTTCTCCTGGAGCTTCTTGGAGATGAAATCTTTGGAATAATGAGTTCTTGCCATCTTCCTTGAGGCTGAATATCTCTGGGGGAGAGGTGGTTATGACTTAGTTTCCTTTTTGCCCTAGACCTGTATTAGGACCTGCCTAATAAAAGTTTCTTTGTTCTTGCCTGATTTTGATAAGGTTCCCCTGAGGTTTTAGTTTTTATGATGCATATATATGTCTGCTGTCCTCTCTATGAATTACTACCCTTCATTGGCCCACCTATTCATGTCTAACACTCCCACCTAACAGTAAGAGAGACAAACGTTCCCCTGGGCTTTGTTTGGCCCTGCTTCAGG
Organism: Spermophilus citellus; assembly: GCF_964194105.1. Classification (NCBI taxonomy): domain Eukaryota; kingdom Metazoa; phylum Chordata; class Mammalia; order Rodentia; family Sciuridae; genus Spermophilus; species Spermophilus citellus. The sequence goes on along the minus strand of NC_138190.1, from coordinate 20,698,919 downwards.
TGTTATCTTCATTCTCAGAATCAGGCTGAGGAGTAGCTAATAATAGTAAATTACACCATCCTAGCTAGCAGAAATAGAATAGATAAGAAACTTGGTACATGCACATGTATGCGCGCGCATGCACACACACACACACACACACACACACACACACACAGAGTTACCATTTAACTGTCTATTCCTAATTGCCATTCATCACTCCTATTCATATTTCCTTAGTCAATATAAGTCATATGGAATAGCAAAACATAATTTGCCCAAAGACAGCACTGCATGTCACATATCAATGATCAGCAATAAATAATCCTCTTAGAGACAAAGGAGAAATTAACATTTGGGAACAATTATTCAGTCCACATCACAGAAGAATGTAATAAAAGTTGAAGAATAGAGAAGGGCAGAATACTGACCCTGGTGTCTTCCGTCCTGAAGGCTGAATTTTTTAAAAAAGGAAATGGCAAAAGAAGGAATAACAGAGTGGAAAAGTCAGATCTGTCTGTTGTGATCCAATCCAAGGGTTTTTCAAATAGGAGATCATGGTCAAATGCATTTGGTGCCTATGAATAATCAAATAAGAAAGTTATAGACATAATTCTTCACTGCATTTCTCAAAATGAGCAAGGCTGGAGTCCTCAAAAAGTGCATTTTAAGTATATTTTCAGAGTAATAGTACAGTGAGCTCAGAAATGATTGAGGATTTCTTGTCCTGATATAAGGCAGCCCAAATTAGCATAAAATCACTCCTGTGCTGTAAGCTCCTAGAAATCCTGGATAAAGTACAACAATAGCGAAATATATTGCTGAAGTTGTAAGAAAGCAAGGAAAATCCCCAAGTGCCAGAAACAAAGAGGAAATGAAAAGATAAGGCCGTAGCACTGAGCTTGTCGTTATGAAGGTGATAGGGAGCAAAGAAAGAGTTTTATAGAACCCACAAAAGTCATTATTAAGGCTAAGGCTTGGGTTTTTAAAGCTTACCAAGATATAGGGGGGAAATAACTTGTACCAATGTGATGTTTCAGCGTAGAGTCTCTGGCTACAAACAAAATGTCCCATGTAAAAACAGAAAATCATGGCTATGGCAAAATTTTATCATGTATTTCTTCCAGATGATGCTTACTTAGATGTCATGTTATCCTGTGAATTCTTCCGTATATTTGGAATATTTCATATTTAACATGATAGTAGTTTGAAAGTATTGATAGAAATATTGAATATAAACGATATCAGATAATAAAGTCAGTCGTGAGGGATCTCTTGTTTAGGTTATCAAGTGAAACATGGTAAAATACCTAAAATATTCCTATAAGTATCAAAAATTCCAAAAGTATTCTGACTTAAAGAAAAACCAATAAACATACACAAACCTTCTTTGTTCTACAATATAAAGAAAGAAGAAATGGGTAAGGTACTGAAAGACATTTCTTTCAATAGAGTTGGGACTTTGTTCCTCTACAAAAAGGGAGGAATGAGAAGCTCATATTATAATCACAAACTTGTTGAGAGGAGGCTTTAAGAGAACTTCTTTAAAAGTGTGATAAGTATTCTTTGTGCTTAGCAAACATAATAGATTGATGTATTATGTACACCGAAGAATTTCTAGACAGAAATCAGACTATCAGCTAGAAGCAGCAGGACAGAGAAAGATGGTAAAAAGTTATTTGGGGCAAACAATGAATTAGCTTCTCCTGGTTAGGTCTACTTTAAATGAGCATCATTCTTGTTGAAACTCCTTCAGAGTCTTGTGGAGTAGATGTTTTGCTTGACAACCTAAATGTCATGTCCCTCACAACTGACTTTGTTGTGTGGTAGCTTTTATATATCATGATCTCTGTCAATAATTCCAAATTAGCATCTTGTTTTAAAAATACTATACTAAGGGAGATAGGGGCAAAAATAAACAAATGACTGTCAGAAGAGCCCAATAGGAATGTCTCCAGAACATTAAAAAAAAATAGCTGTCTTATACCTATTCACCAATGGGAGATGGTGCTAGATGACAATTGCACTTACATAAAACTTTTTTTTTTCTCACAATCCTCTTTTTCCCCTGGGCCTTAGTATGAAGGTTTAAAATAAATATATATGTAGCACATGCCCTTAGGAAGTTAAGAGAGGAAATTAAATGCTAAGTAATAAAAGAATTAGGACTCCACACTCTTTCCCAGTACTATCTGTCTACCTAAATCAAATTGTGATGGATAAGGGGAAATTTTATGATTGAATGAATTTCAGATATTTGATCATAGCCAAGGATCAGATATACTAAGATCTGTGTGTTGTTAATAAAAGTGACTCTATACCTATTTCTTAGAGAATATAATGGGATTTCAATGAAATAGTTATTTGAAAAAGAATGTCAGAGTAAAGTTATATGAAGGCCAATAGGTTGTGGCTAGAAAGTGTGATATTTTGCATCTAGTAATCATTGGTGATACCAAAGTTCAGCTCTTAAGTCAATGTGTTCAGAATTTCAGGTTGCATGTTTTTTTTTTTTTGTTTTGTTTGTTTGTTTGTTTGTTTTTAGCTTCCAATGAGGAGCATAAAACTAGGAAATGAATTGAATTTTGATGCCAAATAAATTGTTGACCCACTGAAGGTCAGACATTTTAGGCACAAATATAATGGAAAATAATTGGAGTTGATAGGCATTTGGAATGATAATGGGAACAAACTTGAAGCCAGATAATGAGGCTGATTAAAAACAACTCTGATTTTATAAGGTTTTTTTTTTTTTTAGTATGACGACTATTGTTAAGTCAGAGTTGTGATTATTTTTCAGACATCAAAAGATGATTGATCTATATTTATCTGAAGTGATTATGTAATAAGGTACAGAAAGGAAACATCAAAATGAGCCTCAAACATGTCCCTTTTATATGAAGTTAGGTGTGTGTAGTGTATATATATATATATATATATATATATAAAATCGAATATCATTCAGTCATAAAATGAAATGAAGTAGTAATATTTAATGCAATATGAATGAACCTTGAAAATATTATGCTAAGTGAAAGAAGCCAAATTAAAAAAAAAAAGTCTGGGGCTGGATTGTGGCTCAGTGGCAGAGCACTTGCCTAGCATATGTGAGGCACTGGTTCAATCCTCAGCACCACATAAAAGATAAATTAATAAACAAATATATTGTCTGTCCCTCTACAATGAAAAATTATGTATTTTTAAAATTCATGCTATTCTATCTCTAGTAAATATCCAGAATAGATAAATCCATAAAGACAAAACCAGGCTGGGAGTTCACAGGAACTTGGGGGGAATATGGAATGAAAAGCAACTGCTTAAAGGATATAGATCTTCCTTTTGGGGGGATGAAAATGTAGATTCAGAACCACATAGAAGTAATTGAACAACAATATAAATATATTAAATGCCACTGAATTGTTTGCTTTAAAGTGATCAAATTTATGCTATGTGAATTTCATCTCAATTTCAAAAAAAAAACACAGCAAGAATTACTTTAAATGGTATAAAATAATGTTAGAAAATTTTGAGGAATTAAGCACTTATGTACTATGGGAATATAAATAAGTATGAGAATTTAAAAATAATATATCAGGACTGGGGCTGTAGTTTAGTGGCAGAGTGCTTGCCTTGAACATGTGAGGCACTGAGTTTGATTCTCAGTACCACATACAAATAAACAAATAAAATAAAGGAATTCTGTCCATCTACAATTACAAAACATTTTTTAAAAAGAATAATATATCAATATATTTCAAAAATAAATCATTCCCTGACTTACAGGCAATTTCAATTTAAGATATTAATCCTAAAACTATATCCCATAACTTTAATCCAGAAATTTCATACTCCATATATATTTTGAAAGCTCCCTTTATCACCCTTAAACCTATTATGCACAACTAGAAATAGGTTTAAAGAAATATACTGTTCATATTTATATATTTGGGAGCAATAACAAGTTTTATTTATGAACAATGTAGTTTTCTTTATATTCTGCAGAAGCAGGAAGTTTGGTTTAAATATTTAGAGTCTCAAAATTTAAAGGAATCTCATCTACTGTCAGAGTCCTTTCCTCAATATCTCTAAGAAGAGCTCTTTTAGAAAATTCTCAGGGGAAAAAAATTAAGGACATAACTTAGTATGTACTAAGGCAGCTTTGTGGACAAATTCACTTAAAAGAATATTTTCCCTCTGCTGTTTTACTTGTGGCCTTAAAACAAATCCTAATTATGCCCATACAGAGCAAATTTACTCTGTTGAACCCAAAATTCTTTCGAAGGCAATTGTCCTCTAGATTGAGCATTCCTGGTTCTTTGCATCATGCATTCATGAAAATGCACATACAATCACTAGGTACTTAGTTAATCACTAATACTAAAGAAACATTTATCCATTGTAATAGCTATTAGGAAAAATAATACCAAAAGTCTTTTTTTTTTTTTTTTTTTTGCTTAGCAAAAAACAAAGTAAGACACTGTGGCATTTTCTTAAAACATTCAAATTTGCTTTATTTTAAGATTAAAATAAAACCCTGGCATCCTGTGAATTTGGGAGCCAAGTTTTATATAGGAAATTATTATTATGTTGAATTATGAATCCCTGAAAAATAAAGCTTTACAAAAGAAATGCTGGCACAACCTTAATTGCTATTCAAAATGTTGACATTTTAATCTATGTAAATACTCTAATAATATCCTATTTTCTGTGTATCTAAGCTTTCAAAGCTATAAAGCCTTTGGTATTTATATATTGTAGGTTTGTAGGACCCTTGTGAGAGAAACCCTTTCAAAACAAAATCATTCATTTGGACTGACTAGATGAAAAACATGAGCACACAAGTATTCAGATCCAGCATCATGATTCCCTCAGCATCATGATTATATGAGTTCTATAAAGTCCAGTTCTGTGGGGAGCTAGGAAAATGCTTTCTAGAATCGCTAGAATTTGGATATATTCCCTAGTTCTAATTCTTTGGCTAAAATGCCTTAATTTGCATTTTCTACTAAAATTTTTTCTTTTAAAAATTTTTAGTTGTAAATGGACACAATACCTTTATTTTATTTATTTATTTTTATGTGGTGCTGAGGAAGTGGGCATTTCTTATGTTATATGATGACACTAAATAACTGGAGAACATTTAGTCATGTTTTTCTGGAGAAATAACCTGAAATAATGATTAAGAAAATGAATGCTACAATGTGCATATACTGAAGCTCCGTACCTGGAATTTATAGTCTTTGTGTTCAATAATAATTCTACATCGATGGGTTCCAATTTCTTCAAATATTAATCTCAATATTTTTTCTTTCATTAAGGGAGTTTCACTCAAAACGTTTTGTGTTTTGAGGTTTTTAATTGCTTTTTAATTTTTAAAACCATTTCATATTATCTTGAAGCACAAATAACCTAGACTAAAATGGACAAATTTTAGATACACAATTCAGTGATTTCTGATCATTTTAAAATTAATATACTTTTAAAAAATAGTTAAATTTAGAAAAAAATTGAGAACATGGCATAGAGTTCCTGTATTTTACATATCTTACTTCATACACTATACCCTATTATTAGTATTTTCACTAGTGTTTTATGTTTTTATAACTATTGAACCAATGTTTGATGTATTACTATTAACTATTGTCCATAGTTCACATTAAGATCTACTCTTTAGGATGTATAGTTCGATGGGTTCTAACAAATCTATAATTCCATATATATACTATTGTAGTATCATTTAAAAAAAGTTTTACTTGGGGCTGGGGATGTGGCTCAAGCGGTAGCGCGCTCGCCTGGCGTGTGTGCGGCCCGGGTTCGATCCTCAGCACCACATACCAACAAAGATGTTGTGTCCGCCGAGAACCAAAAAATAAATATTAAAAAAATTCTCTCTCTCTCTCTCTCTCACTCTCTCTTTAAAAAAAAAAAAAAGTTTTACTACTCTAAAAATCTTCTGTTCCTTACCTATTATTGTCCTTCCATCTTCCCCAATCCCCAGCAACCACTGATATTTGCCTTTTCAGAAAAGTTTTTTTTTTAACTTAGCAATATGCATATAAGTTTCCTCTAGTCTTTTAACTTATCATTTGTACTTCTTTAAGGGATTATGCTTTGGATGTTATGTGGAAAGAAGTATAGCCAAACCCAAGGGGATATAGATTTTCTTTTTTGTTATCTTCTAGAACTTTTGTTTTAGTTTGCATTTAACATTTAGGTCTATGGTTCTCTTTCAGTTAACTTTTATGAAAGGTGTAAGGGGTATATGCATATTCACACATGAATGTACAACATTTGTTGAAAAGATCATCCTTTCTTTTTTTAATTGCCTTTGCTCCTTTGTTAAAACCAGTTGACTACATTTGTTAAGGTCTATTTATGAGATCTTGAATCTGTTCCATTGAACTATTTGTTTTTTCTTTTGCCAATACCACAATATCATGATTAGTATAGTTTTATATAATAAGTCTTGTAAACAATAGCATTAGTCTTCCAACTTTGTTCTTCTTTTTAAGTATTGTATTAGTTATGTGGGTGGGATCTTTTGCTTTTTCATATATACCTAGAATCAAATTGTTGACATTCAAGAAATAACTTTGTGAGACTTTAAGCAGGATTGTTAAGAAGAGACATCAAAGATACTTGCTAAAGTGACATAATAGAATTCTTGAAGCCAGGATGATCAGATAACAACAGAATTCTTGCTAAAACTGGATACGCAGGCTAAAGACAAAGCCCAAGAATGAGGTCAAGTGAAAAAAAAAGCATCAAAGGAGCCGTTCTAAAGTTTGGACAAGGATAGAGTCTTTGTCATTGGGCTGTGTCCAATATTTTCTTTTGCTGTTAGTACAAGAGGCTTTATATCCCACTAGTGTCCTTGTTTTTCTCCCCTCCCCAGTTTTCTTTGTATTTACCTAAGAAATAATTCTTGAACAGAATGTCTGTTTTTTGGCTCTTTTGATTTTAAATAATTAGTATATTTTTGAAGCTGTGTAAATTTGGTGGTAAGGAGTGAGGAAGGGGAAGCCTTTTATAATTTATTATCAAATCTCATTTTTAGTAGGGTTAGGTCCTTTTGCTGTGACATTCAGTACATCGTTTCTCCTCCTCCTCCTCCTCTTTTGTCTTGTCTTCTTACATGAGACTGGAAGGCTAGAGAGAGACTGGAGCTGGCCAGTTATGCTACCCAAGTCAATAAAGGTTTAGTACAATACTTTCCCTTGAACATAGGTCTCTTTCTTGGAGAATACTTTGTTTATATCTCAAAAGTGTTATTTTTCTTCTCTGTGTGTTTATACAGGGTTACTGTTTCCTCTGTCTATAAGAAGGGTTTTTCTCTAATCTTTTCTATCAGAAACTAATACATCTTCTACAGGTCAAATCCATAAAAATGTCTACCACCACCCCTCAAGTGTTTGGGCTCCTAAGTTTTTGACTCTCAAGCTAATCTACACTTAGCCTTTAGCAGTTTGTCAAAATTGCTCATATGGGGTTGCTGCCGATTAATGGTTCCAGCAGTTTCTGCTGACATTATGCTGATCTGTGATTCTCTGTATTCACCTGTCCACATTTCAGTGTGGCAATTTTCCCTGTGATCTCAGTTCTCCAATATCTCTACAAAGTTATTTTTTTTTTCAGTTTGTTTGGCTTTTTGAAAATCACTGTTGTGAGTTCCTTATATGTCAGAACTGAAACTGAGTTCAATAGCTTTTTTTAATTATTCATGTATACAATATCTTTATTTTATTTTAGAGTGGTGCTGAGGATCGAACCCAGTGCTTCACGCATGCTAGGCAAGCACACTACCTCTGAGCCACAACCTCAGCCCTCAATAGCTTTAAAAAAAGATTAGATGTTGAATGGACCTTTATTTTATTTATTTATATGCAGTACTGTGAATCAAACCCAGTGCTTCACACATGCTAGGAAAGTGTTCTACCACTGAGCCACAACACCAGCTCCTCAATAGCTTTTTTAAAAAATGTATTTATATATTTGTTCTAATCAGTTATACATGACATTAGAATCCTCCTTGATTCATTGTACACAAATAGAGCACAATTTTTTACTTTTCTGGTAGTACATAAAGTAGGATCACACCATTTGTGCAATCATACATGTACTTAGGATAATGATGTCTATCCCATTCCACCATCTTTTCTATCTCTATGCCCCTCCCCTCCACTACATCCCTTTAGCTAACCTAAAGTTCCTCCATTTATCTCATGCCCCCCTGCCCCATTATGGATTAGCATCCACTTATCACAGAAAACATTTGGACTTTGTTTTTTGGGGATTGGCTTACTTTGCTCAGCATGATATTCTTTAACTCCATCCATATACCTGCAAATGCCATAATTGTATTCTCTTTTATTGCTAAGTAATATTCTATTGTGAGTGTGTGTGTGTGTGTGTGTGTGTGTGTGTGTGTGTGTGTATCACAGTTTCTTTATTCATTCATCTATTGAAGGCCATGTAGGTTGGTTCCACAGTTTGGCTACTGTGAATTGTATTGCTATAAACATTAATATGGCTGCATCACTGTAGTATTCTGTTTTTAAGTCCTTTGGGTACACACCAAGGAATGGGATAGCTGGGTCAAATGGTTCCATTCCAAGTTTTCTAAGGAATTTCCATACTGTTTTCCATATTGGCTGCACCAATTTGCAGTCCCACCAGCAATGTATAAGTGAGCCTTTTCCCCCACATTCTCGCCAGTATTTATTGTTGCTTGTATACTTGATAAATGCCATTTTGACTGGAGTGAGAAAAAATCTTAGAGTAGTTTTGATTTGCATTTCTGTAAGTACTAGAGATGTTGAACATTTTTTCATATATATATTTTGATTTTGATCAATTGGTCTATCTTCTTCTGAGAAGTATCTGTTCAACTTCTTAGCCCACTTATTGATTGGGTTTTTTTTTTTTTTGGTGTTTAGCTTTGTACTATAGTTTAAGTGCTGTATTGTGGTGCCTCCTGCTTCACTCTTCTTGCTAAGGATTGCTTTAGCTATTCTGGGTCTCTTATTTTTCCAAATGAATTTCATGATTGCTTTTTCTATATCTATAAAGAATGACATTGGCATTTTAATTGGAATCACACTGAATCTGTATAGAATTTTGGGTAGTATGGCCATTTTGACAACATTAATTCTGCCCTTCCAGGAGCATGGCATCTTTCCATCTTCTAAGGTTTTCTTCAACTTTTTATTTGAGGCTATTGTAAATGGGGTAGTTTTTCTAATTTCTCTTTCAGAGGATTCATCACTGATATATAGAAATGCATTTGATTTATAAGTATTGATTTTATATCCTGCTACTTTGCTGAATTAATTTATTAATTCTAGAAGTTTTCTAGTGGAATTTTTTTTGATCCTCTAAGTATAGAATCATGTTGTCAGCAAATAAAGATAGTTTGAGTTCTTCTTTTCCTATTCCTATTCTTTTAATATCTTTTATCTGTCTAATTGCTCTGGCTAGAGTTTCAAGAACTATGTTGAATAGAAGTGGTGAAAGAGGGCATCCCTGTCTTGTTCCACTTTTTAGAGGGAATGCTCCCAATTTTCCTTACTTTAGAATTATGTTGGCCTTGGGTTTAGGATAGATAGCTTTTATAATATTGAGGTATCTTCCTACTATCCCTAGTTTTTCTAGTGTTTTGAACATGAAAGGGTACTGTATTTTTTCAACTGCTTTCTCTGTATCAATTGATATAATCATATGATTCTTATCTTTAAGTATATTGATGTGATGAAAAACATTTATTGATTTCTGTATGTTGAACCAAACTTGCATCCCTGTGATGACCCCGCCCCCACTTGATCATGGTGCACTATTTTTAAAATATGTTTTTGTATGTGATTTGCCAAAAATTTATTGAGAATTTTTGCATCTATGTACATCAGGGATATTGGTCTGAAATTTTCTTTTCTTGATGTGTCTCTGGTTTTGATATCAGGATGATACTAGCCTCATAGAATGAGTTTTTAAGGGATCCCTCCTTTCTGCTTCATGGAATAATTTGAGGAGTATTGGTATTAATTCTTCTTTGTAGGTCTTGTAGAACTTGGTTGAGAATCCATCTGATCCTGGGCTTTGCTTTGTTGTTAAGCATTTTATGACATCTTCTACTTCCTTGCTTGAAATTGATCTGTTTAAATTGTGTATGTGATCCTGGTTCAGTTTGGGTAGAACATATTCCTCTAGAAATTTGTTGGTGTCTTTGAGGTTTTCTATTTTACTGGAGTATAAATTTTCAAAATAATTTTTAATTGTCTTCAATATTTCAATACTGTCTGTTGTGATATTTCCCTTTTCATCAGGAATTTTAGTACTTTGTGTTTTTTCCTTCTTTTCTTTAAGGTAGCTAAGGGTTTATCGATTTTATTTATTTTTTCAAAGAATGAGTTTTTTGTTTTGTCAATTTTTTTGAATTGTTTCTTTTGTTTCAATTTCATTGATTTCTGCTCTGATTTTCATTATTTCCTGTCTTCTCCTACTTTTTGTGTTGGTTTATTCTTATTTTCCTAGGGCTTTGAGATGTAATGTCAGGTCATTTATTTGCTGACTTTTTCTTCTTTTAATGAATGAGCTTAATGCAAATAACTTTCCTCTTAGTACTGCCTTCATAGTATCCCAGAGATTTTGATATACTTTATCAGAGTTCTCATTTACCTTTAACATTTTTTTTATCTCCTCCCTGATGTTTTCTGTTATCCAGGTGTCATTCAATAGTGTATTATTTAGTCTCCAGGTATTGGAGTAGATTTTATTTTTTATTTTATCATTGATTTCTAATTTCATTACATTATGGTCAGATAGAATACAGGGTAGTATCTCTATTTTTCCGTATTTGCTAAGACTTGTTTTGTGGCATAACATATGGTCTGTTTTGGAGAAGGATCCATGTGCTGCTGAGAAAAAACTGTATTCACTTGTTGATGAATGGAATATTCTGTATATGTCTGTTAAGTCTAAGTTATCATTTGTTTTATGGAGTTCTACAGTTTCTTTGTTTAGTTTTTGATTGGAAGATCTATCCAGTGGTGAGAGAGATATATTAAAGTCACCTAGTATTATTGTGTTGTGGTCTATTTGATTCTTGAAGTTGAGAAAAGTTTGTTTGATATATATTGATGCCCCATTGTTATGTCTTGTTGGTGTATGAATCCCTTTAGTAGTATGAAATGTCCTTCTTTATTACTTTTCAATAACTTTGGTTTAAAGTCCACTTTATCTGATATGAGGATGGAAACCCCTGCTTGTTTATGTGGTCTGTGTGAATGATATGTTTTTTTTTTATCCTTTTACCTTCAGTCTATGGATGTCTTTTCCATGTAAGATGAGTCTCTTGAAAGCAACATATTGTTGGGCCTTTTTTTTAATTCAATCTGCCAGTCTATGTTTTTTAATTAATGAGTTTAGAGCATTCACATCCAGTGTTATTATTGAAATATATTTTGTATTCCAGGTCATTTTGTTTCATTTTTGGTCTATAACTTGACTTGGTTTCTCCTTTGACTGGCTTTTCCTTTAGTGTAGTTTCTCCCTTTGCAGATTTTCATTGCTGTTTTTCATTTCTTCCTCATGGATATTTTGCCAAAAATGTTCTGTAGTGCAGGTTTTCCTACTGTTAATTCTTTTAACTTTTGTTTATCATGGAAGGTTTTCATTTCATCATCAAATCTGAAGCTCAATTTTGCTGGATACAAGATTCTTGGTTGGCATCTAGTTTTCTTTTAGATCTTGGTATATGTTGTTCCATGATTTCCAGGATCTCAAGGTCTGGGTTGAAAAATCTGCTGAGATACTTACTAATTGGTCTCCCCTGATATGTGATCTGATTCCTCTCTCTTGTGGTCTTTAAGATTCTCTCCTTATTCTGTATGCTAGGAATTTTCATTATAATGTGCCTTTGTGTAGATCTGTTGTAATTTTGTAGATTTGGTGTCCCGTAAGCCTCTTGTATTTGATTTTCCAATTCATTCTTCATGTTTGGGAAATTTTTGATATTATTTCATTGAAGAGATTGTGCATTCCTCTGGTTTGTATCTGTGTGCCTTGCACTATCCTGATAAATCTTAGATTTGGTCTTTTAGTGTTATCCCATAATTCTTGGATGTTCTGTTCATGGTTTCTTACAATCTTCAACTTTGTTTTCAAGACTGTATATTTTGTCTTCATTGTTTGAGGTTTGTCTTCCAAGTGATCTAGTCTGTTGATGATTCTTTATATTGAGTCTTTTATTTGGTTTATTGTTTCCTTCATTTCAAGAATTTCTGGGTTTTGTTGTTGTTGTTGTTTGTTTATATTCAGAATATCTATCTCTTTCTTCACGTAATCTTTTGCTACCTGTATTTGCTCTCTTATCTCTTTTTTGGAGTGATCAAATTTTGCCTATAATTGCTCTCTTAGGTCATTCTTTAATTTGAAGATCATTTTAATTATGTATATTCTGAATCCCTTCTCTGACATTTAATCTACTATGCTGTCAATGGTTTATCTTATTGTAGTATCTTGGTTCATTTGGGGCACTTTCCTCCCTTGTTTTTTCATGTTGTCTATGTGTCTTCTCTCTTGCAGTGCATATCTGAGATATTGCAGTTTCTATCCTATGATCTTATAGTCTCTGTAGGTTACCAATACCTCACCTTTAAGGGGGAGATCAATGTTTACAGCACACAATGCAACCAATATGCAGCCATAAGTCTATTATCTTCTATTTAGTCATTTACAGTTTTGTCACTATAAATAGAAGTGTTAAGTTCAGTTATCTTCTACCTTATAAATAGTAGGTTTGCATAAGGATTTACATTTTCTAATGATGGACAGAGAGAGAGAGAACACAGGGGATAGGTAGGATGTGATGTTTATGAGGTAGGATGTGAGAATATAGAGGTATTTGATTTGGGGACAATTGAAAGGAGAATCAAAAGAAGTTGGCTGTTAGCAGGACAAAAAAGGGAGAGAGGTAACCCATGCAAGGCTCCCTGTTGCCTCTGCAGCAGGATGGTGTCTTTAGCACACCGCTAGAGATACCTCTGGTGCAGCTGGGTCCACAGAGACCTTGCTGATAGTCTTTCAGGTCCTGGTTGTTATCCCTAGATGGAAGTGGCCATGTCCGTAGTTGTTGGCAACAGTAGTGTCAAACCTGTAGGTACCTTGATGTTGGCTTCCAGGCCCAAGTCAGTATACCAAGATGGAATCTGCCGCATCTAAATGTGGTGGAGGTGGCAGTAGAGATAACCCCAGATGGTGGTGGACATGTTCCAAGATGGAGGCAACCACTTTCAGAGATGAGACTGGAAGAATGAGCTGTGCGATTGGTGTTGGGAGGCCTGCTTGGTGATGGTGCAATGTAGCATGAGGTGCTACAGTGGGCCCTGTCCATTGTCCCATGGTGGAGATGACCTCATAGGAAGGGTATTGCAGTGGCTGCAATGTCCCAAGATGGAGGCAGTTTGGGTGAATTCATATATTGGTAGATAGGGTACTGCAGTGTTCTGATTCTGGCTCCAGCATCAATAGCTTTTTATGCATATATGATGACATAATTTTCCAAGATCAAGTTGTAGGATATTTCTATCCCAAAATGTACACTGTTGCATCTCTTAAAACTTACTTTCTCATAGTGGTAGCCAATAATTTGTGACAGACAGATAGATAGATCATAGCATCATATCTTAGCCTGTTCTGAAACTACATAAATGAATTCATACAAATGTGCTTTATTGTACAATTTTTCAAAAGATTCATATATATTGTGTTATTAATTATTTTTACTGCTAAGTAAGTAGTTTATTTTCCTGTTTATTGACATGTGGTTTGTTTCCTTACTGTTTTTTTTTGTTTGTTTGTTTTCCTATTATGGATAAAGTTATAATGAGCATTCTTATGCAAGTCTTTACATATTGAATAAGTTCACTTTAATATTAACCTTGGAATGGAATTAAAGAACATGCAAGTTGTTAATTTATTGCCTCTCAGTCCCAAACCCACTCTTCTTCCTCTGTTTTGTCAGATAGAAGATAAACTCTGTATACTATACTTCTCTTTTACCAGCTTGCTTGAGTTTAGTCTCTAATCATAGAATTTGTTGGAAGAAAACACAAAGGCTGAGTGAATAAAGGAACTCTGTTGCTTCTACTTTCCATTTTAGTTTGTTTTTTTCCTTAATAAGACTATATCAGGGTAGGCTATGAGACAAGTGTCTTTATAGAGGGAGCACTCTTGTGGCACAGGAGCAGGTACTCTCCTTCTCTTTTCAAACAAAACAACAGGCAGGTGCTGGACAACCCCTTCTGACCAGCAGATTACTGGGAGCCTAGATCCAGCCCAAACCACTCATACCAGCCCTCAAGGGACCTACCTCTCAGTAGGCCTTGTTCATCCCTCCCCCTGCGGGGCAGACACCCACCAGAGCCTAGCCTCTGGTGCAGGACCGCCCTTTCCAACCAGCAGACTACCACTGGAGGTCAAGCCCAGTGGGAGGTCAAGCCCAGTGGCCCAGATCCACGCACACCGACTTGCACCTACTTGCAGTAGCATTCATTGAGGGACACTAGCAGGGTCTGGAAGCCCTGCATCAAGGTGAGGTACAGACAATCTGTACAGACAATATAGGGAAGAAACTGTAATATCTCAGATCCATACTGCAAGAAAAGAAGACACATAAACATGAAAAGGGGGGGATAAAGTGCCCCAAACAAACCAGGAAACTATAATAACAGAACCCACGAACAGTGAAGTTGATGAAATGTCAGAGAAGGAGTTTAGAAAGTTCATGATTAAAATTATCTGTGAATTAAAGAATGATCTAAATGAGCAAATACAGGCAAAATTGATAACTCCAACAATGAGATAAGAGAGCAAATACAGGTAGCAAAAGATTACATCAAGAAAGAGATAGACTCTGAAAAAAAAAAAAACAGAAATCCTTGAAATGAAGGATACAATAAATCAAATTTAAAAAGTCAATAGAGGGGAGACCCTGTGTGTTTGTGTGTGTATGTATATTAATGAATGTGAGTATGGGGAGCTTGCCCATGCTGTCACAGGGGTGGATCCTGTGCTGTGGAAGCCGCCATCCTGCTCCTACATACGGGTTCTTCTAATCTCATTGTTTCTTTTAGATTAGCTCGGGCCTAGTGACCCTCTGAGCCTGATATATGGGCTGGGCAGTACCACAACCTGGGCCTAGGGGCTTAACAGTAGCAACTGCTGCAGAGGTGATGGGCAGCAGCAGCAGCAGCAGCTTTAGCAGCAGCAGCAGCACAACTGACTTGGGACAACTACAGGCACCCAAAAGGCCACACAGTTGTTTAGAGAAAATGGCAGAAGATACTGATATTGAAGCAATGCTTGAGGCTCCTTACAAGAAGTCTTGCCTAACGATATCTGACTCCCATGAATTCACCTTTCATTCCAGTGTGAACTGTCAGTCATAAGGATGAGAACAAGTTGAGCATTGCTAACAGCCATGAAGAATGTAGCAAAAAGAGGGAAAAAAGCAAGAGCAGAAGTCACAGTCATGAATGAAAGTGAAGCAAAAGTAAGGAACGAAAGCGAAGTAGAGATAGAGAAAGGAAAAAGAGCAAAAGCCAGGAATAGAAGTGAAGTAGAAGCAAAGAAAGGAGACATAGCCACTCAAGAAGTCGAGATCAAAGATTCCGAGGCCACTACAGAAGTCCCTACTCTGGACCAAAATTTAACAGTACCATTTGAGGAAAGAATGGGTTGCCTCATAGCATCAAATTAAGCAGATGAAGTTCCTGAAGCAAAAATCCATTCAGAAAAGACAAGAGTCCTGTGAAGGAACCTATTGATAATCTAATTCCTGAGGAAAGAGATGCCAGGACAGTTTTCTGCATGCAGTTGGCAGCAAGAATTCAACCAAGAGATTTGGAAGTTTTTCTCCAGAGTAGGGAAGGTTTGAGATGTTAGGATGATTTCTGATACAAATTCAAGACGTTCCAAAGGAATTGGTTATGTGGAGTTTATTGATGTTAGGTCAGTGCCTCTAGCAATAGGATTAACTGGCCAGCAAGTTTTAGGAGTGTTGATCATAATACAGGCATCCCAGGCAAAAAAAACCCAAAAAACAAAAACAGAGCTGCAGCAATGGCAAACAATTTACAAAAGGGAAGCACAGGACCTATGAGACTTTATGTGGGCTCTTTACACTTTAACATAACTGAAGATATGCTTTGGGGAATCTTTGAGCCATTTGGAAGAATTGAAAGTATCCAGCTCATGATGGATAGTGAAACAGGAAGCTCTAAGGGTTATGGATTTATTACATTTTCTGACTCAGAATGTGCCAAAAAGGCTTTGGAACAACTTAATGGATTTGAACTAGCAGGAAGGCCAATGAAAGTTGGTCATGTTACTGAACATACGATGCTTCTAGTGCTAGTTCATTTTTTGGATAGTGACGAACTGGAAACAACTGGAATTGACACGAGAACAACTGGTCTCCAATTAATGGTGAGACTTGCTGAGGGTACAGGTTTGCAGATTCCATCAACAGCCCAGCAGGCTTTACAAATGAGTGGCTCTTTGGCATTTGGTGCCATGGCAGAATTCTCTTTTGTTATAGATTTGCAAACATGACTTTCCCAAAAGACTGAAGCTTCAGCTTTAGCTGCAGCTACATCTGCTCAGCCACTTGCAACACTGTTTCCAACTATCTAACATGTTTAACCCTCAAACAGAAGAAGAAGTTAGATGGGATCCAGAGATTAAGGATGATGTCATTGAATAATATAATAAATATGGTGGAGTCATTCATATTAATGTTGACAAGAATTCTGCTCAGGGCAGAATGTATGTGAAGTGCCCCTCAATTGCTGCAGCTATTGTTGCTGTTAATGCATTGCATGGAAGGTAGTTTGCTGGTAAAATGGTAACAGCAGCCTATGTACCTCTTCCAACTTACCACAACTTCTTCCCTGATTCTATGGCAGCAACACAACTACTGGTTCCAAGTAGACGATGAAGGAAAATATAGTCCCTTATGTACATAGCTTCCTTTTTTTTCCTTGAGAATTCATCTTGAGTTATCTTTTATTTAGATAAAAATAAAGAGTCAAAGGTCTACTGTTATTTGTATACAATTCCTTACCTTGAAAAACTAAAAATGTTAACAGGAAAAAAAAAATCAATAGAAAGCATAACCAACAGACTAGATCATTTGGAAGAAAGAACGTCAGATAATGAAGACAAACTATACAACCTGGAAAATAAAGTTGATAACACAGTGAAGAAAGTTAGAAACCATGAACAGAATATCCAAGAATTATGGGATAGAATCAAATGACCAAATCTAAGAGTTATTGGGATAGAGGAAGGCACAGAGTTTCAAACCAAGGGAATGCACAATCTCTTCAATGAGATAATATCAGAAAATTTCCCAAGCATGAAGAACAAATTGGAAAACCAAATACAAGAGGCTTACAGGACACCAAATCTACAAAATTACAACAGATCTACACCAAGGTGCATTATAATGAAAATGCCTAGCATACAGAAAAAGGATAGAATCTTAAAGACCATAAGAGAGAGGAATCAGATCACATTTAGGGGGAGACCAATTCATATCTCAGCAGATTTTTCAACCCAGAACCTCAAAGCCAGGAGATCGTGGAACAACATATACCAAGCTCTAAAAGAAAATGGATTCCAACCAAGAATCTTAAATCCAGCAAAACTAAGCTTTAGATTTGATGATGAAATGAAAACCTTCCATGATAAACAAAACTTAAAAGATTTTACAACTAGAAAGCCTGCACTACAGAATATCCTCAGCAAAATATTTCAAGAAGAGGAAATGGAAAACAATGATGAAAATCAGCAGAGGGAGGGATTACATTAAAGGAAAATCTAATGAGAGGAGAAACCAAGTCACATTAAATACCAAAAATAAACAAAAATGGCTGGGAATACAAATCATGTCTCAATAATAACCCTGAATATTAATGGCCTGAACTCACCGATCAAAAGACATAGACTACCAGATTGGATTAAAAAAAAGATCCAACAATATACTGCCTCGAAGAGACTCATCTTGTAGGAAAAGACATTCACAGACTGAAGGTGAAGGTTTGGGAAAAATCATACCACTCACATGGACTGTGGAAGCAAACATGGGTTTCCATCCTCATATCAAATAAAGCAGACTTAAAACTAAGGTCAATCAACAAGGATAAAGAAGGACACTATATTCTGCTCAAGGGAACCATACACCAGCAAGACTTAACAATTATAAATATATATGCCCCAAACATTGGAGCAGCTATGTTCATCAAAGAAACTCTTCTCAAGTTCAAGAGTCAAATAGACCACAGCACAATAAATTTGGGTGACTTTAACACACCTCTTTCATCACTAGATACGTCTTCCAAACAAAAGCTGAACAAAGAAACTATAGAACTCAATAATACAATTAATAACTTAGACTTAACTGACATATTTAGAATATTTTATCCTGCAATGAGAGAATACACTTTCTTCTCAGCAGCACCTGGATCCTTCTCTAAAATAGATCATATATTATGCCACAGGGCAACTCTTAGCAAATACAAAAAACATAGAGATACTACCCTGCAGTCTATCAGATCATAATGGCATGAAATTAGAAATCAATGATAAAATAAGAAATAAAATCCACTACAACACCTGGAGACTAAATAATATGATACTGAATGAACAATGGGTTGAAAAAGACATCAAGGAGAAGATTAAAAAAATTTAGAGGTGAATGAGAACACAGATACGACATATTGAAATCTCTGGGAGACTATGAAAGCAGTGATAAGAGGAAAGTTCATTGCATGGAGTTCATTCCTTAAAAGAAGAAAAAGTCAACAAATAAATGATTTAATTTTACATCTCAAAGCCCTAAAAAAAGAAGAACACCTAAAGCTTCAGAAGACAGGAAATAATTAAAATCAGAACTCAAATCAATGAAATTAAAACAAAAGAAAATTGAAAAAATTGACAAAACAAAAAGTTGTTTTTTTCAAAAAATAAATAAAATTTATAGACCCTTTGCCACACTAAGAGAAGGAGAGAGAAAACTCAAATCACTAACATATGTGATGACAAAGGAAATATCACAACAGACATTACAGAATTATAGAAGATAATTAGAAATTATCTTGAAAACTTGTACTCCATTAAATTGAAAATATCAAAGGCATCAACAAATTTCTAGAGTCATATAATTTGCTCAAATTGAATCAGGATGATATACAAAATTTAAACAGATCAATTTCAAGTGACAAAATAGAAGATGCCAGCAGAAGTCTACCAACCAAGAAAAGCCTAGGAATGGATGAATACACAGCCAAGTTCTACAAGGCCTTTAAAGAATAACTAATACCAATACTCTTTAATTTATTTCAGGAAATAGAAAACGAAGCAGCACTTCCAAACTCATTCTCTGAGGCCAATATCACTCTGATTCCAAAACCAAGCAAATACACATCCAAAAAAAAACAATCAGACCAATATCTCTAATGAACATAGATGCAAAAATTCTCAATAAAATCCTGGTAAATTGGATGCAAAAACATCAAAAAGATCATGCACCACGATAAAGTGGGATTCATCCCAAGGATGCAGGGTTGGTTCAATGTACAGAAATCAAGAAATGTAATTCATCACATCAATAGACTTAAAATCTTAAAGAATCATATGATCATCTCAATAGATGCAGAAAAAGCATTTGAAAAAATACAGGGCTGGGAATATAGCTCAGTTGTTAGAGTGCTTGCCTTGCATGCACAAGGCCTTGGGTTCAATCCCCAGCACCACACACACACACAAAAAAAGCACCTCTTTATGTTCAAAACTCTAGAGAAAAGAGAAACTAGGGATAACAGAAACATATCTCAACATCGTAAAGGCTATCTGTGCTAAGCCCCAGGCCAACATCATTCTAAATGGAGAAAACTTGAAGGCATTTCCTCTAAAAACTGGAACAAGGCAGGGATGCCCTCTTTCACCACTTCTTTTTAACATTATTCTTGAAACACTGCCCAGAGCAATTAGACAGGCAAGAAAATTAAAGGAATACACATAGGAAAAGAAGAACTCAAATGGCACTATTTGCTGATATGATTCTATACCTAAAAGACCCAAAAAGCTCCACCAGAAAACTTCTAGAACTAATAAATGAATTCAGCAAAGTAGCAAGATACAAAATCAACACCCATAAATCAAAGGCATTTCTGTACATCAGTGACAAATCCTCAGAATGGGAAACGAGAAAAACTACCCCATTTTTAATAGCTTTGAAAAAATACTTCAGAATCAACTTAATGAAAGAGGTGAAAGATCTGTATAATGAAAATTACAGAACCCTAAAGAAATAAATCAAAGAAGACCTTAGAAGATGGAAAGATCTACCTTGCTGTTGGATAGGCAGAATTAATATTATCAAAATAACCATACTTCCAAAAGCACTATATAGATTCAATGCAACATGAAATTCATCTTGAAAAATAAGAGACCCAGAATAGCTAAAGCAATCCTTAGCAGGAAGAGTGAAGCAAGTAGCATCACTATACCAGACCTTAAACTATACTACAGAGCAATAGTAACAAAAGCAGCATGGCATTGGCACCAAAACAAACTGGTAGACCAATGGTACAGAATAGAGGACACAAAGACTAACCCACAAAATTACAATTGTCTTATATTAGACAAAGGTGCCAAAAACATGCATTTGAGAAATGATAGCCTCTTCAACAAATGGTGCTGGGAAAACTGGAAATCCATGTGCAACAAAATCAAATTAAACCCATATCTCTCACCATGCACAAAACCCAACTCAAAATGGATCAAGGACTTAGGAGTAAAACCGGAGATTCGGCATCTAATAGAAGAGAAAGTAGGCCCTAATCTCTATAATGTGGGATTAGGCTCCAACTTCCTTAATAAGACTCCTGTGGGACAAGAATTAAAATCAAGAATCAATAAATGGAATGGGCTCAAAGTAAAAGTTTCTTCTCAGCAAAAGAAGCAATCTGTGAGGTGAACAGAAAGCCTACATCTTCAGAGCAAATCTTTACCCCTGTCACATCAGATAGTGCACAAACCTCTAGGGTATATAAAGAACTCAAAAAGCTAAGCACCAAAAAACAAACAACCCAATCAAAAAATGGGCCAAGGACCTGAAAAGACACTTCTCATAAGATTATATACAATCAATCAACAAATATATGAAAAAATATTCATCATCTCTATCAATTAGAGAAATGCAAATCAAAACCACTCTAAGATTTCATCTCACTCCAGTCAGAATGGCAGCTATTATGCAAACAATAATAAGTGTTGGCAAGGATGTGGGGAAAAAGGCACACTCATACACTGCTGGTGGGACTGCAAATTGGTGCAGCCAATATGGAAAGCAGTATGGAGATTTCTTGGAAAATTGGGAAAGGAACCACCATTTGACCCAGCTATTCCTGTCCTTGGTCTATACCCAAAGGACTTAAAAAAACAGCTTACTACAGGGACACAGTCACATCAATGTTTATAGCAGCACAATTCACAATAGCTAAACTGTGGAACCAACCTAAATGCCCTTCAGTAGATGAATGGATTAAAAATGTGGCATTTATACACAATGGGATATTTCTCAGCAATAAAAGAGAATAAAATCATGGCATTTGCAGGTAAATGGATATAGTTAGAGAGGATAATGCCAAGTGAAGTTAGCCAATTCCAAAAAAATCAAATGCCGAATGTTTTCTTTGATATAAGGAGGCTAATTCACAGTGGGATAGGGAAAGGGAGCATGGGAGAAGTCGATGAACTCTAGATAGGGCAGAGGGGTTGGAGGGGAAGGGAGGGGTATGGGGTTATTCATGATGGTGGAATGTGATGGACATTATTATCCAATGTTCAGGTATGAAGACATGAATTGGTGTGAATATACTTTGTATACAACTAGAGATATGAAAAATTGTGCTCTATATATGTAATAAGAATTGTAATGCATTCTACTGTCATATATAAAGAAAAAAATATATATATTCAAGAAAAAAAACAGTCAGCCTTGTTTCTATAGTATCCCTATCCTCTCCTTAAAAATCTAAATGAATCTAAGCTTTGGAGGACACCATCTCTAAGAAACTCTGTGTTCTTGTACTGTTTCACTCTCATCCCTGCAGAAAATTTCTGCAGATGCTATTCTTATACTTTAGAATTATCTTTCTTCCCTTTTAGTATTGAACTTCTGTTATGGTTTGTATGTGAGGTGTTCCTCAAAAGCTCATGTGTGAAACAATGCAAGAAGGTTTGGAGGAGAAATAATCGGATTATGGGAACCTTAACCCAACCAGTGAATTAATCATCTGATAGGATTAATTGGCAACTGAAGACAGGTGGGGTGTGGCTAGGGGAGGTGGGGCATCAAGGGGCATGGATTTGGGGTATATATTTGTATTTGACAAATGGGAATATCTCTCTGCTTTCTGCTTATCATGTGAGCTGCTTCACTTTGTTACACTCTTCTACCATGATGTTCTGTCTCACCTTGATCCCCACAAGAAGTGGAGCTGAGATCTCTGAAACCGTGAGCCTTCAAATAAACTTTTACTCCTCTAAAATTGTTCTTGTTGGGTCTTTTAATTACAACAGTGAAAAAGCTGAATAAAACAACCACCTAGTTATTAGAATCTTGAAATTAAAAAGTTCTTGCTCAAATTGCTCGTATAATTGTGCCTCCAGACAGAACCCCTAATAGACAAAATGGATCATGAAGTTTGTATTATTTTTTATTATAAACTTCCAAGCAGATTTTTAGAGTGGATGTACCATTTTAAACTCTGATCAGTAACATATGAGGAATCCAGATGGTTTGCATCTTAGCAGACACTTGTTGTTGGTGGTCTTTTAAAATTTAGTTATTTGGTAAGTGTGTGATATAACCTTTTATGGTTTTAATTTACATTTCCCTGGTGAATAATAATGTTAGTACAAGTTCATGTTCTCATTGGCTTTAAGATACCTTTTTAAAGTTGATGTTATTGCAAAACTGAAATAAATACAAAATAAAACCTTGTTAACAATACTGAAAATATGCTGGACCAGGCTTTGAGCTACTTTGAATCTAATTCTAATCCTAATATTGTTTACTAGCTTTGGGATTTGAGACATATTAAATGAAAAAAATATGCTTTCATCCTTAAAACATCAAAGACTTGAGAGCTTATAGTAGATATACATGGTGTCTTGAATCACATCCTCTTTGTCTACCTGTGATTTTAGTATTTGGCATCAAAGTGAAGCACTCATATTCATCTGGAACTGGCCATATTCTATCTACCTCAGTGGCCATGTTCCTGCAGTTGGTTTCAGTTTCCATTGTCATGTCTTAATTTTCCATGCTCAAGCTCATCCTCTTAGTGCAGAGGAATTTACAACATGATGAGTAACCTTAACTAACTATTGAGTGAAAGCAACTGGGGAGATGGTCATGGCTTCCATCTTCATTTTTTTATTGATTCTTTTTAGTTCTATATAACAGGATTCATTTTGACATAATTATACAAGCATGGTATATAATTTGTTCTAATTCATTCCATATTACTTCCCTTTACCCTCCCATCCTCCATCCCCCCGTTCCTTTCCCTCTAATCTACTAATCTTCCTGCTATTTACTTACAGATTTTTAAAAATTATTGTCTTACAGATGTATGCGATGGTGAGATTCACTGTGGTGTAGACACATATATACATAAGAAAATTGGGTCAGATTCATTCCACTGTTCTTCCCTTATTTCATCGCTCCTCCTCTACCTTTATTCCACTGATTTTTCTTCTATTTTTTTTTAAATTTACTCTGCCTTATTTTGGGTTAGCTTCTGCATATCAGAGAAAACATTTGGCCTTTGATTTTTGGGGGTTGGCTTTTTTCACTTATCATGTTAGTCTCCAGTTCCAACCATTTACTGGAAAACCTGGCTTCCATCTTCTAGGGGAAAAAAATCTATATTCTTTTCCAGGGGTTCTGGAAAATCAAGTCCCTATGGCCCACGATAGTAATTATCATTACTCTCATATTGGACTTTTCTCTCTCCTTCTTTCTCTCCCTACTTCCATAATTCTCCTTCTTGGGATCATATATCGAATATACTTCCTAACCAAGTCTTTATTTAAGCCTCTGCATTGAGCAAAAACTAAATAAGATGGATTTTTAAGTCATTATTTTATTTCACTAGTGAAAACACAGACACCAGTGTTTTGAGACTCATTTAGAAGCCCAGAATGTATCTACCTATAAACTGTATAGAACAAAATTACATATACCAATTAGTACATGTAAAACTAAGGAAGTATGAATAAGTATGAATAAGTACATGTAAAACTAAGGAAGTATGATTTTATTGATATTTTAGTTGTGACAGTGTAGTATAGTTTTAAAAGATATATATTGTAAAAGTAAGTGGAAAATAAAAAAAATAAAATAATGATAAACTGGGAAAAGAAAGCAAAGATCTATCTGTATTATTTCTTACAATTGCATATGAATCTACAATTATCTTAATAAAAATTTCATCTCAATTGAATTCCCAGACATCAAGGAGCATTAGAAATAAATTATCACTGCTAACCCTCTTAGAGTTTTTATCTTATAAGATAAAAATAATGATAGTAAATATTAGACTCACAGGGTTTTAGAGGAGAAAGAGGACTCCATTTGAAATTGGACTAGTGGCCATTCAAGTTACATTCTAGCAAGGAAGTTATCCATATTTTGTCAATTTCCTGAGAATTTCTTTGAGGCTGAATTTAAACATCATGTATTAATTCCCCTGGAAGAAGGAATTTCAAGGCAGCACAGGATTTAGGGGGTAGCCTGGGTATTACTGGCAGATTTCAGCCAAGTTTACAGGATATTCAGGATCTGAAAGATAAGCAGGAAGATTTGAAAAACTTGGAGTTTGGCCAGAAAAGTTCAAGTACAAATGGGGCTAAGGAATTTGTGTTTGTTAGAGAGATTACAGTCATTAAAGAGACACTAAGTATTTCACCCAGAAACAGTAGGAAAGATGACTTGAGGACATCTCAGGAATTGGCAAGACCATACCCATTTCAGGTTCAAGTATGTAAAAGTAAAATTCCTTTGAGAAGAGACCATTGGGGCATTCTGCTTGCATAGAGGACCTAAGAAGTTGTTTCACTGTGCTCAGTTGCCCTGGCACTCAGAGGTTGCTGTATCCATGGCCACAGGTTTGGCTACTGCTTGAGATGACAGGAGACCTTGGTGTTGTCAAGATTTAGATGTGGTGTCCCCCAAAAGCTCATGTGTGAGACAATGCAAGAAGGTTTGGAGGAGAAATGATTGGGTCATGGCCTTAACATAATCAGTGAATTAATCCCTAATGGGATTAACTGAGTAGTAAATGGAAGCAGGTGGGGTGTGGCTGGGGTATATATTTGTATCTGGGGAGTGGAGTCTCTCTCTGCTCTCTGATCATCATGTGAGTAGCTTCCCTCTGTCACACTCTTCCCCCTCCCACACCCCCACCTGCCAGGAATGGAGCCTGCTGTTGTCAGCTGTGTCCAAGGAACTACACTAGAGCCAAATGCATTTCAAATGCAATTATTTTGAACACACACTTAACACACACAGAACGGTACTATTTCCATTTCACCCACGAATGGTATAGCACAGAGAGCTTGTCTGTGATGGTAGCAGAATCAGGGAGTCTGAGTGTTCGCTTCTCTGTGTTCCTCTCTCCGAGAAGCTGAGCTTCTCTGAGGGCTTAAGTATAGGTCTCCTCGCAGTCTGCTTTGCCTTATTGTCATCCTACCTTCTGTTACTCACAGAAGGGCAGAAGGATGAAACTGCAGATGGGTCGTCACATGGCCAAGTTAGCAGCTGTTCAGCTAGTGCTATCTGGGTGCTTACCTGTCTTGAGTGCTCCTTAAACCTGCTGTCCATGGACTGAGATCTCTGAAACCATGAGCCCCCAAATAAACTTTTCCTCCTAAAATTGTTCTGGTCAGATCTTTTAGTCACAGCAGGGGAAAAGCTGACTAAAACAGGTCTCAGTCACATGGTTCTGCAGTGTTGTAGGATGCTGGTGTTTGAGGATCATGGAAGGCCTGGGAGGCCAGGCAAATGCAGCAATAGCTCATTAAAATATTTCAGAAGTACAGGGGCTGAGGCTGTGGCTCAGTGGTAGAGTGCTTGCCTAGCACGTGCGAGGCCCTGGGTTTCATCCACAGCACCACATAAAACCAAATAAATAAAATAAAGATATCATGTCCAGTTACAACTAATTCAGAAGTATAAATGCAAATTAATAATAGATGTGTCAAGAATCTACATCATTAAGAAAATAAAAGGACAAATAGCAGTAATCCTTTCTTCCCTGATGAAACTAATAAACCTAAAATAAAACTGTCTTCACCATTTAGTGATACCAAAGTTACGAAGAGTCCCTCCTATGTAAGTCTGCCTAATACATGCATCAATATGACTTCTAGAAAGCAATGTGGAAATATATATCAGGAACCCAAACTCTACTGATCATTCCACTTTTTCCACTAATTTTTTGTTGTTAAAAGCCAACCAGTCCATTGGTACTTTGTTATGGAAGCCCTAACAAATTAATGGGGAATTTTTTTCAAAACTTTATACATACATGTGTTCATGCATGCACTTTGTATATATTTGGAACATGACACCAAATTTGCAAATATATAACTATATTAGCATAAAATCATGCAAAGTAAATATGCCAAAATGAATAATAATAGAAATTATTTCTGGGTTGTAAAAGGGGTAATGTATGTTTTATTCTCTAAAAAAATTATTTTTTCTGTTTGGCTTCTAAGTAATTTGCTCTAAATACTTAAAATATAACCAAATATTTTTAGTGAAATGCCCACAAATTTAGCATGTATAAATATTTTGACTTAGAATGAATTAAAACCTACTTTGTGTCATACAAGAAAAGTATTACACTCATAAAATTAAGCATAATTTTAAGGGCTATGCATATTTATCTGAAATAAGTATATCTAAAAATTATGAGCCTTTAAGATAATTTTACTCTTTTGTTTTGTTTTTGCAGTGCTAGGGATAAAACCCAGAGTCTCTCAAATGCCTCTTCCCAAGCTCAGAGATAAGTTACTCTTAGTAGGAAATTCATGTTTATATATTAAATGTGTCAAAGATTTTTCTTGGTAGTATTATGTTATCTTTTTAGAGTACTACAGTGTTAAGAAAATTTAAAGTGGAGATTTATTGCTATGTGAAAATATCTTTTATCATATCAGAATGGATGTTTCCTCTGTTCTCTAGAGGAGTAAGTTTTCAGGAGTTCTTATAAATTGAAAAGATAAAGCAGGAGTCTTCAAGGCACCTTAATATTAATTTTAAAAAGATCAGTCTTTTCAAGGGGCAGTAAATCACCTGCTACAGTTTCAAAATAATTAACACTTTAGTTGCAGATACTTATATCCCAAATAAGATAAATTGTCAGCACTTCCATTAAAGATTTCAAATCTTGTGTCACATGAATTAGGTTTGTGGATTTCAAATGAAAGTGGCATTCCAGAAAGGACCTGGGATAATACCAATTTGCAGCTCTTTTAGCCTAAATAGAAGTCATCTCTTATGCCTTGAATGAATAATCTAAACTACCTGACATTTCCATTCAATCCAAAGAACAGACTGAAAATGCTGAATTGCAGCAAAGCTTTGATGTAAATCAGTAGTCACAGGAGACTGCAAAGAAGAACATAATGTAACCATCTGCTCATCAAAGGGAAGTTTTCTTAAAAAAATTCTGACATGCTTCCTCTGAAGTAAAGGGTCATTTGGCCTTATTATTTTAATATGCAGCTTAAGATACTTTCCTAATAAATATTGAGATAATCAGTACCAAAAGATGAATGTTTACCAGTGATTCAACAGATTCATAAAAATTCAAATCAGGAACAAAATACTATTTGGCTTGTGAGACTTTCAATTTTTTTAGTAATGTTTAAGCTCATGATTATCTCCCATGGATCATAGGAAAAGAAAATTAAGGGAAAAATAAGTGAGCATATTTGTAAAATCATTAACTTGGAAAAACTAAAAGTTTCCATTTTTTTCTCCTTTAGAGATTACTTTTGATAGGCTGTATGTCTACAGCTTTTCCACACAAAACAGTTTCCACACTAAGCAGGATCTAGAACACTTTAAAACTTGTTAAAATACTCAGGTTCTTAGGCCTCATCTCTGACTAACTGAATCAGAATCAGCCTTTTGATAAGAGTTAAGTGCTTTATAAATGCAACTTAAAAAGTGAGATATAATTCTACATAATAATGAGTCAAATTTTTAAAGCAATATCTTATATTTTAGTATTTTATTCAAAGCACTGTATACCAAAGAATGGACAAACTTTAATTTTTGAACTAGGTTTATTTTGCACATGATCCTTCCACTTATTAGTGCTATGTTCCTAGTATCTTAGAGTAGAAGGAAAAAGGCAAAGATGTTCTAATTTTTCACATATAGGGAAGATACTTTTTTGCATTATATTGTGTCAGTTCAAATGTATTCATTGCTGGGCACAGTGACCCATGCCTATAATACTCCAAACTTGGGAGACCGAGGCAGGAGGATTGCATTGCAAGTTCAAGGCTAGCCTCAGCAACTTAGAGATACCCTGTCCTAAAATGAAAATTCTAAAAAAGGACTGGAGATGCAGTTTAGAGGTAAAATACTTCTGAGTTAAATTCTCAGTTCAAAAAAAAAAAAAAAGAAGATGATTTCAGTTACAAATAATGAAAAACTCAGGTAAGAATGGCCTGAAGAAAATAACTCAAAAAATTTGACACCAAAATAAAATGAAATAATACCAATAACCTAATTAATAAATTGGCAAAAGAACAAAACAGACACCTTTCAAAATAAGAAATATAAATGGCTTACAAACATGAAAAAAAGTATAATAACTCTAGCAATTTGGGAAATGCAAGTCAAAACTACAGTGAATTAGCTTCTAAGATTTCATCTTACTCTAGTCAGAATGATAATCATCAAGAATATTAATAATAATAAATGTTGGTGAGTATGTGGGGGAAAAGTACACCCATACATTTTTGTTGGGACTGCAAATTAGTACAACCACTCTGGAAAGTAGTATTGAGATTCCTCAAAAACACTAGGAATGGAGCCACCATATCTCACTACTTGGTATTTATCATAAAAATCTAAAATCAGGATAGTATACGGATGTAGCCCATATAGTGAATAATTCACATTAAGCAAGTTATGGAACCAGTTCAGGTACCCAAACAACATATGAATTGATAAAGAAAATGTGATGTGTATAGACAATGGAGTTTAACTAATCCATAAAGAAGAATGAAATTATGTCATTTGTTGGTAAATGGATGGAACTAAGTGAAATAGGTTAGACTCAAAAATTATGGGTTTAATAGTTTCTATCATATGTGGAAGCTAGACTATAAGAAGGAAAAAATAGGGAGGGGTGTTCCATAAAAATAGAAGGGAGATCAATGGAACAAAGGAAGAGGATTGATGGGGAGGAAGAAAGGATGGGAAAAGGGAGGAACTATGCAATGAAATTGAGCAAATTATGCTATGTATGTATATAATATACCACAGTAAATTTCATCTTTATGTATATCTTATCATAAGGCACAAATTTTATTAAAAAATGTATGAGTATATAGAAGAAAGACCAATAGAATAGAGGAAGGCAAACAGTGTGAAGGAGGAGGGGAAAAGAGGAAGTATGTAAGAATGACATGGTGCAAATTATATCCCATGCTTGTATGATTATGTCAAAATGAACCCCAATGTTATGTATAACTATAATATACTAAGAAAAACATTAAAAAGAAAAAAATGAAAATTGTTATCTTAAACAGAGCCCTGAACTAGGAAGATCATAGTTTGACAAATTCTATGACTCATCATTAATTGGGAACCCAGGCTCTTTTGATAAACTTGGGGCATCAAATTTTTCTCTAAGATGGCTACTTTTATGGTCACAAATGTCTTCTATGATCCTATATAGTACTGAACTAAGAGGAAAAATAGATTTTTTAGATCCCTCCATGCTGGCTTCCTCTTGTATCTCATTGACCAGATTTGGGTTATATATGATGTCTGAGGCAACCGTGACAAAGAATTGTCCTGATTTGTCTTAGACTCATCAGGATTTATGCCCCAAATTAAATTTAATTAGATGGCCATAATAGACAGTTCCTAAGATGTATCCCAGTGTTCCAATTCCTGGGAATGACACCCTTGTATATATAGTCCCGGTCCCCTTCCTTGAAATAGGCTGGACCTAGATATTTCCTTCTAACAAACAGTACATGGTTAAAGTGATAGGATATTATATCAAATATTAGATAAAAACATTACCTGGTATTTGCCTTGCCTATTTCTCTCCTTCTCTTTTGCTTTCTCACTTTACTGGATGCAGCTGTCATATTGTCAGTATGCCCACATGACAAGGAATGGGGGTGGTTGGACCCAGTTAAGTCATGCCTGGATTCTTGCACCACAGAAACCATTAGATACTAAGTATTTATTGTTTTAAGCCACTAATTTTGATGTAATTTGTTGTCTAGTGATAGACAATTAATAGTGACACTTGACAAAAGTGGGGTTCTGACTGAAAAGAAGGGAGATACTATTGGGGTAATATGACAGGCAGACTTTCAGATAATTCCCCAGTAGTCCTTTCTTCCTAGGGTTCATGCCTTTGTGTACTTCTCTCCTCTTAAGTGTGAGTAGGCCTGTGATTTGATTCTAAAAGTAGAATGTGACAAAAGTTGGTAGAGCATCATTCCTATGATTATATTACATACATAGGACCCCATATTGCTAGCTTGCTTTAGGGATTACTTCCTCTAGAGGCTTTTCTTGCTGACTTGATGAAATCAATGTCCATTTTAGAAAAGATTGCATAGAAATTAGACAAGTGGCTTCTAGAAATTGTGAGTGGCCTCTCTATTTGCTGAGGGTAGCCTCCAACTAATAATCAACATGGATCCAGGACAGTTTAGTCCTACAACCCTAAGGAAATTCAGAGTTCTATTCAAAATCCAAGTCTGCCTGGAAATATATCCTTCTGTAGTCAGCCTCCAGATGAGAACAGGCTGGTCTACACTTTGAGTGTGAGACCAGTATAGCTCATAAGACCACAATCAGCACCCAGTTAGGTACACCTGGACACCTAACTCATGGAAACTGTGAGAAAATAAATGTGGGTTCTTGTAAACTGCTACATTTGTCTTAATTTGTTATGCTACAATAGAAAGTTAATATCCATAGATAAATGAGCAGTCTTATACAGACAAGGTTAATAGTGTCTTTACAGATACAGGTAACTACATCCAGAGATTGAGAGGCCTCTACCCTTAATGTTCATAATTTTATAGTTGTAAGACTTGATTTGATAGCAAATTATTTCTCATCATGCCTTGCAAGTAGAAATATCAGGTGGAATCAATGAAATTTCCATTTTTGAGGGTCAAAAATGATCAAGTTATTATAGAATTGTTCAGTTTCATCTTCAGATTCTGAAAGGATCTTTTATTTCAGATTCCTTAAATGTGTCCCAGATATGTTTATTTTTCAAAATTTACTGTAGTAGTCACCACTTTTGAGTCTATCTTGTAACTTTAAAATTTTCATTTATTTGGAAGATGGTATCCAGCAAAATTAAGCTTCAGGTATGACAACGAAATAAAAATCTTTCATGATAAACAAAAGTTAAAAGAATTTGCAGCCAGAAAACCAGCATTGCAAAGCATTTTGAGCAAAACACTACACGAGGAAGAAATGAAAAACAATAACCAAAACCATCAGTGGGAAGTGCCGCAGTAAAGACAGAGGGCAAGGGGAAAGACAATCATGGAGAGACAAACTAAATTTTTTTTTTTTAAAAAAAGGATAAACAATCAAACATGGATGGAAGTTCAAACCACATATCAATAGTAACTCTGAACGTTAATGGCTTAAACTCTCCAATAAAGCGACATAGGCTGGTATCATGGATTAAAAAAACAAATCCAACAATATGCTGCCTCCAGGAGACACATCTGATGGGAAAAGACATACACAGGCTGAAGGTGAAAGGATGGGAAAAAATATACCACGCACATGGTCCTCGTAAGCAAGCAGGGGTGGACATCCTCATATCGAATAAAATCGACTTCAAGACTAAGTTAATCAAAAGGGATAAAGAAGGTCATTATATACTGTTAAAAGGAACCATTCACCAACAAGACATAACAATTATCAATATTTACACACCAAATAATGGTGCTGCGACATTCACAAAACAAATTCTCCTCAAATTCAAGAATCAAATAGACCACAACACAATAATTATGGGAGACTTCAACACACCTCTCTCACCATGGGACAGATCCTCCAAACAAAAGTTAAATAAAGAAACTATAGAACTCAATACCACAATCAATAACCTAGACTTAACTGACTTATATAGAATATATCAACCATCATCAAATGGATATACTTTCTTCTCAGCAGCACATGGATCCTTCTCAAAAATAGACCATATATTATGCCATAGGGCAACCCTCAGTAAATATAAAGGGGTGGGGATAATACCATGCATTTTATCTGATCATAATGGAATGAAACTGGAAATCAATGATAAAAGAAGGAAGGAAAAATCCTACATCACATGGAAAATGAACAATATGTTACTGAATGATCAATGGGTGACAGAAGACATAAAGGAGGAAATCAAAAAATTCTTAGAGATAAACGAAAATACAGACACAACATATCGGAATCTATGGGACACAATGAAAGCAGTTTTAAGAGGAAAGTTCATCGCCTGGTGGTCATTCCTCAAAAAAAGAAGAAACCAACAAATAAATGAGCTCACACTCCAACTCAAAGCCCTAGAAAAGGAAGAGCAAAACAACAGCAAATGTAGCAGAAGGCAAGAAATAATTAAAATCAGAGCAGAAATTAATGAAATTGAAACAAAAGAAACTATTGAAAAAATTAACAAAACTAAAAGTTGGTTCTTCGAAAAAATAAATAAGATCGACAGACATTTAGCCATGCTAATGAAGAGAAGAAGAGAGAACTCAAATTACTAACATACGGGATGAAAAAGGCAATATCACAACAGATGCTACAGAAATACAGAAGACAATTAGAAATTATTTTGAAAATCTATATTCCAATAAAATAGAGGATAGTGAAGACATCGATAAATTTCTTAAGTCATATGATTTGCCCAGACTGAGTCAGGAGGATATAGACAATCTGAACAGACCAATATCAATAGATGAAATTGAAGAAGCCATCAAAAGACTACCAACCAAGAAAAGCCCAGGACCGGATGGGTATACAGCGGAGTTTTACAAAACCTTTAAAGAAGAATTAATACCAATACTTTTCAAGTTATTTCAGGAAATAGAAAAAGAGGGAGCTCTTCCAAATTCATTCTATGAGGCCAACATCACCCTGATCCCGAAACCAGACAAAGACACCTCAAAGAAAGAAAACTACAGACCAATATCTCTAATGAACCTAGATGCAAAAATCCTCAATAAAATTCTGGCGAATCGAATACAAAAACACATCAAAAAAATAGTGCACCATGATCAAGTAGGATTCATCCCTGGGATGCAAGGATGGTTCAACATACGGAAATCAATAAATGTTATTCACCACATCATTAGACTTAAAGATAAGAACCATATGATCATCTCGATAGATGCAGAGAAAGCATTTGACAAAGTACAGCATGCCCTTATGTTCAAAACATTAGAAAAACTAGGGATAACAGGAACTTACCTTGACATTGTAAAAGCTATCTATGCTAAGCCTCAGGCTAGCATCATTCTGAATGGACAAAAGTTGAAGGCATTCCCTCTAAAATCCGGAACAAGACAGGGATGCCCTCTATCTCCACTTCTATTCAATATAGTTCTCGAAACACTGGCCAGAGCAATTAGACAGACGAAAGAAATTAAAGGCATAAAAATTGGAAAAGAAGAACTTAAATTATCACTATTTGCAGATGACATGATTCTATACCTAGAAGACCCAAAAGGGTCTACAAAGAAACTACTAGAACTAATAAATGAATTCAGCAAAGTGGCAGGATATAAAATCAACACGCATAAATCAAAGGCATTTCTGTATATCAGCAACAAAACTTCTGAAATGGAAATGAGGAAAAACACTCCATTCACAATATCCTCAAAAAAAATAAGATACTTGGGAATCAACCTAACAAAAGAGGTGAAAGATTTATACAATGAAAACTACAGAACCCTAAAGAGAGAAGTAGAAGAAGATCTTAGAAGATGGAAAAATATACCCTGTTCATGGATAGGCAGAACTAACATCATCAAAATGGCGATATTACCAAAAGTTCTCTATAGATTTAATGCAATGCCAATCAAAATCCCAACGGCATTTCTTGTAGAAATAGATAAAGCAATCATGAAATTTATATGGAAAAATAAAAGACCCAGAATAGCAAAAGCAATTCTAAGCAGAAAGAGTGAATCAGGCGGTATAGCGATACCAGATTTCAAACTATATTACAGAGCAATAGTGACAAAAACAGCATGGTACTGGTACCAAAACAGGCGGGTGGACCAATGGTATAAAATAGAGGACACAGAGACTAACCCACAAAGTTACAACTATCTTATATTTGATAAAGGGGCTATAAGCATGCAATGGAGGAAGGATAGCATCTTCAACAAATGGTGTTGGGAAAACTGGAAATCCATATGCAACAAAATGAAACTGAATCCCTTTCTCTCGCCATGCACAAAAGTTAACTCAAAATGGATCAAGGAGCTTGATATCAAATCAGAAACTCTGCGTCTGATAGAAGATAAAGTTGGCTCCGATCTACAGATTGTGGGGTCGGGCTCCAAATTCCTTAATAGGACACCCATAGCACAAGAGTTAACAACTAGAATCAACAAATGGGACTTAATTAAACTTAAAAGTTTTTTTTCAGCAAAAGAAACAATAAGAGAGGTAAATAGGGAGCCTACATCCTGGGAACTAATTTTTACGCCTCACACTTCAGATAGAGCCCTAATATCCAGAGTATACAAAGAACTCAAAAAATTAGACAATAAGATAACAAATAACCCAATCAACAAATGGGCCAAGGACCTGAACAGACACTTCTCAGAGGAGGATATACAATCAATCAACAAGTACATGAAAAAATGCTCTCCATCTCTAGCAGTCAGAGAAATGCAAATCAAAACCACCCTAAGATACCATCTCACTCCAGTAAGATTGGCAGCCACTATGAATTCAAACAACAACAAGTGCTGGCGAGGATGTGGAGAAAAGGGTACACTTGTACATTGCTGGTGGGACTGCAAATTGGTGCGGCCAATTTGGAAAGCAGTTTGGAGATTCCTGGGAAAGCTGGGAATGGAACCACCATTTGACCCGGCTATTGCCCTTCTCGGACTATTCCCTGAAGACCTTAAAAGAGCATGCTACAGGGACACTGCCACATCGATGTTCATAGCAGCACAATTCACAATAGCTAGACTGTGGAACCAACCCAGATGCCCTTCAATAGATGAATGGATAAAAAAAAATGTGGCATCTATACACAATGGAGTACTATGCAGCAATAAAAAATGACAAAATCATAGAATTTTCAGGGAAATGGATGGCATTAGAGCAGATTATGCTTAGTGAAGCTAGCCAAACCCTAAAAAACAGATACCAAATGTCTTCTTTGATATAATGAGAGCAAGTATGAACAGAGCAGGGAGGAAGAGTAGGAAGAAAAGAGTAACATTAAACAGAGACTTGAGATGGGAGGGAAAGGGAGAGAAAAGGGAAATTGCATGGAAATGAAGGGAGACACTCATTGCTAAACAAAATTACATATAAGAGGTTGTGAGGGGAATGGGAAAATAAACAAAGAGAGAAATGAATTACAGTAGATGGGGTAGAGAGAGAAGATGGGAGGGGAGGGGAGGGGGGATAGTAGGGGATAGGAAAGGTAGCAGAATACAACAATTACTATTAGTGCATTATGTAAAATTGTGGATGTGTAACTGACGTGATTCTGCAATCTGCATTTGGGGTAAAATTGGGAGTTCATAACCCACTTCAATCTAATGTATGAAATATAATATGTCAAGAGCTTTGTAATGTTGTGAACAACCAATAAAAAAAATGTAAAAAAAAAAATAAAAAAAATAAAAACAACCACGAATATTCATTCAACAAAAAAAAAAAAATAAATAAATAAATAAATAGCCACAAATGCGATTATTTATTGTTAAAAACACAATCCTTCATAAATTATATTTGTGAAAAAAAAATTTCATTTATTTTTTAGAATTGTAATTGTAATTTAAGCACATTACGTGAAACATTTATTTTGGCCCTTTCTGAGCTCTTGTGTCCTTTCTTTTTTTTTTTTTTTTAACAAAGAGAAGAAAGTATTTCAAGGAGGAAATAGTCCTTGTTCTAGAAGTTGGACACAATGAAGATAGAAGTGTGACCATAGCATTTGGAAAGATGGAATTCAGTGGACCAGAACATGCACTTTTTTTTTTTTTTTTTTAAGAGAGAGTGAGAGAGGAGAGAGAGGGGAGAGAGAGAGAATTTTTAATATTTATTTTTTAGTTCTCGGCGGACACAACATCTTTGTTGGTATGTGGTGCTGAGGATCGAACCCGGGCCGCACGCACGCGAGGCGAGCGCGCTACCGCTTGAGCCACATTCCCAGCCCTCTTGTGTCCTTTCTTCAGTTTTAATTTGAAATGGATTTTCTAACTTAATGTGAGTTTTTATTTACTGGTATAATGGCAAATGTTATAAAAGACTTATCTTTCCTAAAAGGTTAGTATGGGTGATGTGTATTTAATATACTCTAACATGACATTTAAATGGCCCTTGTGTATTGTGAAAATAAAGACATTAAATTATTCCAATATACCTGTAAATCTTGACACCCTTGCTGAAAACCATATTACTTCACTTTAAATAAATGAAATGTTTTCATAATAATTGTTTTAGCATATGTATTAAGCACTTTTAAATAGGTTCCTGTTTTCTCCTCATAACATATTAAAATCACTTCCTCAGTCTCTTCACCATGACTGCAATAATGATATTCTCCTTATAGCAATTAAAATTTATCTGGAATTTAGAGGGTTACATTCTTTAAAGCAATCTTTTCCCAGTTGGGGATGGGAGACTCATTGAACCCAGATGTGGAAATAGATCTTAAGGAAATCAAATAAGCCCTGTTTCTAAGAGAACTGACTTAGTTCCCTGAGGATATACATTTACTCTAGGTTCTTTTCACCTGCCCATCCAGCATACACTAGAGGACCATTAAGTGTTACAATAGAGCAGAGAAAATTCCCTGAAGTATTTTCAAGAACTAACACAAGTTTTGAAAGTTTAAACAAATAAAGTAGCTTCTGGTTTATAAATGTTAAGAGACAAAATAACCCATAGGCAATTAGCAAAATGAGAAAAGATTTCCCACAATACTCTTGACCACATTATCCTGGGGTTCTTTAACTTCGGAATAATTTTTTGTTTTTGGTTTTTAACCCCTATCTCTACTCTGTTTCCCACATGTTTTGCAGTATGCCCTAATATCCTTTCCTAATTAAATTCCTTTTAAAAATGAACAGTGTTAAGAAAAGACAATCTTTTCAAAAAACAGTGTTGGGAAAACTGCATATTCACAAGCAGAAGAAAGAAAT
Source organism: Spermophilus citellus (assembly GCF_964194105.1). Taxonomy (NCBI): domain Eukaryota; kingdom Metazoa; phylum Chordata; class Mammalia; order Rodentia; family Sciuridae; genus Spermophilus; species Spermophilus citellus. The sequence goes on along the minus strand of NC_138190.1, from coordinate 20,661,173 downwards.
TGCATCCTTACCACACACTACAAAACAAAACAAACTCAAAATGGACTTAAATTGCTTTAAATGGAAGACCTGAAATTATAAAACTACTGAAAGAAAACAAAAGAATAGCTGGTCTGGGCAGTGATTTTTCAGATTTAATCCCCAAAACACAAGCAAACAAAAACAAAACTAGACATTTTATCAAACTAAAAAGCTTCTATACAGCAAATGAAATAACAGATTTAAGATACAAGTTATGGAATGAAATAAAATATTGTAACCAACATATGTAGTAAGAAGTTAATATATAAAATATACAATGAATTCTAGTAACTAAAAAGCAAGGGAAAATATATACCAATTGAAAAATAGGTAAAGAGCCTAAATGAACATTTCTTAAAGGGAGACATACAAGTGGCTAACAGGTTCATGAAAGAATGCTTGAAGGCTGAGGTTGTAGCTCAGTGATAGAGTGCTTGTCCTGCATGCCTGAGGCACTGGGTTTGATCCTCAGCACCATATAAAAATAAATAAATTAAATAAAGGTACTGTGTCTATCTACAACTAAAAATATTAAAAAAGACTTCTTGACATCACTAATCATTAAGGAAATGCAAATTAAAACCACAATAAAATATCACCACATATCTACTATAATTACTATAGTTAAAAAGTTGAAAGAAGTTTTGGAGAGGATGTGATGAAAGGGAAAACTTGTACACAGTTAAATTGTCATAACCCTTATGGAAAACAGAATGTAGATTGCTCAAAAAACTAAAAATACTACTGTCTTAAGATTCAGCAATCCCACTTTTGTATACATATCCAAAAGTATAGAAATCAAATGCCAAAGATATATCATACTCCCAACCTCATTGTAGTATTATCCACAATGGTCAAGATATGGAAGCAACCTAAGCATCCATCATTGGATAAATAGATAAAGAATATATGGTATGTTTATACAATAGGATAATATTTCACCATGAAAAAAGAAAATTATAATTTGCAACAATGTGGATAAACTTGGAGAACACTATGCTAACTGAAATAAGCCAGGCACAAGGAGTCTAAAGTAGATTTGGAATAGATTTGGATTCTAAAATAGTTCAACTCATGGAAGTAAAGAGTAGTATAGTGGTTACAAAAGGTTGTGTGGAGAGGGAGGAGAAAATACGGAGATGTTGGCTCAAGGGAATAAAGTTAAACAAAAGGAAAATAATATAAAATATCTTGCACAGTGTGGTGATTATTTCTAATAATCATATTTCATAGTTGCTATGAAAGTAAATTTCTAGTATCATATCAAAAAATAAGTAAGGCAATGAATATGCTAAATAGCTTGATCCAATAATTTCCTATTGTTTACATATGTTAAAATATCACATTGTACTCTATAAATATATTCAACTGTTATATAACAATTAATAATAATAAAGAACTAAAGCAAAAACAGTAGAAATACATTACATAAAATATTTTTGTTAGTCACTAAAATAGTTCAGCCAAGGAAATGCTTTACTTTTACATTTTCACATAGTTCAACGATTAAGTATATGAATTATACAAGAATATTAGATTTTTATTTTATTTTATTATCACTTTTTAAATTTTTTTTTTTGGTACTAGATATTGATCTCAGGGGCACTTGAACACTGAGCCACATTCTCAGCCTTATTTTTTTTTATTTCTTACATACATGAGAATAGTGGAATGCATTACAATCATAATTGTCCATTCACAGCACAAGTTTTCATAACTGTATATAAAGTAAGTTCACTCCAAATTATGCCATTATGCATGAACTCTCTTATTTTTTTTTTGCATTACAATTCTTAATATACCTTTATACCACAATTTATCATATCTCTGATTGTATATAAGATATGTTGACACCAAATTCACATCTTCATACATGTATTTTGTACAACGATGAGGGTCTTCTTCCACTATCCATGCTATTCCCATTCTCCCTCCCTTTCCCTCCCACCCCTATTCCCAATCCAGAGGTAATCTTTATCCCATGCTCTCCCTCCCTACCCCATTTTGAGTCTCCTCCCTTATATCAGAAAAGACACTGGGCATTTGTTTTTTTGGGATTGGCTAACTTCACTTAGCATAATTTTCTCTAATGCCATCCATTTCCTTGCAAATGCCATGATCTTATTCTTTTTTATTGCTAAGTAATATTCCATTGTGTATAAATGCCACATTTTTAATCCATTCATCCACTGAAGGGCATCTAGGTTGGCTCCACACGTTAGCTATTGTGAATTGTGCTGCTATAAACATTGATGTGGCAGTATCCCTGTAGTGTGCTCTTTTTAGGCCTTTTGGGTATAGTTCAAGAAGGGGGATAGCTGCGTCAAATGGTGGTTCCATTCCCAGCTTTCCAAGGAATCTCCATACTGCTTTCCAAATTGTCTGCACCAATTTGCGTCCCACCAGCAGTGTATGAGTGTACTGTTTTCACCGCATCCTCGCCAGCACTAGTTGTTTTTTGTCTTCATAATAGCTGCCACTCTTACTGGAATGAGATGGTATCTTAGAGTAGTTTTAATTTTCATATCTCTGATTGCAACAGATGATGAGCATTTTTCCGTATATTTGTTGAATGATTGTGTATCCTCTTCTGAGAAGTGTCTGTTCAGGTCCTTGGCCCATTTATTGATTGGATTATTTGTTTTTTTGGTGCTTATCTTGTTGAGCTCTTTATATACCCTGGAGATTAGAGCTCCATCTGATGTATGAGGGGTAAAAATTTGTTCCCAAGATATGGCTCCCTGTTCATCTCACATATTATTTCTCTTGCTGAGAAAAAACTTTTTAGTTTGAGTCCATCCCATTTGTTGATTCTTGGTTTTAATTCTTGTGCTATAGGAGTCTTATTTAGGAAGTTGGGGCCTAGCCCCACATGATGGAGATTAGGGCCTACTTTTTCTCCTATTAGACGCAGAGTCTCTGATTTAATTCCTAGATCCTTGATCCATACTTTTGTGCATGGTAAGAGATAGGGATTCAATTTCATTTTCTACATATGGATTTACATTTTTCCCAGCACCATTTGTTGAAGATGATATCTTTTCTCCAGTGCATGCTTTTAGCATTTTTAGTTGTAATTTTGTGGGATAGTCTCTGTGTTCTCTGTTCTGTACCTGTTTTGGTGCCAGTACCATGCTGTTTTTGTTACTATTGCTCTGTAGTATAGTTTAAGGTCTGGTATAGCAATACCACCTGTTTCACTCTTCCTGCTTAGAATTGCTTTAGCTATTCTGGGTCTCTTATTTTTCCAGATGAATTTCATGATTGCATTTTCTGTTTCTATGAGGAATGCCATTGGGATTTTGATCAGAATTGCATTGAACCTGTATAGTGCTTTTGGTAGAATGGTCATTTTGATAAGATTAATTCTGCCTATCCAAGAGCAAGGGAGATTTTTCCATCTTCTAAGGTCTTCTTCTATTTCCTCTCCTTATGGTTCTATGGTTTTCATTGTATAGATCTTTCACCTCTTTTGTTAAGTTGGTTCCCAAGTATTTTTTTTTTTTGAGGATATTGTGAATGGGTTAGTTTTTCTCATTTCCATTTCAGAGGATTTGTCACTGATATACAGAAATGCCTTTGATTTATGAGTCTTGATTTTATATCCTGCCACTTTGCTGAATTTATTTACTAGTTCTAGAAGTTTCTTGGTAGAGTTTTTTGGGTCTTTTAGGTATAGAATCATATCATAAGCAAATAGTGCTAGTTTAAGTTCTTTTTTTCCCTATAGTTATTCCTTTAATTTCTTTCATCTGTCTAGTTGCTCTGGCCAGTATTTCAAGAACTATGTTGAATAGAAGTGGTGAGAGAGGGCATCCCTGTCTTGTTCCAGATTTTAGAGAGAATGCCTTCAATTTTTCTCCACTTAGAATGATGTTGGCCTGAAGCTTAGTGTAGATAGCTTTTACAATGTTGAGGTAAGTTTCTGTTATCCCTAATTTTTCTAGTGTTTTGCACATAAAGTGGTGCTGTATTTTGTCAAGTGCCTTTTCTGCATCTATTGAGATGATCATATTGTTCTTATCTTCAAGTCTATTGATGTGATGAATTACATTTATTGATTTCCGTATGTTGAACCAACCTTGCATCCCGAGGATGAATCCCATTTTATCATGGTGCATAATCTTTTTGATATGTTTTTGTATCCAATTTGACAGAATTTTATTGAGGATTTTTGCATGTATATTCATTAGAGATATTGGTCTGAAGTTTTCTTTGTTTGAGGTATCTTTGTCTGGTTTTGGAATCAGGGTAATATTGGCCTCATAGAATTAATTTGGAAGTAGTCCTTATTTTTCTATTTCCTGAAATAGATTGAAGAGTATTGTTATTAGTTCTTCCTTAAAGGTCTTGTAAAACTCGGCTGAATATCCATCCAGTCCTGGGCTTTCTTGGTTGGTAATCTTTTGATGGCTTCTTCTATTTCCTCACTTGATATTGGTCTGTTTAAGTTGTGTATATCTTCCTGACTCAATCTGGGCAGATCATATGACTTAAGGAAATTATCAATGCCTTCACAATCTTCTATTTTTTTAGAGTATAAGGTTTCAAAATAATTTCTAATTATCTTCTGTATTCTGTAGTGTCTGTTGTGATATTGCCTTTTTTATCCTGTATGCTAGTAATTTGGGTTCTCTCTCTTCTTCTCTTCATTAGCATGGCTAAGGGTCTGTCAATCTTATTTATTTTTTCAAAGAACCAACTTTAAGTTTTGTCAATTTTTTAAATTATTTGTTTTGTTTCAATTTCATTGATTTCAGCTCTGATTTTAATTATTTCTTGCCTTCTACTACATTTGCTGCTGATTTGTTCTTCTTTTTCAAGGGCTTTGAGATGTAGTGTGAGGTCATCATTTATTTGCTGGCTTTTTTTTCTTTTAAGGAATGAACTCCATGCAATGAATTTTCCTCTTAGTACTGCTTTCATAGTGTCCCAGAGATTTCCATATGTTGTGTCTGTGTTCTCATTTACCTCTAAGAATTTTTAAATTTTCTCCTTGATGTCTTCTGTAACCCATTGTTCATTCAGTAGCATATTGTTCATTCTCCATGTGATGTAGGAATTTTTCATCCTTATTTTATTGTTGATTTCCAATTTTATTCCATTATGATCAGAGAAAATGCATGGTAGTATCTCTACTTCTTTGTATTTGCTAACAGTTGCCCTGTGGCATAATATATGGTCTATTTTTGAGAAGGATCCATGTGCTGCTGAGAAGAAAGTGTATCCACTTGATGTTGGTTGATATATATATATATATATATATATATATATATATATATATATATATATCTCAATTAAGTCTAAGTTATTAATTGTGTTATTGAGTTCTAGTTTCTTTATTCAATTTTTGTTTGGAAGATCTGTCCAGTGGTGAGAGAGTTGTGTTAAAATCACCATGATTATTGTGTTGTGGTCTATTTGACTCTGGAACTTGAGAAGAGTTTGTTTGATGAACATAGCTGCAGCATTGTTTGGGGCATACATATTAATGATTGTTATGTCTTGTTGGTGTATGGTTCCCTTGAGCAGTATATAGTTTCCTTCTTTATCCCTTTTAATTAATTTTGGCTTCAAGTCTATTTTATTTGATCTGAGTATGAACACCCCTGCTTGCTTCCAAAGACCATTCGAGTGTTATGATTTTTCCCAACCTTTCATCTTCAGTCTGTGTATGTCTTTTCCTATCAGATGAGTCTCCTGTAGGCAGCATATTGTTGGATCTTTTTTTAATCCAGTCTACTAGCCTATGTCTTCTGTTTGGTGAGTTTAAGCCATTAACATTTAGGGTTACTATTGAGATATGGTTTGTATTTCTAGCCATATTTGTTTATTTTTATTATTTAACTTGATTTGTTTTTCCTCTTTGATTAGTTTTTCCTTTACTATACTACCTCACACAGTTGGTTCTCATTGTTATTTTTCATTTCCTCTTCATGTAATGTTTTGCCAAGGATGTTTTGAAGTGCCGATTTTCTAGCTGCAATTCTTTTTACTTTTGTTTATCGTGGAAGGTTTTTATTTCATCTTCAAACCTGAAGCTTAATTTTTCTGGATACAAGATTCTTGGTTGGAACCTATTATGTTTCAGTGTTTGAAATATATCGTTCCAGGATCTTCTAGCTTTCAGAGTCTGTGTTGAAAGAGCAGCCATTAATCTAATTGGTTTACCCCTAAATGTAATCTTCTTCTTTTCTCCTGTGGCTTTTAAAATTCTCTCCTTGTTCTCTATGTTGGGCATTTTCATTATAATGTGTCTTGGTGTGGATCTCTTGTGATTTTGCACATTTGGCATCCTGTAGGCTTCTAGGATTTGGATTTCCATTTCATTCTTCATATCTGGAAAGGTTTCTAATACTATTTCATTAAACAGATTGCTCATTCCTTTGGTTTAGACCTCTATACCTTCCTCTATCTCAATAACTCTTAAATTTGGTCTTTTTATGCTGTCCCATATTTCTTGGATATTGTGCTCATGGTTTCTTATCAGTCTCACTGTGCTGTATATACTCTTTTAGAGATGATATATTTTGTCTTTGTTGTCTGATGTTCTGTATTCTAAGTGTTTTACTCTGCTGGTGATACTCTCATTTGAGTTTTTAATTTGGTTTATTATTTCCTTCATTTCAAGGATTTCTGTTTGGTTTTTTTGTATAACCTCTATCTCCCTGTAGAGTTGATCTTTTACTTCTTGGATTTGTTTATGTAATTCATTGTCAAAGTGATCTTTCATTGTTTGCATTTAATGTCTAATGTCTTCCCTGGGACTCCAGAACATCTGACACATGTATATCCTGAAATCTTTATCTGACATTCTTTCTGCTATAGATATTACCTCTTCTAATGTTGTATTGTCCTACATTGTTTGTGGTCCTTTCCTTGTCTTTTCATGTTGGTCACATTTCTTTCCAGCTCTGTGTGACTGTTGTGTTATTGGTTTTCCCCTATAGATTTGTATTGCTCTTGTATAGTTCCAAGATCTCTCCTTTGTGATGGGAGACAATGTTAACAGTTTCCAATATCAACAACACATCATCTATGAGCTAGTTTTTCTTATTAATACGTTTATAGTTAGTCTCTATGTCTAGAGTTGTTGGATTCAATTATTATTTAAAGTATAATCATTAGTTTCATAAAAGGCATACAGTTTCTGGTGGCATATAGTGAACTGAGAATTGGGCATAGTATGTTATTTTAAGGGGAAAAGATATGAGGGTATGGGGTTAATATATGTTAGCTACTTTGGAGGAGAACTCTAATGAAGGGGGTTATTAGCAGGAGAATATACAGGAGGTATTTCAGTGTAGGTAAGTACGTGGGAGGACAATAAGAAGCATAGAAACAAATACCTATTTGCATTTTAAAAAATACAAGTAGTAGAAATGGTAACACTTGGGAAGTTGAGAGAGGAAAAGAAGGAGGAAGAAAAGTAAAAAGAAGAAAAAGGGGAAAAAGAGAAAGGAATGAAAAGAAAAAGAAAGTAAAAAAGAAAAGAAAAAGAAATGTAAAAAGCAAAAGATAAAAAGAAAAAAGGAAAGAAGGAAATAAAAAATTCCCTCTTAGAATTCTGTTTTCTTCTCTTCCAGTAGGTGGAGGTGTGCATTCCAGGTTGAGTCTCTGCCCTCAGGGTGGTGAAAGCAACCCATGTGAAGAGGCTCTCCCTCACCTGCCAGCTGTCTCCTGTCTCTTTGGGTTGCTCCCGGTCTCTATCCCCCTTCCCTCTCCTGCCCACCAGGCACCAATGATGGATCTCTTGTCCACAGCCCTGGATTCACTCTGGGCATGCGGCACCCTGGCTGCCCTGCGCTCCTAATTAACTAAGGGCTATCTCTGTGTTGGGTAGTCACCACTGTCATCACAGCTGGGGAGAGAGGGAGTTGGAAACTGGCAACCAGTTCTGTCATATTCCCTCTGGTAGCCACTCCCTCTGAAAGCTGGCAAGAAAGGTTTTGGTTATCACATCTGGGGGAGGGGGAGTTGCAGATCAGGCACCTTCTCAATTGCACTCTGCTCTGATAGCCACACCCCAAAAAGCTGGCAAGAACAGTTTTGAGTTATCACAGCTGGGGAGAGGGGGGGCTGGGAATCACACACCTGTTCAGATGCCCATTGCACTGTCAGCTACACCTGCCAAAAGTTAATGAGGTAGATTTTCCAAGATGGCAACCACCCATTTCCAGCCAGGGTGCTCAGTGAGGTGGAGGAAGCTAGGCTGTTCCTACTCTAGATCCAGAATTCCGTTCTTGGTCTGGTGTCCTGCTGTGAGGCAGATCAGAGCCTGGTGTGCTCTAACCCTGAAGGATCAGGTGTGCTGAAACTCTGCCTGACTGCAGCGGGTTCCCACACCCCACTCCACACTGCTGTTCGGCTTCCGCTGCAAAGATCGACTCTAGTTTCCCGGCTTTCTGGGTTGCGCTTGCCACAATCCTCTGTTTAAAATCCTGTCACTTGCTCCATGAAGCTTAAATTTGTGAATGGGAGCCCCTGTGGGGGAAAACATCTGACCACTCACTTGGAGTCACACCAGTAACAGGTGCTCCTCTACTCCGCCATCTTGGAATCATCAGCCCTATTTTGTATTTTATTTAGAGACAGAGTCTCACTGAGTTGCTAAAAGCCATCGGGATCACAGGCCTTTGTGACTATGCCTGGCAAGGATATTAGATTTTTAAAGATAAGAAAATTGTAATCTGGGAATGAGTTGATATTTCCTGAGGTTTGTCTCTAAATTTTAATTTGAATGGGATAATGATTTGACCCCGCTGCCTTTTCTAGTTGATAGATTCTAAAGCTTTATCATGACATCAGTATTCTACATCATTGGAAAAATGTTCTTCAGAATCCATCAGAATGAATCTTACACAGAACAGCAATATATGAAGCATGTAAATGTGGAACATTTCTGTTTTAAGCAGGAATGAGTGGGATGGATCAAAGGACAAAATGCTTAACTATTCTATGCCTTCACTCCCTTAGCCCATATTAGTCTTAAGGGTCAAAGAATAATTGGTTTTAGTCATGTTAATATATACATAAATTGAAATGCACACATTTAAGTAAGCAATTTAATGAGTTTTAATTATTATTTACATCACCACAAACAAGATTACATGATGTTATTATAGGAGAACATATTCTGGTGCTCCCTTCCTGTTAATCCCCATTTCAAAATGCAGCTAGTGTTCTGATTTTGATGAAAATTTTATTCTTATTCTCACCTGTTTTGGAACTTGAATACGAAGAATCAAACAGAATGTACTATTATGCATGAATACAATGGTTTTAAAAGTGATCATGTTATTGTATGGATCAGTAGATCTTTCCACCTTATTTTTGGGGAGTATCCCTTGCACGCATGGGGATTCATTGGTTTATCAGTTCACCTGTTCTCAGGTACTTGTTTACACTATTAAACTAATATGAGTATTTGAAATATTTATGTGTAGATATATATTCATTTCTCCTAAAAGTAGAATTGCCTGTTTGTATGGAAAAAGTATATTAAGTCTTACAACAAATTGAAATTTGCCATACAATACTAGGGAATGCAAACTAAAATGTAGAGATAGATATCAGTTTAGTGTTAATAATATAACCTAATATATAGTGAGTGAAAGCATATCCTATAGATGGAAGGAGGTGACAGAAGAGAGGGATGAAAAATGGGACAGGAAAAATCTTCTGGAGGTGATGTATATGCTGAATCTTAATTGTGATTATGGTTTCACAAGTATACATTTATAAATACGTATCAAATTGTATATTTTAAACATCTATTGGTTATTTTATATGAACTTTAGTACAATGAACTACTGAAAAATTAAAATGATTTAGAGAAATATTCACTCCTGATTTCTGAGATATTTTACATATTTATACAGTTTACAATAGTATAGTCCAGATTAAATGTTGGTAATCAATAAGATTGATAAGAAAAATGAAAATTTTCATCATATCTTATCAGAGAAATGATGACTCAAATAATGCTTACAGTTTTCCAAACAAATTACAATTTGATTTCCTTTGTCAATTTTTTTTTTGAATTTTGAAATTATTAACTGTTATTTAAAAAAATATGTGATGTGGATGTGGCTCAGTGGTAGACTGCTGCCCTAGCATGCCTGAAGCCCTGGGTTTGCTTTCCAGCAACACACACTCACATACCCACACCACACACACACACACACACACACACACACACACACTATATATATATATATATATATATATATATATATATATATATATATATATATAAACATGTTAATGGGGTACCATGTTATATTCCAATGTATGTATAAATTGTATAATGTTTAAATCATTAAGCATATTTATCTCCTCATATATTTTTCATTTCTTATGAAATCACTTACTTTAATTCTATGCTGTGTTCCATTGGAATTTTGGTCATCAATGCTACCACAATTTCATCTACTTCTCGTCTATAAAATGTCCTAGAAATTTTGTCTTTCTTTTCTTGCTGCAGCCTCATAGTTCTGTAAATAATGTCACCTCAGAAGCCAATAGCAGTGAATTATTTAAGTGTAAATAGTTAAAAGCACCTGGTAGACTATTTCTTATAAGACTTCTTTGTTCATATTGTAATATCTAGTGTGTAGTTTATAGCAAAGCCTTCAGCTGGGCAGGAAATTAAAGCAGATACCACAAGCTGATGATGAGACTGATTAAGACTGTCTCTGGTTAATTCATTACAATAACAGTAAAAAAAAATCACCACCAGGTTGAAGAAGTTGAAAAGTTTCTATTGGGTTTCATATACAACTATTTCATAAGAATTTAATCAATATTTTCCCTGACCTTAAGAATGTATATATGATGAATAATGAAACCATTGTCTAACCTCCAAGGGCTTCCAGTCTATACTGTAAAGTATATCATTTCTATAACATTTTGCTAATAATATTTATCCACAAAAAGTGTTAACTTGAAAAAAATTCAGTGTCTAAAACTTTTCCCAGGAGATTATTTTACTGGCACTGAACTAGTTATGAAATGTGTGATTAAAAAAAAACTTTATTATTTTATCAATCTTTGTTCATAAAGTGAATGAATAACCATTGTAGTAGATCAGGTAACTTTTGAGAAATCTCAAAGATATTACTAATTCTTTAAGATTTTATTATTCAGAATATAGGGTCTTAGGAAATCGAAATCAAAAAATTTTCCCACAGAGGTGATTTTTGTCACATGATGAAAATACAACAATAGGAACCTGAGAACAAGAGTTAGGCTGTGCACAGTTATCTATTAATCAAAGACAAAATTCAAATACTTTTTTAAAGGCTAGTAGGAAATGAAATGTTTGTAAGAAACTCATCTCTTTCTGAAGAGGGAAACTATTTATGCTCTTAATTTTATTATAATAATCAGGAATATAAAATTTCTTTAAAGCACTGAAAACCATTCTTTTGTGATACAAATCTCCCTTCTCTGGGCAGATTAAACAAGTACTGAATAACTTTCTACTTCCTTTTGTTTATGGCAGACTGAGGTACTTCAGGACTAATTTGCTATTTTTACAGTGAGCAAACCACATTTTAATCTTACATTAATATAATATTTGTCAGTAGAATAATTGCAATCTCTCTCTCTCTCTCTCTCTCTCTCTCTCTCTCTCTCTCTCTCTCTCTCTCTCTCTCTCCAAATAGACTCGTCAAACTCCAGCAACTTTTTTCAAAATTTAAACATACTTTAAGGCCTTTGTTCAGATTCATCATTTGCAGGTGTTATAAAGCAAGGAAACTAGATGTACCTGTGCAAACTTTGGAGAACATTCTATGCACATTAATGTTCCTTCTTCCCCATCATTTTTCTCATTTATGAAAACTCAAACAGTTTATTCTAATATAAAAAACACTTTCCCCCTCATAGTTTATCAGGAAAATGACTGTAGTCCTATGTCTTTCTTCACTATTCTTGTTCTTAGCTTAGTCTGAAAAAACATTAAATAAAGTGTTTAGACAAAGTTTCTAAAATATTTTTCCACAGAGAAAACTGAATTTTAATTGAAAAGTCCAACTATGAGCAAATATTTTAGAAGACCAAGTTCACCAATGTATATTTCTGTATATGTCTACATCTGTGTCTGTATCTCTAAGAATCTAATAGAACCATCTACAGCCATAGCACTCATGCTTATATTTTGTTAAATTGACAATAATTAATGTTTGTACATAATCCAAAGATATAAACTCTATGACACAAGAATGGGAACTTACATACACATTAAAAGTTAATACATATTGGAAATTATGTTTAAGCCAACATACGATACAACATAATAACTATTAATATAAATAAATTTTGACACAATTATAACTCATCTTAGTTGACCACATAATTCAAAATGTTTCACAATCTTAAACCATGGGACTATATGTAAAATAATAAAAGGTTTAGAAAGTTCAGATAATCTCATCTCTTCTTTTTATTATTATTATTAGTTGTTCAAAACATTACATAGTTCTTGACATATCATATTTCATACATTTGATTCAAGTGGGTTATGAACTCCCATTTTTACCCCCAAATACAGATTGCAGAATCACATCGGTTACACATCCACGTTTTTACATAATGCCATACTAGTGTCTGTTGTATTCTGCTGCCTTTCCTATTCTCTACTATCCCCCCTCCCCTCCCCTCCCATCTTCTCTCTCTACCCCATCTACTGTAATTCATTTCTCTCCTTGTTTTTTTCCCTTTCCCCTCACATCCTCTTATATGTAATTTTTTATAACAATGAGAGTCTCCTTCCATTTCCATGCAATTTCCCTTCTCTCTCCCTTTCTCTCCCACCTCTTGTCCCTGTTTAATGTTAATCATCTTCTCATGCTCTTCCTCCCTGCTCTGTTCTTAGTTGCTCTCCTTATATCAAAGCAGACATTTGGCATTTGTTTTTTAGGAATTGGCTAGCTTCACTTAGCATAATCTGCTCTAATGCCATCCATTTCCCTGCAAATTCCATGATTTTGTCATTTTTTAGTGCTTTCATCTCTTCTTAAGGAAAACAAATGTAACAATAAAATTTCATAGTTTTATTATAGACTTTACATAATTAAGAAAAGGAGATATCACTGGTTTATTTTTTAAATGTATTAAATAGTTAAATATTTTCTTGGTAAGAAAACTTAGAATACCAATTTGTGAGGACAAATTTATCTTGTTAAACCAAAAACAATCACATCAAGCCTTGGAGCTAAGGAATAGCTTTGGTAAAATTTGTGGGCCCACTGATTTCTGGTCAACCTTGAACTGAAACTGTAATATCATTTTTTTTTTAATGTTGAAGATCTCATCATCCTGAAATATTGGTTTCCACAAATATTTGTTCTTTAAGTAAACATCAGTGAAGTGCTTTGGGATTTTCACACTGTTGATATCAATTTTTGTGGAGGTGATAATGAAAATTTCCTGGTGTTTTCTAGCCAGTGGAATTTGATTGAGGGACAGAGGTACAGTTATAAGCAGTAAACCATGTTCAGCTGCTTTTGGAAAACCACTCTTTTTCCTGTGTGGCACTCAGTGAAGATGACCCAGGATGGTTCCCAGAGTGATGCTAGTTTGTAGTTTTCTCAAAAGCTGATTTATTTTGAATTGTTTTGTTGTTGCTGTTGGTTTGTATTTTTTGTTTGTTTTGTTTTTATTTTGAAATCGCTCAACAGCTTCAGAGATGCACATTTTCATTAGGATAATATCTTGGAGTTTTGCATAGATTAAATACTTAAGTACCACCATTCTTTTCACCATCAACTGGTTTTATGACAGCATCAAGAATATTCTCCTTTTTCTTTGCAATCCTGGATTTAACAGCAGAGTACTTCCTTTTGTACTTAGCCTTTATGGAATACGTAGCAGATTGGGATATATGCCAATTTCTCTGACAAAGAGTTTTAGTTTTGTCTGCAGTGGGACTTCTCTCTCTTGGGCATTTTAGTCTTGAAGTTACTTGTTTTAACTTTGTCACTGATCACCCTCCTGGCTTTAGATTTCTTCTTGTTGGTCATTTTAACCATGATCTTACAAGATGGGAAAGAGTATATCAATTTTTTAACACCTAAATTATCTATGAATCTGACTTGTCCAGAGATTTTACTTGATTACATGACCTTGACTTGTTAAAGAAAATATTTGTGAGCTAACAGTTTTTAAGCAGATATTTTTGTTTTGTTAAAAGGTTAGCACTTTTGACATACTGGCATTTTTCTCAGAATTCTGTGAATATTTATTAGACTTTCAAAACCAGCAGAGCATACCTATTTTATCAGTGATCTTATAATCTAATATATTAATAACATCTCAAAAGTGGGGACATATTTTGCACTCACAAATTAGATTTTTTTATCAGTACCAATACACAAACACAGAAAGAATTTAGTAACTACACAATGATGTGTAAGATTAACTACAGTTGACAAAAAATTGACATTCCTTATTTTAAGTAAATAATATGTTTTTATAGTGGAAGTAACTGTGTTCTTGTACAAATACAAAAAGATAAAACCAGGCAAGCAAGCAAAAAAAAAAAAAACTGGAAAACTTATTTTTTTTACAACAAAGAAATGATATCCCCATCTCCACCTGTAAGAGATTATCAAATGGTCAGAAAATAAAATCAAATTTTAAAAATAATGGAATTGGCAGTTTTTACTGCCACTTATGGATGATAACTTAGTGAAAATTTTCAAACCAGATAAGGAACCAAACTTTGTGAAACCCGAGAAATATATACAAGAATACAGAATCAGAAAAAAAAAAAAAAAAAAAAAAACAAGGAACCAGGAGTCACTAAGAGTAATAATTTTCAAGAACTTAAGAAAAGATATGTCTGAGATTAAATAAACCATAGAGGGCATTTCTCAAGGAATCCAAGTTTAATTGCCTTTGTAGTGGAACTTCCAAACTGTCAAAGGATAATTTTCAAAAGGTCACAGCATGAATCTCAAAGATATATGAAGTGAGTGTATGCTAAATGCCTAATTAGCATATTAATGAAGGAACCAACAAAATGGTAAGTATGGTTACATAGCTCATTGTCATATACATTCTGTTCTATGACTTTGCTAAACTTGATTGATAGTATTAGTAGTTGTTTTCCTGACTATAATTGTTATAATTAATTGATTATTGATAATTATTGTAGTTTATAAGAAAGTAATTGTAATAACACAATTATAATAATGTAATTGTGATAATGTAAATCGTGATGTTGTATTTTTATTCTTAGTTATATGTAAATTAGGATTCATTTTGACATAATTATAAAAGCATGGAATGTAATTTGCTCCAATTTAGTCCCTAGTACTTCCCATTTCCTCCCCGCCTTCCTCACAATTCCCTTCCCTCTGCTCTCAATCTTTCTGCTATTTAATTTTAGGGTTTTTTTAAAATTAGTGCCTTATAGATATACATAAACATGAGATTCACTGTGATATATTTGTATATGTACACAGCAAAGTTAGGTCAGATTCATTCCACTGTTCTTCCCTTACCCTGTCCACCCCACCCCCATCACCTTCCTCTATTCAACTAATTTTCTTTTTCAGTTTTGATGAATTCACCCCTCATTTTATTCTTTTCTTATTTTGGGCTAACTTCTGTGTATCAGAGAAAACATTTGATCTTTGAATTTCTGAGTCTGGCTTATTTCACTTAGTATGATGATCTTTTGTTCCATCCATTTACCACTAGATGACATAATTTCTTCTTTATAAATGAATAACACTCCATTGTGTATATATGCTGCATTTTATTCATCCATTTCTCTGTTGAAAGGCACCCAGATTGGTTTCATAGCATGGCTGTTGTGAATTTTGCTGCTATAAACATTGATGCTGTTGTATCCCTATAGTATGCTGATTTTGGATATATACTGAGGTGTAGGGTAGCTGGGTCATGTGGTGATTCTATTCATAGTATTTTGATGAATCTCCATACTGATTTTCATAGTGGTTGTACTAATTCACAGTCCCACAAACAATGTGTGAATGTACCTTATCCACCATATTCATGCCAACAGTTATTTGTATTCTTGAAAATTGCCATCGTGACTGGAGTAAAATGAAATCTCAATGTAGTTTTGATTTGTATTCCCAAGATTGCTAGAGTTATTGAACATTTTTTCATATATTAATTAGACACTTGTATTTATTATTTAGAGAAGTATTTAATACTTTTGCTCATTTGTTATTTGGGTTATTGGGTTTTTTATATTAAGTTTTTTTAAAATTCTTTATATTCTGGATATTAACACCCTATCTGAAGAGCAGGTGGCAATGATCTCCAATTCTGTAGGCCCTTTCTTTACATTCTTGTTTACTTTATTGTGTAGGAGATTTTTAATTTGATGTCATCTAATTTATTGTATTTTTATGTATTTTTTGCATTTTAGGAATCTTATTAAGGAAGTTTATGTCTGTGCCAATGTGTTAGGCATATATTACCTTCTAGCAGGTGCAGAGTTTTTGCCTAATTCCTACATTTTTGATCCAATTTGAGTTGCCTTTTGTGCAGGGTTAGAAATACGGGTCAAGTTTCATTCTTCTATATATGGATTTCCAGTTTTCCCAGCACCATATGTTGGAGAGGCTATTTTTTCTCCAACGTGTATGTTTTTGGCATCTATATCTAGTATCAGGTGACAGTATTTATGTGGGTTTGTCTGTCTTCTATTCTTTTCCACTGATTTTCATTGTCTGTTTTGGTGCCAGTACAATGCTGTTTTCATTTACTATAGCTCTGTAGTATAATTTGAGGTTTAGTATTATTTTGCTTCCAGCATCACTTTTCTTTTTTTTATTGATTATTTAAAGCATTACATAGCTCATGATATATCATCTTTCATACATTTGACTCAAATTGTGTTTTGAACTCCCATTTTCACCCCAAATACAGATTGCAGAATCACATCTGTTACATATTCACATTTTTACATAATGCCATATTAGTGACTGTTGTATTCTGCTACCTTTCCTATCCCCTACTATCCCCCCTCCCCTCCCCTCCCCTCCCATCTTCCTTCTCTACCTCCCCTGCTGTTGTTCAATTCTCTCCCTTTTTTTCCCTCCCCCTTGCCCCTCATAACCTCTTATAATTCTATGTATCATTGAAGGTCTCCTACTATTTCCATGTGCTTTCCCTTCTCTCTCCATTTCTCTCCCCCCATTCATCTTTGTTTACTGTAGTCTTTTCCTCATGTTCTTCTTTCCTGTTCTGTTCTTAGTTGTTCTCTTTATAACAAAGCAGACATTTGGCATTTGTTTTTTAGGGCTTGGCTAGCTTCGCTTAGCATAATCTGCTCTAATGCCATCCATTTCCCTGCAAATTCTATGATTTTGTCATTTCTTAGTGCTGCATAATACTCCATTGTGTATAGATGCCACATTTTTTTTATCCATTCATCCATTGAGGGGCATCTAGGTTGGTTCCACAGTCTAGCTATTGTGAATTGTGCTGCTATAATCATTGATGCAGCCGTATCCCTATAGTGCGCTCTTTTAAGGTCCTCAGGGAATAGTCCGAGAAGTGCGATAGCTGGGTCAAATGGTGGATCCATTCCCAGCTTTCCCAGGAATCTCCATACTGCTTTCCAAATTGGCCTCACCATTTTGCAGCCCCACCAGCAGTGTACAAGTGTACCCTTTTCCCCACATCCCCGCCAACACTTATTGTTGTTTGACTTCATAATGGCTGCCAATCTTACTGGAGTGAGATGGTATCTTAGGGTGGTTTTGATTTGCATTTCTCTGATTGCTAGAGATGGTGAGCATTTTTTCATGTACTTGTTGATTGATTGTACCAGCATCACTTTTCTTGCTCAGTATTATTTTGGCTAATCTGGGTCTCTTATTCTTCCAAATGAATTTTACAAATTTTTTCTAGTTCTGTGAAGAATGTCATTGGTATTTTGATGGGGATTGCATTGAATCTGTGTAGTGATTTTGGTAATATGATAATATTAACTCTGCCTATCCAAGAATATGGAAGGTCTTTCCATCTTCTAAGGTCTTTAATTTCTTTCTTCAGTGTTCTATAGTTTTCATTTTAGAGGTCCTTCTCCTCCTTTGCTAGTGTTATAGCATATTATTTTTTTAGGTAATAGTGAATGGTATAGTTTCTCTAATTTATTTTTCAGCAAATTTATTATTGCAGTGTAGGGAAGGGATTGATTTATGTATGTTAATCTTGTAACATACTGCTTCATACTACTTCACTAAGTTTATTTATCACCTCTACAATTCTTCTCTTTATTTGTTTCTTTTTTTTGTGAGTGTGTGTTCTAAATATAGGATCATCTCATGAGCAAACAGAGATAATTTGCGTTCTTTATTTCCTATTTGTATCCCTTTCATTTCCTTTTCTTGCCATATTGCTCTGACTAGACTTTCAAGGCCTATGTTAAGTAGGAGTGGTGAGAGAGAGAGAGGGCATCCTTGTCTTGTTCCTGTTTAAAGAGAAAATGCTTTTAGTTTTTCTCTGTTTAATGTGATATTGGCCTTGGGTTTGTCACATATAGCCTTTGCATTGCTGTTTTAAGTTCCATCTATCCCGACTTCCTCTGGTGTTTAAACATGAATGTGTGCTAGATATTGTGATTTTTTTCCTACATCTATTGAGATGAGCATGTGATTCTTGTCCTTAAGTCTATTTATGTGGTAAATTTCATTTATTGACTTGCATATGTTGAACCATCTTTGCATTCCTAAGATGAAACACATTTGATCATGGTGCACTATCTTGTCAATGTGTTTTTAAATGCAGTTTGCCAGTATTTTAGTAAATATTTTTGTATCTTTGTTCACCTATGATATTAGCCTGAATTTTTCTTTCTTTGATGTGTCGTTGTCTGGTTTTGGTATCAGTGTGGTCCTGGATTCATAGAATGAGTTCAGCAGTGTTCCCTCCTCTTCTATTTCAGGTGATAATTTGAGGAGGATTGGCATTAATTTTTCTTTAAAGGTATGGTAGAAATTGGTTGAAAATCCATCCAGTCCTGGGCTTTTCTTTGTTGGAAAGTTTTTGATACCTGCTTTATTTTCATTACTTGATATTGATCTGTTTAATTTTTCTACATTCTCCTGGTTCATTTTGAGTAGGTCACATGTCTCTAGAAATTTTTCAATATATTCAAGATTTTCTAGTTTATTGGAATATAAATTTTCAAAATAGTTTCTAATGATCCTCTAGATTTCAGTAATGTCTGTGATGATATCCCTTTTTTTTTATATCTACTTTCATTAATTTCAGTCTTCTCCCTCTTTCTTTGATTAGTTTGGCTAAGGTTTTATCAATCTTGCTATCCTTTGAAAGAACCAACTCTTTGTTTCACTGATTATAGCTGATTTTAATAATTCCCTGACTTCTGCTGATTTGGTTATTTGCTTTGTTCTTCTTTTTCAAAACCTAGAGGTACAATGATTGATTATTTATTTGGTATCCTTTCATTCTTAAAATGTAGGAACTCGTTGCTACAAATTTCCCTCTTAGAACTGCCTTCATATTTTCTCAGATTAAAAAAAAAAACATATTTTAGATGTAGATAGACACAGTACCTTTATTTTATTTATTTACTTTTATGTGGTGTTGAGGATCAAACCCAGTGCCTCACATGTTCTAAGTGAGCAATCTACCACTGAGCCACAAGCCTAGCCCCTTCTCAGATGTTTTGATATATTATGTCACTGTTCTCATTTGTTTCTAATTTTTTATTTCTCCTCTGATTTTTTCTGCTATCCATTTGTCATTCAAAAGTATATTATTTATTCTCCAGATGTTAGAGTGATTTCATTTTTATCTTATCATTGATCTCTAATTTTTTTTCCATTATGATCAGATATGATGCAAGGAATTATCTTTATTTTTTGTAATTGCTGAGACTTGCTTTGTTACCTAAAATATGATCTATTTTAGAAAATATTCTATGTGCTGCAGAGAAGAAAGTAAATTCATTGATTAATGAAATATTCTATAGGTGTCTGGTACCTTAATTTGATTAATAATATCTTTTTAGTTCTGAAGAACCTTTACTCGGTTTATGTCTGGATGATCTGTCTAGTGATAAGAGAGGTGTGTTACTATATTGTGATCTATTTGATTTTTAATATCGAGAAGGGTTTGTTTTATGTTTGTAGATGCACCATTGTTTGAAGCATAAATATTTACAATCATATTATTTTTGTTGGATGATTCCATTAACCAATACAATGTGAACTTCTTTTTCTCTTCTGATTAATTTTGGCTTGAATTTCAGTTTGACTGATATGAATAGCTAACCCTGTTTGCTTTCCAGTGTGGTTTTCATGGTATATCTTTTACCAATGTTTCACTTTTAGTCTGTGGATGTCTTTGTCTGTGATGTGAGTCTCTTGCAAACAACATATTGTTGAGTCTTTTTTTAAAATCCAGACGATCAATTCATGTATTTTGATTGAAGAATTTAAACCATTTATATTCACTGTTATCATAGAGAGATGATTTTTATTTCCTGCCATTTTGATTTATTTATACTGTTTAAATCAGACTTGATTCTCTTTTAATTGACTATTCTTCTAGTTCAATTTATCCCTATGCTAGTTTTTATTTTTACTTTTCATTTCTTCTGCATGAAATATTTTGTTGAATATGTTTTGTAGTGGATATGAATTATTTTAGTTTCTTTTTATCATGGAAAGTTTTTCTTTCATCTTCAACTCTGAAGGATAATTTTGCCAAGTATAGTAATCTTGGTTGGTACCCATTTTCTTTCAGTGCTTGGTATATATTATTTAAAGCCCATATGGCTTTTAAGGTCTGGGTTGAGAAATCAGTAGAAATCCAAATTTGTTTACCTCTAAATATTACCTAGTATTTTTTTATCTTGCAGATATTTGGAGTTCAATATGCATCTTGCATTTGAATTTCCATCTCATTCCTAAGATTTGTAAATGTTTCTAATATTGTATCATTGAAAAGGTTGTGCATTCCTTTAGTTTGTATTTTGGAGCCTTCATCTACCCCCAAAGATTCTTAAATTCACTCTCTTGATTTTATCCCAGATTTTTTAATATTCTGGTCATAGTCTCTTAACATCTTTATCATCACCTTTGTTTTCAAGATTAAGTATTTTGTCCTCAAGACCTAAAATTTTTTCTTCAAAATGGTCTAATCTATTGGTGATGCTTTATTGAATTTTTAATTTGTTTATTGTTTCTTTCATTTCCAGGATTTTTGTTTGGTTCTTTTCAGAATCTCTATCTCTTTATTGAAGTGATCTTTTACTTCTTGTATTTTTTTCTCTAATTTTGCTCCTTACGTCATCTTTTATCTTGTTGAACATTTTAACTATGAACTTGAAATTCTTTCTCTGACATTTATTTCATTCTGGTGTCTATGGAATCAGTTGTTAAAGTGTTATAGGCTATTTGGGTTGGTTTATTCCCTTGATTTTTTCATATTGCTTGTATGTCTACCCATACATTGGGATGATTATCATTTATTCTTTTATGCAAGGGACTCTTTTGTGAGCTTATTTCTCTTAAGAAATATCTGATTACTGATACTTTAACTTATTGTGTGGCCTCTACCATTCTCAGCATCAGCACTACAGTGCAAGAAGCTACTGAACCCTATTTACAATCATCACTTCAGAGCAGTGATGTACTATTCGACCTTATGAAAAATGCAAAACTTGTTGATATCCTTCTCCACAGTTCCTCTAATCCAGGTATAAACTTGTAATAAAGTTCTGGAATAGGTCAAAAAATAGTTATTAAATATAATAAAATTGCTATAACATTATATAGGGATTGAAAGAGGGAAGAGAAAAATTGGGCAGAAGAGAGAAATATATTTAACAAAAGTAAAAGTAAAAATAAAAAAGAATAATTCACCCCAAGTTAAAAGTGAAAAAAAAGATGGATGGGGGATTTGAGGCAGTAACAGATAATGTAAGAAGGAGAAGAGGGGGTAAGAGGAGCAAGAATAAACCATAGCTATGAAAACAAAACATTCTAATCAATGCTTTAAACCATTAGAAGAAATACAGTCAAAGAGTTTGAGGACAATGTTGGCTATTAGTGTAACAACTGCCAAATCAAGATAAAGAGTGATCACAATTACCAGCAGTGGCCATGGATCAGTCTGGGTGACATCTCTCTCCCCATGCCCTAGACCTAGGAAGCTATCTACATTGATGACCTCACACCAGCTATGATCATGATCCAGGCACCATCCCATTAGGCTTCTTGGACTCAGGCAACTTCCCTCCATTATAGGTCTCCTGCCAGTGGCAGCTTCAATCTGGGGATGTCCCTCTATGCTTCTGGGGATATAGGTAGCTTCCTGCCTTGGAGGGCCTCCTGCCAACTGTAGCAGTAATCTGCATGCCTTTCCTTTCCTCTACCAGGGACCAAAATTGCCTTGCTTGGATGTGAGCTCTTGCTTCCTGCTGCTGTGAATTAAAGTTGTGTGTTCAGTTTCTTTCTGGGCTCCTGCAGAGGCTTTGCAGAGCTGGGTTAAGCTAGCACTTACTGAGACAGAGTTACTCCAGCCCACTTCCCTTATTCAAGGGGAAGGGGAGGAGATTTCAGCAACTTTTGGCTAGTAGCTATCCCTGTATAAGTTCTTTCTAGATAGGATGTTTAAGAGATCTCACTGCAGGGTGTTCCCTCTGGTTTTTGTCTGTTGCTGTGTGGAGGTGGAAAGATGTCATGTTGATTTAAAGGACTACTAGTCACCTGCAGGCTCCAGGAATTGCTGCAGAATCAGGTATGGCTTTCCATTCAAGATTTGGTCTTAAACTGCTTGATTTGCTTTAAAAATCCCACTTCTCCTGTCACATTTTAATTCAGTCTCATTTTTTCAAGCTGTTGAAAAGTGGGTTAGTTTGTGTGCTTTTCTCTCCTTTTTTCTCCCCCCCCCCCGCCCACTCCACCATGGTGGCCTGAGTTTGGCTCTAGTAACCAAACTTCAAGTCTCTCCAAATCTCAGACTGTCAAATATTGGGTCTTTCAGAATTTATTCTGTTACCCACCTCTCAGGCCAGCTATTCCTTCGCTATCTCTCTTCTTTGTTGTGGAGAGAGCAGGGATTACTGCACAGCTCCATTCTGCCATCTACTTCTCCAACCACATTGTATATTAACAAAAACAGTTTACTTTTTCTTCACAATTCAAGTTATTTTGATTTCTTTCTCTTGTTACAAGCCCTGACTAAAATCTTACCTACAGCGTTGAAATTGATAATGAAGAAGACATGCTCAAAATGTTTCCAAATGTAAAGGAAGGACATTAGACATATTAACAATACATAAAATGTTAGCTATAATATATATATTTGTTGTTCTATATAACCTTCATCTGATTGAGAAGGTTTACTGAGAGAGTTTTATCATGAATGGGTGTTGAATCATTAAATGTTTTTTTTTTTCTGCATCTCCTAAGATGATCATAAGGTTTTCCTCATTTGGTTATATTTATTGATTTCCCAATATTAACCCAACTTTGCATTCCCTTGATATACCTTAGAAGTTATGATACTTTTTTTGGTATGTGTCACTAATAAACTATATCATGACAGATATTAGTTTATACTTATCTTGTTAGAGCTTAATTGTTGAATTCAAGAGGATTATTCAGAAGTTCTAACCCTGTTTTATGTGTTTTGTGAAGTTTTTTCCTCAAGTAATCCATACATTTTATTTGAGTTATTGAGTATATTGACATGAAGTTGTTCAAAATACCGCCTTATTTACTTTGGTTTTCTTTGTACAATGATTTTATAATTTATGAAATTATATATGACTATATAATTCCTCTTCTTCTACACTTTGAACCATGATTGCTATAGAGCATTTTCTGCTTATCAGTTATCTCTGACTAAATATGATTATACTACTGTCTTATCAGGTACTCACATGTTTATTTACCTGTTTAAAATCTTCTTTTTATATATGGTAGGTCTAAAGAACCCATACTCATAGATACTGTGAAAATATAATTCCTTTTCCTAAATGTAACAATAAATTATTTAACATTTTAGGTTTTAGATTGTGAGGTAATGGAATTGATCTTCACAATGATACAGTAATTGAAAGTTTGTCTATTTTATGGTACACATAAATTTGTCACCAAAATGAAAGGTATGAGAAGCAAAATATGTTTATTGTTATGAATAACTTTCATATACACTCATCCAAATTTTCTATCTATCCTTCTCTAACCTGCTTTGTACATAGGAGGCTGAAGTATACAGACTGCATTAACAAGCTCTCCGAGTTAAACATTAAATTGGGTGTATAGATGCACCCATCATATGGAGTTACATCCCAATAAACTCATTGAAAACTGAAAATATTGTAATTCTAAAATGCATTTAATACACCTAACTACTGAACACCATAGCTTAGCAACACAGTACAACTGTAGAGTTTCTGTTGTATGGTTCATGAGTGCATGGCTGTCTGAAAGCTGTGACTCATTGCCACTGCCCATTACTGTAAGACAGTATTGTAAGGTATATTGTTAGCTCAGGAAATTCAATGTAGGTTTTATGCTGAATGCATAGTTAGAATTCTTATAAAGTTTAAAAAAATGACATGGCAACATAGTAAGTCAGGGACAGTACTCTCACCCTCCATAGTAAGTTATATTGCTAATTAGCTGCCTTTACTATAAAACTTCCAGATCATGGTCTCAGCTTTTTCCTCTTATCCCTTTTCCTAACCATTTTAAGCCCAAGTGTAATGTTACCCAAATATTAAGAGTCACAGGAATACTAACTTTCCCATATCTTCGTACATGGCTTCTTTATATAGGATAGCACTATTTCACAAGTAGTCAAGCCCAAATCTGTGCATATGTATATAAAAATAAATTTATATACATGTAGGATTTTCATATAAAATGAGGTTGTCTATTTAAAGCAGTAAGAAATAATATATTTTAGAAATTTTGAAATTTGCATTATGACATATACCAGAATAAATTCCAAAAATGTAAAAAAGTAAATAATAAAATATTGAAAGAAACCAATAAAAGGTCTATTTTCCTCATCCTAGTGAAAGTTTTTCTATGTATAACACAAATTCCAGAATATATCAAGCGAAAAAATGTGTTATATTTCACCACATAAGATCTAAATACATACTACAGTTAGAGCAGCCTTTTTCATGCTGCTATGCAGCCAAATTATGAACTCAGAAAGGAAACAGACACAAAAACATTACATGACAATTTACTGGAGCCCTATCCCCTAGATAGTGAAAAGTGGAATAGATTTGGCCTCTCTATCTTGCTAGACATGACTATGATATTCAAGAAACTGCAACAATACAGAGACAAACTTTGATTAAAAAATATGGTTGTAATCGGTACACAATCTTGGGGTACCATTTCCCTCTTGGAGAGAGTCTAGAGTTCACACTTTCCCTTGATTCAGTTCACATATACTGTGTAAAGTTCTCACACATATTGCTTTTTCCACTTTCCCCACTTAAATGTTGAATAATTATGAGTGATGCTGATGTCTATGTTAAATGAGGTAGATCAAACATGTGTCTATGAATAATAATGATATCTGAAAGGAAATATCCTTGACTTGACCATCTAGTAATACCTGATTTTCCTCACTGAGGGACCCTGAAGTTGTGTAGCTTCACAAAGTAATTCAGGATAAGAGAAATATTAGTCAGACAAGAAAAGTTCTATGACCACTAACATTTTATGCCATTTTAGATTCTGTAAAAGGTGTTACCATCTCTTAATGATAGCCTTCTCAAAAATAAAAGTGAGTTATTTCTGTGCCATCATCACTAAACATCTTTACATTTAACAACATGTGTAAGCATAATCAAAATAAAAGTGGATGACATAAGTAATAGTTCATCCTCCATGTATATGAAAAATCAGAAAAGAACAATTTATTAGTATTTTAGTGCCTTTAAAGAAATAATAAAATTCTCTTAAAACCAAATGTTATCAAAATGCAAAAAAAGTCAAGTTGAGAGTATGTTCTAGAAAACAGCATTAAAAAAATCAACTGTATAAGACATATATAAAATACAGAGTACCTGATCAAGAGCTACAATAGCTAGTAACAATTTCTCTAGAAAGGGAAGTCAAAAAATTAGAGAGGAGATACTAGAAAAAATGTTCCTTTAGTAGAAAAAGAAAATATCTTCACAACAAAATGACTTATGGATTACTAACATAAAAAAAAAGAAAAGAAAAGAAAAAAGAAACTGGGCTAATGTTGTGGCTCAGTGGTAGAGTGCTTTGCCTAGCATGCATGAGGCACTGGGTTTGATCCTCAGCACCACATAAAAATAAAATAAAGAAATTATGTCCACCTACAACTAAAAAATAATATAAAAAATAGAAACAAGGAAAGATCTACATGTAAATATCTCATGACTTCATAACAAAAATGTTAAAAAGTTACTAACAATTTCTTAATTATTAATGAATTTACTTGTTTATTTATGTGTGCTAGGAATCAAACCCAGGACCTCCCACATGTTATTCAAGTGCTTTCCCACTGAACTTTCCCTAGACCCAATTAATACTTTTAAGGGCAAAAAGAAGATATGCTACATTTTATAGGCAATACTGAATGCTAGGATATCTTGGAACAGGGTTTTAAAAACTCTCATATAAACATTTAGAATCAAAAATACTTTAACCAAGAAAACAAATTTATTTTCCAACATGAAATGAATCAAGTAGTTTGCTTCTAAAACATGTTTTCTGGTAATTTACTCTAGGTTATACTTAAGCAAAATGAGGATAAAAAAAAACAAAAAAAAAGGCATGAGATGTAGAAAATAGCAAATGTGTCACTTAAAAGGAGATTGAGAAATTCCCTTTTTAATTTTTTTTGGTTATCAATAGATCTTTTTATTTTATTTATTTATATGTGGTGCTGAGAATCAAACTCAGTACCTCACACATACTAGGCAAGTGCTCTGCCACTGAGCCATAACCCCAGCCCCATGAAATTCCCTTTTAATATATGAACTAAAATATACAGTTTTTTGAAGCATGGGGTCAAAGAACTCTAGATAAAGTATCTTTGTGGAAAAAAGGAAACACTACCAGGAAAGTAGTATAATTTATAGAGTAGAATCACACAATAAAAATAATCCATTAATTCAGTCAATATATATTCTAGAGCACTGACCTTATTTCTATAGGCATCAAATTAACAATAGTGTGTATGTATACACACAGGCACATTGATGCACTTGCATGCACACAGATTAAGGGAAAGATCCTGTTCCAAGGAATGTTTCTAGAGTTAGAAGATAAAATGTTAGAACACACACACACACAGACACACACACACAAAATACACCGTACACACATTATTAGAAAAGATATGATTGGGAAAAAAAGCATGATGTGACGATAGAATGGTAGTCACTATTATTTTCTATAGATTAAGTAGAGATGTTCTCCTTCCTTAGGATTAGCTTGAGCTGAAACTTTCAGTCTTAGGAACATGTAAGGGAACTGTGCAGCTGAAATGGGGAGAATAACAGGAAGCACTGGACAAAAAGAAAGTAGAGACCTAATAAGACATCATGGGGGACCTTAAAGCTATAATAAAGACTGCATTTGACTCTGAGTGACACAGAAGACAATTGTATGACTTGATGGGATCACTTTTTTATGTAAAAAAAAGTGTTAGGGATAAAGAATGGAAAAATGAAAACCAGTGAAGGGACTATTATGATAATTCAGAGGAAAGATGATGATTATTTGGAATAGGATTTTAACAATGGAAATGACAAGAGGGAGTCGGATTTGTGATATGATTACAAGGTATGGCTGACAGGAGCTTTGACTAGATTGGATGTATATGAGAGTAAAAGAGAAGAGTCAAGATTGACAGTGAAGTATTTGGCACAAGGAACTGGAACAACAGAGTTTCTACTTTTAGGGATGAGAAGAGTGAAGAAAGAACAGGTTTGAGGAACAGGAAGCAAGTATGTGTCAGATATACAAGGCTGAATTTGATGAGAGATGTTTGGAATGGAATTATATTTTTCCTCAATAAAAAATAAAAATAATTATAAAATTTCAGAAGAAAATAAAACATTGTCACAAGGCAGACATATTCCAAGTATGTAGAAAATTAAATGAAATAACACTTTAAGAATTTGGGGAATGTAAGATTATATCTACAAACACACACATGTAATCTTATTTATATATAATCTTGAATATATATAATATTTAATATACATAATCTTCAAATATACATATGTGTGTGTTTGTGTATATATGTCTTTATTAATGTATTATTTTACTTCAAATAGCTAATGGTCAATACATTGAATTCAAAAGAAAATATTATAATCTTAGCACACTACTTGATTGGTCAATAAACATTATTTACACATAGCATTTGCATTGTGTTTTATTTGCAGTGGGTTTATTTTTATGTTGTGTAAATTTACAGGCAAGGCAAAGAAAGTTATGATTGTGGTTGAAGAACAAAATGTAGGATTTAAAATCTTCTCAAGTGTGAAAATAAATTTGTAAGTGACAGATGGTAGGAGATGAGAGAGCAAAGGATGTGGAGAATATATGAAGGTACTGATATTCTCATTCTATGCAAAGAAATCAAAATGTGTATGTAACTTTTATAGACTAACAAACTGAATTATGAAGTTATTGATTAATATTAAAGTGTTACCCAACAAAAGAACATGTTATGGCCATAAACTTTTTGACACAGATGAATTTAGTAATGGGATTACTTAAAAGTTTGAATGTCCTATTGAGAAGTTAATAGATTTTGTTCTAAAGTTAATCAGGATATAGATTTATAAGCATGTTATTTTAATTTTGCAAATTACTTCAATAGATGTTATATTAGAGGCTTAACATGGGCTAAAGAGAATTGATAAATGAGATTTTCTAAGTCTTTTCAGCAAGAGCCCTGCTGTGTTAATTGATTATAGTAGTGATGTAAATATTTAAGAATTCATTTAAAAAATATAAAAGCCTTTGCTAAATAATAGGAAGAAAAAAGTAAGTTTAAAAACATAGAAGAAATTCTAAAAATGTCACCTTGCAACACACAAATATCTAGTCCCTCCCATATATAAATATTTCCTTGAAGTGTTAAGATTTATTTCATTTCACATACATTTAATAATCTAAACAAGCTGTTTTAGTGCATTGGGCTGTCAGAAATTATAGGCTACAAACTTTCACCAATTGTCATTATAAAATAATAAGGTAATACTGTATTTGATATAAAGCCTTATAAAAATAGAAATAATCTTATAACCCTAAGTACTTGAAAATGTTAAATGCTATGCTGACATTGATATTGTCCTTTTCAGCATGATAAGAAGATGAGGTTGTACAATGTTTACATTCCTGTAATTATAGAGCAAGGGCAGTGTTCATGCTGTTCACTTTGAGCCATGTAGAGCAAGATTAGTTAGTAATTTGAGTTCTCTCTCTTCCTCTCTTCGATGGCATGGCTAAGGGCCTGTCAATCTTATTTATTTTTTCAAAGAACCAACTTTTAGTTTTATCAAATGCCGCAGTCTGGCTGGGCACAATTCAGGAGCCACTTGTCAAAAGAAACTAACTTTATTTTTAGAATCACACACGCCAAACAAAACAGCTCCTCAGGAAAAACCCTCAGAGCCCAACTGCCACCACCGGCTTCCCACAAGCCTCTCTCCCAACTACAAGCCTCTCCACCTCCCACAATCCTCCTGCTCTTGAGGCCGATTAGCTGGGTTGCGTGGGTGGAGCCAAAATAGTCCCCCAATGAGCAGCTCCGTGGTCTGAAAGGGCAGGGAAACAGCCCAATGAGCACCACCCAGAGGAGCCAATCAGCTAGATGTTGCTGGGGCCGCTGTGAGCCAATCATCAGCTGGCAGTCTGAAAGTTTGCTGGGGCCCCTTGGCCCTTCGGCTGTGTCTCTCAACAATCAATTTTTTCAATGTTTTTTTTTGTTTCAATTTCGTTGATTTCTGCTCTAATTTTAATTATTTCTTATCTTCTACTACATTTGCTATTGTTTTGCTCTTCCTTTTCTAGGTTTCTGAGGTGTAGTGTGAGTTCATTTATTTGTTGTTTTTTTCTTTTTTTGAGGAAAGAACTCCAAGAAATGAATTTCCCTCTTGAAACTGCTTTCATTGTGTCCCATAGATTCCGGTATGTTGTGTCTGTATTGTCATTTGTCTCTAAGAATTTTTTTTATCTCCTCCTTTATGTCTTCTGTAACACATTGATCATTCAGTAACATATTGTTCATTTTCCATGTGATGTAGGATTTTTCCTTCCTTCTTTTATCATTGATTTCCAGTCTCATTCCATTATGATCAGATATGGTGCATGGTATTATCTCCACGCCTTTATATTTACTAAGAGTTGCTCTATGGCATAATATATGGTCTATCTTTGAGTAGGATCCATGTGCTGCTGAGAAGAACGTGTATCCACTTGATGATGGTTGATATATTCTATATATGTCGGTTAAGTCTAGGTTATTGATTGTGCTATTGAGTTCAGCTTTTTGTCTAGAGGATCTGTCTAATGGCGAGAGCGGTGTGTTGAAGTCACCCATAATTATTGTGTTGTAGTCTATTTGACCCTTGAACTTGAGGAGAGTTTGTTTTATGAACGTTGCAGCACCATTGTTTGGTGCATACAAATTGATAATTGTTATGTCTTGTTGGTGGATAGTTCCTTTTAACAGTATATAGTGTCCTTCTTTATCCCTTTTGATTAACTTAGGTTTGAAGTTTATTTTATTCGATATGAGTATGGCCACTCCTGCTTGCTTCCGAGGGCCATGTGAGTGGTATGATTTTTCCCAACCTTTCACCTTCAGCCTGTGTATGTCTTTTCCTATCATATGAGTCTCCTGAAGGCAGCATATTGTTGGATTTGTTTTTTTGATCCAGGTTACTAGCCTATATCTCTTGATTGGTGAGTTTAGGCCATTAACATTTAAGGTTACAATTGAAATATGGTTTGTACTTCCAGTCGTGTTTATTTATTTATTTATTTTAGTTTGGCTAGTTTTTACTTTTTGGTTATTTTCCTCCCCCTTTACTGAGATACCTCCCGCAGTTTGTTTTGGGGACTATTTTTCAATTCCTCTTCTTGTAGTATTTTGCTCGAAATGCTTTGCAGTGCTGGTTTTCTGGCTGCGAATTCTTTTAGCTTTTGTTTATCGTGAAATATTTTAATTTCATTGTCAAATCTGAAGCTTAATTTTGCTGGATACCTTATTCTTGGTTGGAATCCATTATTTTTCAGCTTTTGAAATACATTGTTCCAGGATCTTCTCGCTTTCAAAGTATATGATGAAAAATCAGTCATTAACTTAATTGGTTTACCCCTGAATGTAATCTGCCTCCTTTCTCTCGTAGCTTTTAATATTCTCTCCTTGTTCTGTATGTTGGCTATCTTCATAATTATATGTCTTGGAGTTGGTCTATTACGGTTTTGAATGTTTTGGGTCCTGTAGGCTTCCAGGATTTGGCAATCCATTCCATCTTTCATCTCTGGGAAGTTTTCTAGAATTATTTCATTAATAGGTTGTCCATTCCTTTGGTTTGAATCTCTATGCCTTCTTCTATCCCGTTGACTCTCAAATTTGTTTTTTTTATGACATCCCATATCTCTTGAATAGATTGCTCATGAGATTTAAGCATCTTTTCTGTGTTGACTATCTTCTTTTCAAGTTGATAAACTTTGTCTTCATTATCTGATGTTCTGACTTCTACTTGATCTAGTCTATTTGTAATATTCTCGTTTGAGTTTTTAATTTGGTTTATAGTTTCCTGCATTTCTAGGATTACTGTTTGATTTTTTTTTAAGATCTCTATCTCCTGGTAAAGCTCGTTCTTTGCCATTTGAATTTGTTTGTTTAATTCGTTTTCAAAATATACTTTCATTGCTTGGACTTGCTGTCTCATGTCTTCTCTAATATTCCTTTCCATCTGAGTTAGGTATGCCTTGAGTTCTTTCCCTATCCATGTTTCTGATGCTTCTAGGTCCTCCTGTAGATTTAAGTTGTCCTGCAATGTTTGTACTCATTTTTTCCCTTGTTTTTTCATGATGTTCACATTACTTTCCAGCTCTATTTGATTGCTGTGTTTCTGCTCTCTCCTATATATTTGTTTTGGTTTTGTATATCTCTGTTGTTTCTCCTTTGTGTTGGTAGACTATGCCTGCTAAAGTGGATTCCGCTGGGAAGGAATTCCGACGGCCGAGCTCCAGTGACATCACCTCTCTGCTACGGCGGTCCCCAGGCTCCTTGCCGGGGTGTCCGAATGGGGGGGGTGGGACTGGACTGTCTCTGGTTGGTTTCAGCTCCTGGTCACCGGCGGTTGGGCGGTCTCCAGCCACCCAGTCGTGCTGGCAGCTGGCGGGCGATCGGTCGCCGGCGGAGGGGCGGACTCCAGCCGCCCTGCCTCAGTCTGGCTGGGCACAGAATCACGAGCCACTCAAGCAGGAAAAAAACATTATTTTTGAAAAAGCCGCCAATACTCTGTACGCGACGGCAAGCCAAAAACCGGTCCACCCACGTGCGCGTCTACTGGATCCAGGGGGCCTGGACCTCCCCCGGAATTCCCTCCTACTATCCTTCCCCAACCAATGGGAACTCTCCAGGAGTCCCGTAACATGATTCCCGTAGCAGGCCAAGGTGAACAGCAAGTGTCCAATTTCCATATGAATGTAAATCTTAACATAATCATATCATCTCAATGGCTAGCTGGTGTCACCTTACAACCGAAAGTGCCATGCATCATATTATTTGCTTGTGGCTCCTAGCATCTGCCCCCTTCTGTTTAGTTAAGCAACAGGCAATGTGGCTAGGGACCGTGCCTGTTAGGTATGTCCAATTCAACATATGGTTCTTACCCGTCATCGGAAAACTGACCTCTAGGCGTCAGCCTCCTGTCTTAGGTTGATACCACTGCAACTGAATCACACCCGTCACTGACTACCAGTCCAGTATATAGCCATACCTGTGGATAGGCCTATGCACCAGTGGGGGGGTGAGGTTCTTTGCCTCACCTCTGTTGGCCCCTAAATTTGACCTTGGTGCCAGTGGGGGGGGTGAAGTTCTTTGCCTCACCTCAGTTGGCCCCCAAAATTAGACCATCACTGGTAGAAGGGAGGAGGACACAGAAATGCCATGACATCAAGTCAATAGACGGCTCTTAAGGAAAAATTGCATCACTGGTGACACTACAGCAAAGATATGCCAGCACTACCATAATTCGCTGCATCAGCAGATAGAGCACAATGCATACAAGTGATACATAGTCCAGGCAAGTTTTGTAAGCAGTTCAAAGTGGAGGAATCTATCAATATGTCCATTTCCTCCCAAAATAAATCGACTCAGTGATTGAGCATTACTTGTTGAGTTATTATTCATTGATGCATCAGTTTATACAGTTTGTTGTGATAATTATTGAAGAAGTTGTAGTTTGGTTTCATCTTTGTCTTTACCGGCACTGGGATGAAAATAGGGATTGACAATGATGTTAAGAAAAGAGAAGAAAAAAATGTAACATTTCAACAGGTATTAAGAAAACAATTTTTAGAACATTTTACATTATCCTGAACAGAATTATTAAATATAATGAAAAGGAAAGGTGAAAGTAAACAAACAGATCTGTTAACCTGATTATTTGTACACATATTAAAATAGTCTTCAACAGCTGTTTACCCAAATTAAATTAAACCATTAAAATCACGTGAATAATAAAAAAAAATTTGGGATCCATATTTTTATGAGCGCTCCTCATATATGATATATGGACATACTCACATACAGACATACGACACAAAACAGAAATGTGCACACGTAACATACAACATATAAGACAATAGTAAAGGCCTTGTAGATTACCTAGGTGAAATCTCCATTGCAATGTTTAAAAACTCCATAGTCAAAAGATAAAACTGATCAGAAAAGCATTAATTTATGTCTGTATGAGCTCAAAATTAAAATGGAACTTTATGATGTGGGAAAAGCAATAATAAAATAGATATTGAAAAAAGCATCCTGGTTGATCACTGTCGAAGATGTAAGAATAGCCAAGCTGGAGTTCTGGATATCAGCTGTTATGGATTTGAGTCAAATCATCTTCTTTTTCTGTAGAAATTGTTTTGGTTAATCTCTCTGGAATCCAAATCGGCTGCTGTTCCTCCTGTGGAAAAACACAGACAGAGCCTCGACTCCAGACTATCACTGGATCTGGACCTTTCCATTGTCCTGTTAGAATATCTTTCCAAAGTACCTTAGGCTTATGTACATTTTTTGGATACAAATGTCTTTCCACAGCACTAAGTCCCGATGAATCCAAATTTAAAAAGTTTAGAGTAAAAAGGGTTATTTTAAGTTTATCTTTGGGGGATATATACCCCTTTCCAATTCCCTCCTTTTGTTTTAATAAGTACATTTCAATAGTTTGATGAGCTCTTTCAACTATGCCTTGTCCTTGTGGATTGTATGGAATTCCTGTTATGTGAGTAATGCCAAATGATGAGCAAAATTGTTTAAAAGAGGTGGAAGTGTACCCAGGACCATTGTCCGTTTTTAACTGTTTTGGAACGCCCACAGTGGCAAAATTTTGTAAGCAATGAGCTATAACATCTTTAGTTTTTTCTCCGGCATGAAGGGAGCCCATCAAAAATCCAGAAGAAGTATCAACTGTAACATGTAAATATTTTAATTTTCCAAATTCTGGCAAGTGTGTGACGTCCATCTGCCAAATATGGTTAGGTATCAGTCCTCTAGGATTCACTCCAAGATTAACTTGTGGTAAAAATATCACACAATTTTGACATTGTTTTATTATATGTCTGGCTTGTTCTTTAGTTATTTTAAAATGCTTTTTTAAAGTATTAGCATTGACATGGAACCTTTTATGAAAATTTATAGCTTCTTCTATTGTGGAGAAAATATGTATGTCATGTGTAGATTTATCTGCTAGTTCATTGCCCATACTAAGGGCTCCAGGCAATCCTGTATGTGCCCTGATATGTCCTATAGAGAATGGATCTTTTCTGTCCCAGATTATACTTTGTATAGTGGAAAACAAAGAGAAAACAGTAGAAGAAGGTGAAATCCTACCAGCATCTTCAAGGGATACTATAGCATTAACTACATACTGACTATCAGAAAATAAATTAAATACAGAATCTTTAAACATCAAAAAAGCTTGTAATACTGCATTAAGCTCTACCTTTTGAGCTGATTGTTTGGGTACTAAAAATGTAAAAGTTTGATCAGGAGTAACTATTGCTGCTGTACCATTGTTTGACCCATCAGTGAATATATTTGGAGCATTTATGATAGGGATTTTTCTTGTCATTTTTGGAAAAAGTACAGGATGCTTAGACCAAAAAGACAACAAAGGATTAGATGGTAAGTGATTATCAAATGAAACATTAGATTTACACATGATTATTGCCCAAGTATTTAACTCATTAGCTAACTCATCAATTTGATCCATAGTATATGGAGTAATAATTTTATTGGGAGAAATCCCAAACACTCCCCTTGCTGATTTTATTCCTTTGAGTATTAATTGTCCTAAAGCCTCAGGATATCTAGTAAGAATAGTGTTAGGAGAATAAGATAAATGTATCCATAATAATGGACCTTCTTGCCAAAATACTCCTGTAGGAATATTTTTTGTTGGTAGTACAATAAATAATAAAGGAAAACTTATATCAATTCTGTCCAAATGCATATTTTCCATTTTCTTTCCTAAAGCCTTGTCTAGCCCTAGTAGTGGGCGCGTTAGGATTGATGTTATTTGTTAATGACAATCCTAATTGATCTATGACATCTCATCCCCATAAATTTATGGGAAGATGATCCAAAACATAGGGCTGTCTAGTTCCTTCACATCCTTCAGGATCCCTCCAATCTAATACCGTAGCACTTCTATGGGGATTTGTTGCCACTCCTAGGCCTCGAAGCATTTGAGTGGCTTGTTGTAATGGCCAATGTTTTGGCCATTCTTTGACGAGATATGATCTGAGGTCAGCACCTGTGTCCAGCAGCCCATTAAAGTCATGTCCTTGAATATTTAATTTTAGCATTGGGCGAGAATCTAAATTTAAAGACAGCATAGCCCAATCTACACCTGTGGAGCCTAATCCCTTGGAACCTCTTTCTACATTACAACTGGAAAATTTATCATGCAGGCTGGGTATTATTAATAACTGTGCTATTCTATCTCCTGGTGAAATTACTGATATACCTCCTGGAGAA
Organism: Spermophilus citellus; assembly: GCF_964194105.1. Classification (NCBI taxonomy): domain Eukaryota; kingdom Metazoa; phylum Chordata; class Mammalia; order Rodentia; family Sciuridae; genus Spermophilus; species Spermophilus citellus. Next base: position 20,624,879 of record NC_138190.1, on the reverse strand, counting down.
CTAGCTATAATTTTTATTTCACCCTCATAATCAGGATCAATTACCCCAGGACTTATCATAAGTCCTTTTAGTGTAGAAGAACTGTGTCCCAATAATAAGCCTACTGTTCCCTGGGGAAGAGGTCCTTTTACTCCTGTGGGAATGATTTGAACTCCCATCTCTGGAGTTAGTACTGCTCTGGCAGAGGCGCAGATGTCCAACCCTGCGCTCCCTCTAGTTTGTCTGATGAGGGATTTAATGGATAATGCATCCTGGGCACTACCTTGATGGTGCTGCTGGGTTCCTCCATTGCCCCGCATATTTGTGGTTTTGGGCCCCGGGGCTATGGGCCCTCTACTCCGTTTTTTGGCAATGGAGCCTGATACCTTTCTCCACGATATCGTGGGTAAACACTTGGTCCTTGTCTGTTTTTTGATAACGGAATATCCTCTATGGTGGTTTGAGAACGGCATTCATTAGCCCAATGTTTCCCTCTATGGCATCGTGGGCAAATACCCGGTATTCTATTCCTTTGATACCTAGTTTTGTTAAACCCTCCTCTTATGGGGCAACTCCTTTTAAAATGTCCTGTTTGATTACAATTATAGCATGTTTTTGGCCTGGAATCTAAAGCCTGTTGTACTGCTGCTAAGACTTGCCCTTGTTCATTAATGTCTCTACATAATTTAATATATGTGTTTAAATCTTCATGTCTCCATGGTCTAATGACCTCTCTGCAGCAACAATTTGCTTGGTCATAAGCCAGTTGTTTTATAAATGGCATTGCCTGTTCTGTATTTCCAAATATTCTAGAGGCTGTCTGAATAAGCCTATCTACAAATTCAGCATAAGGTTCATTAGTTCCTTGTATTACCTTAGATAATTGACCTTGTAAATCTCCATGCCCCTGTAAAGTTTTCCATGCCCTAACTGCATCTACAGCAATTTGTGCGTATACACCAGTGTCATATTCAATTTGCTGTCTTTGACCCTCATAAGGTCCCTTTCCTAATAACATATCTAGATTTCTTTGAGTGTAACCGGCTTCTGCATTTCGCCTAGCTGTCTCCATGCAAAATTCCTCATTGGCAACCTTCCATAACAAATATTGTCCTCCATTTAGCACAGATCGACACATGTTAGCCCAATCTGCTGGTGTCATGTCCAAGTTGGTAACAGATTTGACCATGCTTACCGTGAAGGGAGCGTGCAGCCCATAGGTTGTTACAGCCTCCTTTAATTGCTTTACTGTTTTGAAATCTAAAGCACGGTGAATTCGTTGCCCTCCTGCCTGCTCAAGTACAGGGCATGCTAATCTTTGGGGTCCTGCCTCAGAATTCCGTCCATCAACTACGGGAGTTGAGGGCCGCTCAGCTGTAGATGGAGCTGTTGGTTGAATTACGCCCTCTGGTGATAGAACGGAGTTAGTAGCAGCCTCCTGTTGTAATTCTCCACCTGATGGCTGTTTTTCCTCTAAGCTTTTTTCTTTAAATTTTCCTCTGTCTGACTAGCTTGAGAGACCTTCTCTTTTGCTTGACCTAGCATTTTTTCTACCATAGTTTGGACCTCTAACAATTTACTTAACAGTTTTTCGGTTTGTTTTTTACTAGATTCTAATCTACTATAAAGGTAACGTAACCCAATAAGATAGGATAAAACAAAGCCGAAGCAGAATGAAACAAAAACGGAGCAGAGAATGGTTATATCAATTTTCTCTTTCTCAGGGCCGAATAACTTCAAACCTTGAGCCAACCATTTTTCCCAGTTAGCCTGAGAAAATTCTAGGGCTAGGGAGCTTGAAATAAAAACAAAATAAATCAAAACAAGAACACATTGTTTTTTGAAATGGTCACCCATTCTGTCGCCTTCCCTCAGGGGCGAGCAATTTTACTCACCTCTAAGTTTCAGGCGTTCCCCGTCTGGGCCACCAATTGCCTCAGTCTGGCTGGGCACAGAATCACGAGCCACTCAAGCAGGAACAAAACTTTATTTTTGAAAAAGCCGCCAATACTCCGTACGCGACGGCAAGCCAAAAACCGGTCCACCCACGCGCGCGTCTACCAGAACCGGGGGGCCCGGACCTCCCCCGGAATTCCCTCCTACTATCCTTCCCCAACCAATGGGAACTCTCCAGGAGTCCCATAACATGAGTCCCGTAGCAGGCCAAGGTGAACAGCAGGAGTCCAATTTCCATATGAATGTAAATCTTAACATAATCATATCATCTCAATGGCTAGCTGGTGTCACCTTACAACCGAAAGTGCCATGCATCATATTATTTGCTTGTGGCTCCTAGCACCGCCCAGTCACGCGGGCCTGGCCTCTAGTCCCCTGGTTTGTCCTGGTAGTCCTGGTTTCTCCTGCTAGACCAGATTTCCCCTGAGTGATGCCTCTTGACAGTTCAAACTGTACTCTGGGCCTGCTGTTTGCTGGGTGTGGAGGGTGGCTATTGGGAACCCCGGCACTCTATTGTTTTGATTTTTTCCGCTTGCCCCTCCCCCAGCGCTGGCAAGACAGATTTCGTTTTCGCTGCTGATGGGAGGGGGAGTTGAAGGTCAGGTGTCTCTAGCTTTCCCCGCGTCTTTATGCAGGCTCGCTCTTATAATCCCTCCCCCGGAAAGCCTAGGAGGGATTTTATGTGAATTCCCCGCTGTATGGGAGATGAGGTGAGTAACACACACCTGTTTTATTGTTGCAATCTGTCGGAGACTGGCCGTGGTTACGTCAGCTCTCCAAGATGGTGGCTGCTGGTTTCCTTGGTGGAGTTTCCGTTGTGGGGGATAGAACTGTATCGCTTCCTTCCCCATCTGAAATCCCGAACTCAGCCCGGGGCTCAGTGAGGGCTCAGCCGGCAGGATTCCACAGAATCCGTAGCAACGTTTTTCTTTGCTTTCTGGTCGCTTCTCGGCGGCGCCCCGCCATGTGTAGCCGCAGGGCGGGCCGCGCGGATCAGTCAGCCTGGATCTCCAGTCGCACCGTTGGCTCGTGGTTGAGACTCAATTACCGGACCTCAGTGCTGGAAATCCTTCCTCTAGGTTTCGGTGCACCCCCATTTTGCTGTAAGTTCCTAACAAGATAGTTTTTTGTCGTTCGAACTCATTATTCACCTGCGCAGTGGCGCGGTACACAGGGTGTGATGCACTCTATTGGCGGCCATCTTCTAACTCCTTTATTTTTAAGGTGAAATTGCTTTTCTATGACTACCCTTTTGAACAGATCAAACTTTCTCTTCTGGTTATTTGTGTATATTAATATTTTTACTCTGTTGATTACTTTTTCATTTCTGATCAGATTCCTCCTTTTTTTTTTTTTTTGCATATTGGAAATCTAGTTCATCTCTGGAACCTAGTTCATCTCTCACTAGAACCCAACTGGTCTGGTAGGCAAGTATTGCCCAAATGTGCAAAATTCTTTATGGAAATAGCACATCTTTATGACTTGGTTTTTAACTACACTGTGGTAATGTTTAGCAAAATGATTATATATTTGATATAGTTATCAAAGTTAGCCAGATCTTTTTTAAAAAGAAATTGTGTGATAGTGTGGAAAATAACATGGCTTTTTGGAGGAGGTATATATTCATATTTTTCCATAGCTCCTTAAATGAAATGTGATTAATACACATGTAGAATTGGTGCATGCTGCTTTCCCTATGATATCTCACCTAAACACCACTCTTTAGATTTGGATGTTTTCAATATGTTAAGGACACTCCAAAGGAATTTTAAAGAGCCAGAATTAAAAATCATCATCTTCCCTTCAAGGAAACTGCTACAAGTAATAAAACATTATTCAAAGTCTTAGCTCATCCTTTTAATATGCCCTCTGCTCTGTGTTACTAGAACCACAACGACCTCTGTTTCTCATTTTACTATATTAACACACTAAACATGGAACCCCAAAATGCTACTTTATGATTACAGAAGGAAGTTTTAATTATATTCTATGCCTTATAATCATCATGATAGGTCTTGGCTTTGCCAAAAGGGTTGAAATGAAAGTGAGCCATTATGTGTAACCGACGTGATTCTGCAATCTGCATTTGGGGTAAAATTGGGGGTTCATAACCCACTTCAATCTAATGTATGAAATATGATATGTCAAGAGCTTTGTAATGTTGTGAACAACCAATAAAAAAATTAAAAAAAACAAATTACACAAATACTTGATAAAAAAAAATGTGAGCCATTATTTTTAAAAATAGTTAATACTGTACTGGGGTTGTGGCTCAGTGCTAGAGCACTTGTCTAGTGTGTGTAAGGCACTGGGTTTAATCCTCAGCTCTGCATATAAATAAATTAAAAAATAAAGATCCATCAACAACTGATAAATTATTTTAAAAATAATTAATACTACTATTCATTTTTTCTGACTAATTTCAAATACCTCTTCCTCCTAAAAGCCTAATTGGAAATTATATAGCCTTTCTAGATTTCTCAACTGTCCTATTTCTTTTTCTAGGACATATGCTATACTCTATATTATTGTTACAGTTTATAATCATCACGTTTCTTACTATGGGATTAAGTTATTTGATAATAGGAATTCTTCCTTACTCATTATGTACAACAATCAAATCTATTTTGTTAGATGAATGTTGAAGTAAACTTAAACTTCCACTTCCCTTCTCAACCTCATTAAAGTACCTATGCATTTTATGTGTAACTTAACCAATGTATCAGCTGAAAAAATGCTTGTATTGTCTATGTTCGGTGTAATTCTTCAACTCACCCAGTAAAAACTATAGACCAATGTAAGAATTATAATTGGTTTATTAGTTCATGTTAATATATTAATTATAATCTACTATAAGTAGCTATTGAAATGCAATTCTTTTTTTTCTTGGCTAAATATTTCTATTTTATTTAAACAGTCTATTTACTGTCATGTTCCTGTTTTCACTTTCTCTTGCTTAGCCAGCCATGAGTTCTACATATCTTCCTCACAAGGTCTTCTGTGCTCTCTTTGCCCAACTCACAGTTCCTCTGATCACAAAGGCTCCTCCAGGAGTGTATACAAAGATGGGTATTATAGAGCTCCATATGATCCACCATATGTTGCATGCACAAGTAAGTTCATGTTGTGAAAGTAACAAAGGGCTGAAATGCGATCTTAAAGTTTATACATATATGTAGCAATGTGAAAAAAGTATCAATGTGAATTTTATGTAAAATTCCTTAGCTTATCTCTCACATTAGAATGTGTTAAAAGTTATCTATGACAATTCAAATTTGTATTTTTCTTTGTTATTTTTTTATAAAATTTTATATGTAAGTATATGACCATAAAGTACTATAAGATTCAAAGTAATCTAATACAAATCTAATACATCTTGTACAAATCACTGTGAGATCGCCAATGTTCGTAAATCTATTGTTATTTGAGTATTTAAAATTAACTGTTCTTCAACCTCTGATATAATTACATTTTAGTAAAATGGCAAAGCAAGGATCAACTCAAACTTTAGATTCACTGCCTATTCATGACCTGAATTTGATATTTCATTTCTTCCTATATAAAATTTAAGTAGAAAAACTTTCTTAAATAACATTTATCCAAAATGTAAAACACAACTCAAGACAATTTAGAATGTTAAATACAATATGGAATCAGCATGATTTATACCAATTTTACTTATTAAACCATTTATTCAATGGAAAATACATATTTCAGGCTATCAACATGTTATGCACAGTTGTTGCATTCATTGAGACCATAGCCCAGCAGGAAACATAGATACTGAATAAGTAATAACAAATATGATAAAGATTAATGAAGGAGTTTTGTACATTAATTATAGATATAAATGAGCATGGGTTACCTTTTGTATTATATTAAAACATGTTGAAGACATTTATGGATTTAAGCATTTCATGAAACATCTTGTGACTAGTTAGATGATAAATATACATAAAATGAACAAAGAAATTAATATATAAGCCTAGCATCCATGTTGGGTGCCTAAAGGAAATAATGGAATATGAGAAATGTAATGCAAAGAATTTTACATAAGGACTAGATTATATATTCTCAAATTTTATTAGAAACTCTAAGAACAAATCAGGTTTTCACATAGAGTGCAGGACTTAGAATAGATCTAAGAAGACTTTTCAAAGAGCGGCAGTCATTAAATATTATAATTGATTTCCAAATGAAGTTGTCAAATCCTTTTCACATGTCTTTGAAAATAAGATAGGGGTTTCATCTGTTCAGGATGCTTTAATTGTCTCTACATTATGCCAAAACATCTGCTAGTTTCAGTCAATAGTAAAAACTCCGCACTGTCAATTCAAAGAATAAAATCAGATCAATCATTTTTTGGCATCATGTAGCTCAAACAAACCTGCTGACTGACAGTTTTATTTCTCTTCAAATTATTCTAGCTTAATGTAAACTCAAAACTCTTATAGTTCTAAGAGGGCTACATTAACTAAGTAAATTTTCTAATGCTTTTCAACCATACATGCATAAAATTGTTTGTATTCATAATTTATGAATATAAAGTACTTGTAACCCTTATATAATTTGAGTGAGGCATACTTTAAGTATGCTTGGAAAAAGTTGAAATGAGAAAATGACAATGTTGATATTTAAATTAAAATGTTATTGCTAGAACTCAAGAAGTTGCAATAAAATTCAAAGGTAAGTATATTTTACATAGTTTCCTATATACTCATTATAAATAGCTACATTTAGGGGGAAAAACATTGGAAATAATTGCCGTAACACTAATATTAAGGATAATGAGGAAGAAATTGCTTTTTGAAAATTTCTAGCTAAAATAACAGCTTGGCTGATGCTTGATGAATACCTATTGGATAGAATAATTGGCTGGTTGCTTTATATGTTGAGACACTGATCTGAGATGTGGTAAATAGTAGTATAATTCATCTGTCAATTCAGTATGCTAAAAACAATTCCTTTTTTTTAGTTTTTAGAGATATTGTGCTATTTTTCCTATTTTGATTAAAACATGGGTAAATTTCTATTTCTATTAATTCAGATTTGAGAGTTAAAAATTGTGTCAATGTGAAATGCCAAGTTAGAGTCAGCATACCAAGAAATAGCAAAGGCAGAAGGAAGAATGAGATTCAATAAACAGCCAATCGTAAAGCCATGTTACTGTACTATTCCTAGGGTATCAGCCATCACATCAAGGTGGTCCCCACTCCATGGAGTAGGGGATCAATACTGGGGTTACTCAAGCACTTCCATGATGCTCAAGATTTAGTGATTGCACTTGTTCATTTCCAGAAATTCTGTCTGGTCCTTTTTCAAATTTTATAGTCTGTTATTTTGTTGTTTCTTTTAGCTTGCTCAATTAACTCAAATGTCTGGGCTGCTAGCCACTCCATTTGTTGAAATTGCTGACTTCTGCATGATGACTTATTTGTCTTGTATCTTGAAATTTTCTTTAAGTTCAAGCTCATTCCAGTAGAATTTACTCTCTTGTGGGATTCTTGAATGATCTTCTGTGTGGAAGGGCTCTCCAGAGAAGAGTCACATTTGCTTATTCTGGGACCCTAAGGGAGTCTGGATACATCTTCAGGTGATTCATAGGAATAAACTAGGTGTGGGACACCCAGGGACTCTTTGTGCTATCTTCTTAAGATTGTTGTAAATCTGAAACTTCTAAAAATATAGTCTGTTTATTAAACATTAGGGGTAAGGATGAAATAGATAACAGAACTATTATGTGCTGTAAGCAATTTGAATGTATTTGGACCGTATTTGCAAGCCTCTGAAAGACTGAGTTGTAAATGTTTGCTTTGAAAGCCCCATGAAGGCTCAGGTCAACAAGAGACTTAGGTCAGAAGAGACCAGGTGGAGGCCTGCGTCAGGCAGTAGCAGTGGTACTGAATGGGGGGTAGGAGTCAAGAGAGTAACCAATGGAGTTAACAGCACTGAATCCCTGAATCAGGGCAGTAGACCAAAGAGGAGAGAAGTCTATCATGAGGGGATTCAAGTTGAAAATTGAAATATTGGAAATGTTTACAGTAGGAAAACAATTCTTAATCCTAATTCAGTTTTGGTCAGGGAATTTTCCAGTGAGAAGGAGAAACTGAATAATAATGGTATATGGGGAAGGAAATTACCATTTACTACATGCTCTACTCAAGTTTTTGTTTATTTTTTTTCTTAGGAAATGAATATTTCTAGTGAATACAATTATATGCAGTTGTAAACCTTTATAAAAGTTTCCTTGAGAAGATAATACTTAGGCTAAATGCTTTACATTTCTTTGTTAGTTGTTACATCTATGAGATCATTAAGTTAAGAAGAGGTCAGTGGTTCTAAAAGTATTTTAAAACAACTGCTTCCATGGTCTTTTACAGCATAATATTGATTTTAACTATTCACAATGTTACTTTGTAACTAAGTCAAGGTATTACTAGTAGCAATAACACTTAAGTCTCAAAAACTTAAAAAGTTGTAAACAATATTAAAAGATTGTTAATTATTCACATAAAATTCAAAATGGTTGTTCCACACCTGTGAGCAATTCTACCCTAAATAATACTTTGGAATGCATGCTTTTTCTATTTTATGTCACCACCATTTTTAGAGATGTCTTAGAAGTTATTATTATGTTCTTTTTTTTAATCAGTGGGGGAACAAAGGATACACTGGATGATGAATGGTGTTTCTTAAAGGCCAAGATTGAAAGGGACATTTTAATTCCACTCACATTCTATTTTTAAGAACTTAGTCATATAGTCACACCTGCTTCTTGGTCATATATGTGAAATATATTCTAACTGTATGCCCAAAAATAAAAGTTGACTTTCGAGGGAAGCTACTCAAACTGTGAAACACTCTTCTAGTTATTAAATATCCTATGCTGAGAATACTCCCAAAAGAGAATACCCCAAATCTCATCCAGTCATTGCATCTAATTAAAATCTAGTATTTTCAGGAGATGAGCAGTAGCTATTGTCAAGTCTGCATATGGCTCCTCTTCATCTGTAAAATCTATTAATTGGGAAGACAAGTTTATCATTTTAGTAGACAGAATAATACTCCACCCTGTCTCTACTCCTTCTTCTTCAGGGACATCCTATACTAAGCTCCAGAACCAATTTATATATTAGGTTACATGGTAATGGAAAATTAAGTTTGCAGAAATTAAATTATGTTTCGGATTAGCTGACTTTTAGATAACTATTATAGATTATCTGAGGGAACCCAATGTAATCATGATGGTCATTGAGAGTGGAAGAGGAGCCAGAAGTGTTCTCTGAGAGAAAGAGATGTAATGATGAAATGAGGTCAGGGTGATGCAATGTGAGGACTCAACCAACCATTGCTATATTTGAAAACGGACAAAGGGGCCATGATCCAAGTAATGTGAGTTGGAAGCCTCTAGATGCTAGAAAGGTAAAGAAAATAAATTATTGGCTAGCATTACCATAAAGAAATGTAGCCCTGCTGACAATTTGATTTTGACTTGATGATACTTGTATTGCACTGTTGCCCTCCAAAATGGTAAGATAATAAGTTTATGTTGTCTTAAGCCACAAAATCTGTTGTAATTTTTATAGCAGCAAAATAAATTAATGCAAGTCTCTCTTTCCATAAACATCTAGTATGCCATGGTAGTGGTGGAACAGGAAAACTAGAAAAACATTCCCATGTAAAAAAGGGAAAGTGGAAGAGAACAAGTAGGAATATCCTCGCATACAGCAAGGATATAGCCTTTTGGAAAGGTATGTGAGTCCCACCATGCCCCTCCCCAAGTAATTAGAGGTGTTCCTTGATTATAGTTGATTTTGATTGGGGAGAAGCAAATTCCCTGATTTTTAGTACATAAGTCTCCTAGCTATGCCTTCTTCAAGGTTTTTCCTCTGTCATTATTCTCTACCTGAAATAGGCTTTGGGGATTGTGATTTCCTTAGGTACTTCATTGTTTTTAGATCCTGCTTCTTGGTCATATAATTCAGGAGCCATAATATTTTGGTTTTGTAATTACTCCTCCAAATTTGAGTAGGCTTATTTTCTATTTAATTTTAGGTAGTTCCAGTGTCTTTAAACACATTGAAGTTGTTTTCAAGTTAGCTAGATATGATATATCCTTGGTTCTATACCTGTGGTGTGCTATAACTAGCCACTACTGGGTTTCAACTTCTGATTGTTAAATTTTCAGGAATTTTGGGAGCCAGTTGACATTATGTTGATAGCTTGAAATTGTCTGTGGTGGGAGTAGTTATACCATAGACATGGGCAAATACTATAAATCATGGCTTTTTATTTATGTCCTTTTTGAAAGCCATGTGTTAAAAATTTAATAGCACAGCAGTGTCTGTGTCTTTATTTCTCAACTTAATGTGGCTAACTTTACTCCCTCTGAAGAAATCAGTGGGAATGCAGCATAACATAATCTTGGCTGAAAAACTGAGTTATGTTTTTCAACTGGGAAGTCACACTAAGCCTTTCATTCAATGATTTTTACATTTTTAATTACTACTGTTTGGTGCTTAGAATGACTCTGATTTTCTATCCCTTTAAGTTCTTAAATTTCTGAATTTTCTCCACTTGCTAAATATTTCTGCTTACACATCAGCCAATTATTTCCCTATCTTATCTCCTAATAATACCTTACAAAAAGTGGACCATAAATGTCAACCCATCATTATCACTGCCATTCAAGTTACTGCAGGTGAAATTTTCACCAAATGTTTTCTCACTGCACCAGATGGTTCTCACTACATTATCGATTTAACTGCCCAACCACTGTCCAAAAACTAAACCACTCCATATATTGTAAAGTTTTGTTAAAATTGTACCCTACTTCAAAGTGACAATTTCTGTATTACTTCAGATAACATTACCTACTGTAATTGATGAATCCCAAAATGTAATTTTCTCAATACAGTAGAAGTTTATCTTCCACATATATCCAAAATGAATGTCAGCAATTTGCAGATGGCTCTTGTTCAAGTGGTGATTCAGGGATTCAGGCTCCTCTCTTATGGCTCCTGTGTCCAATATACTGCTTTCTGGGTCACTTTGCTCTTCTGCTACCAGGTGGCTGTAAGCAAAAGAGCATTGAGGATAATAAATGGGGCACTTTTATGGGCTAGTTCTGTAAGTGGCATATTTAATTTCTGCTTACATGTCTTTAGCTAGAAATCATTCACATAGGCACTTTATTGCAAAGGACACAGCACATGTAATCTAGATGTTGGTAGAAGACAAGAAATAAATTTTGTAAAAAACCAGCTAGTGTCTAGCACTTTAATTGTTCTGCTAACTATGTTATGTTAATGGCTAATGTGCCCCCATGGTTTAATTTTTATCTTATTTTAAAGAATTTTATAATTTTGAATAACACTATATCAACACCATCATGTACTGTCTATTCTGGCTATTAATGGAATTTTCATTTCTGGAAATCAATATCTCCAAAGAAAATCATAAAATACAAAGTATATACTATGTAATACCCTCTAAGGGTAGCTTCAGAGTAAATTTTCTTATCTCTGAAAACAACATAGATGCATATTTGATTCAGAATCTGTAAAAAGCTGTAATCATTAGGCATCTTAGTCATAAAATGTAAGTCCTTGTGTTTAATTTCTGGTGTGGTACAAAGCATTATTCTAGTTATTGAGTCTCTTTGAATTACAATGGATTCATCTGCAAAATAAAGAATTGAAAATGTTAGCCATTATGTAGGATTATTGTGTGGATTAAATAAGAAAATGTATATAAACTACTTAGCTCAGGACCTGATAAATAGTAAGCACTAAATAAGTATTAGATATTATAAACACACTTTACTTCTGAATTACCAACATTTCAAACTGTCCTCACTGAGAATTCATTAAACCCTCTTATACTCTGGATGTTGAGGCTGTTGTACTCACTTTGATCATACTCATCTAGCTCATCAACTCTAGATATAACATAAATAATTTATATTTTATTTCACCACCAAGCACCAGTGTTTTTCAGATTTATTTTTGGGAAAATCCATATTTTTATTTCCACAATTTAGGCAATTATCTTATATCTTCCAAACAGACTTCTGATATGCTAGCAAATAATGAGAAACAACTTAAAATCTATGAAAATCAGGAGGAGCAACCATGTCTTGGAAGAAGAAAGAAAATGGCATGTGTACATCCATGAAGATTAATGAGCCACCAACACTCATATAATATTAAGATGAAATCCTAACTATGCCACTTTGAAACCTGACAGGATAATGATTAACAATTTTAGAGTGTTTATCGTAGGCCAGGCATGTAGATAAAAAGCATGGCAAATGTTATTAACTCATTCCATATTCACAAATACTGTAAAAATTATGTACTATTACTATCTCCATTTTACAAATGTGCAAACTCTGAGATGTTAAATATAAATATTTGTGCAATTATAATGGGGCTAAAACATACATGACAAAGAATCTTCAGTTTTCCTTTTGCTTTCTATCCTTGCATTCTTTTCTTGCCATTTTACTATCTATTTGTGAAATTTAAATATTCTATAAACAACAAACATGCAAAGACAGTTCTTATTATTCCTGTGGTTATCCAGACTTCAAAGAAGGAGGATGAAAATAGGAATGATCCTGAACTATAGAGTTTCATTAAGGTAGTAAGCCATTGCCATTATGGTTTGGATCTGAAAATGTTCCTCTAAAAGCTCATGGTTTGAAAGCATGATCCCCAAGGCAGAAATGTTCAGAGGTAAAATGATTGATGATTGACTTATGAAAGCTAATCGACTTCATTAGTAGATTAATCCATTTGGTGAATTAATAATTTAAATAGATTACTAGGTGGTAACTGTGGATGGGTTGGAAGTAGCTGGAGGAACTAGGTCACTGGAGGAATGTCCTGGTGAAGTTCCAGATGAGGATAACTAGATATGTCATCCAACCACTTCTAGCCTTGGCAGACTCTGGTCACTAGAGGGGGTGTCTCAGATCCTGAAAAAGGACTAAAACAATCATCAGCACCAGAGCAGTAGAATACTATGGAGTCTTACCCCTGCAGTTAGCTCTCAGAATCCCCCCAAAGCCAAGGCCAGATGTAGTTCACTCTGACTTTAACCTCTGGGGACTCAGGATAGTGAAGTGCTTAGTTTCAGCCCAGGAAATATTTCCAGGATGTACCAGGAGTCAGAGTAGGACCCTAAAGAAGGAGTGGACCAAGAAACATAACAATGTGGTAGCACATAATTTCTCCACTGTCAGTACTGGGAAATATAGAAATAGATGTTATGCAGAGCAATTCTTCCTCAGGGTGACCAAGACAGAGGAATTGTACAGCTTCCCCATGAGTCACATGAGGAAACTGAGGACTGGTGAGGGCAACCACCATAAGTCCCTAATTATGCATCACTGAAGATAAGAACATTTTAACATAACCAAAATACTACTAGCCCACTTATTAATATTGAAAATATTTACTTAGTATTATGTAATATATACTATATATCTCACCAATGTTCTCAAAGTTTGCCAAAGGTCACAAAGTTGTCTTTTTTGATATTTAGTTATAAAATCCATATACAAAGATGTCGATATGTTGCATTGGCTGTTTTGTTTCTTATCTAATTATCATAGAAAGAGGTTCCTCTCCTTTTCACATCAAGTATTTATTAGAGGAACCATATAATTTGTCTTGTGGAACACCCCTACATCCTGAATCTGGCAGGTTGCATTTTTTTAATATTTATTTTTTAGTTGTAGTTGGATACAATACTTTTATTTTATTTATTTATTTTTATGTGGTGCTGAGGATCAAACCCAGGACCTCACACGTGCTAGGTGAGGGCTCTACCACTGAGTCACAATCCCAGCCCCTGCAGATTGTTTTTTCAAGTTGTATTTTACCTTTAATCTTTTTGGTGTATAATTGCATGGATCCATCATATCATTAAAGATTAAAAAATTGTAATATCCTAATCCCATATTTCATTCTTTGATTAGCTGGATTTATTATATAAAGAAAAATTCTTTGGTGATCTTAAATTACAGTTCATACAGGAAATTCAGGAAAAAAATGCTTGACTCTGTCATTTCACTATTTGTAATTTTTAGAGAAATCACCTCCAGAAATGCTAATGGAGGATAGTGATATTTTGAGAAGTATGAAATCATGGACTTTAATATAATTTAAATATTAGCAGTTATTCTGTTTGATGATCAATATGCTCTTCCTTATTCCTGTGGAAGTCTCTTCAAGTTGAATCACATATCTTTTTTACATAACCACCTTAGTCTTTAAAGTCTTTCTTCTTTTCTGATATGACAACATGTCCCAGAATCATCTTGAATATGTCTTAACCTTACTCATAATTAAGAATTTCTCTGTGGATCCCTGATTCCATTTGATGGGAAATGGTTCCTGAGGTTTGCACTCTGGGCTCCAGTAACACCAATTGCTACTGGTTGTTTTTTCTCCTTTGTCAGTGAGAAATTTTAGGAATATTGAGTTTTTACAAAAAAAAACCTGAGTTCATGCTGAACTTATGATTCAGATTTAAGGTTATACTCATTTTATGTAAGTTTTTTTGTATTTGTATATCTTTACTCTTATGCTGAAAACTTTGGTTCCTGGTAATATTACCATAATTATATATCAGTTTCTTCTACAATATACCTGTAATAGTTTCAAAAAAGCAATAACAATATCTTTTGCCAACAGCAAGAGTATAAATGAAGTTTAAAATTTATGAGTTTTTGTCATTTGAATGTTTTCCACTCATAATGTATATCAAAAATACTTCTTTTCAAATCAATTATTTTTTCTCCCTAGTCATATCTGTTTGTACATTTGTTTCATATTTCTATTGTGATATAACATCCATAACTATGAAAAATATATAATTCTATAGTCAAAATCATATTCAAGTTTGCATTTACAGAAATATCACTACCATTTTTATCCCCATACCCTATTGCATAGAGGGAGAAGGAAAGGGAAAGGGAGAGAAAAAGAGGAACAGGAAGAAATTGAAGAGAATGAATGAGGACAATGAAGAATTTCTACTCTTTCTTGTGCTGTTCTGCATAATATTGAATCTTACTTTCATCAGTTAACAAATATACCCCATTACCACTATGCATAAGTATAGAAAGATCCTCATTCTTTTTTTATAGCTGCATAGTACAATCAGAGTACCTTTTTAAGATATTAAAGAAATTTTGCTTTGAGGATAATATTTGTTTTATCTTTTCATATCTGTATTGGGCTATTAAAATTCTTCAAATTTTTTAAAAGATTTTCATATACTAGTAATACTAAAACTTTATCAGTTAAAAATACAAATATTTATCTCATAATTTTGATTTTTTTTCGTCTTTTTATTTGTTTTGTTTTGTTGATACCAGTGATCAAACTAGGGGCACTTTACCACTGAGCCACATACCCAACCCTTTTTAAATGGTCTATTTTGAGAAAGGGTCTCACTAAGTTGCTTAGGGCTTCACTAAGTTGCTGAAGCTGGCCTAAAACTTGCAATTCTCCTGCCTCAGTTGCTAGGATTACAGGAATATGCCACTGCATCTGGCTTGACTTTTCTTTTGAAATTATTTGGCTCTTAAAAAAAAAAAAACTAATGAAAATTTTATTGTAACCATATATGTGGTATTCTTGGGGATGAACTGAGTATAAAGACATAGCAATTTCATTGACATCTCACTTTTTCCATTATTTGTATGATTATACATTGCTCTGTTTATGGGATTATTTTTTAAATATTTTTTTAGTTGTAGATGGACACAATACCTTTATTTTATTTGTTTATTTTTTATGTGGTATGGGCTCTCATAACCCAAATATTTCACCTCTAAACTTCTTTGCATTGTCTTACACATGAGCTTTTGGGGGACAACTCATATCTAAATCATAGCAGTTGTTCTCGTTTTACTTAGTTATTATAAGATTACAAAAATAAATAATGAATATGAATCTCTTGTCTGATATATGAACTTCAAATACCTTCTCCTTATCTGTTACTTGCCTTTTAACATTCTGAATGGTGGTTTTTGTTTGTTCTGCTTTGTTGTATTATAAACAGAAGTTCTTTTTCTATTGGTTATTCAAAACATTACAAAACTCTTGACATATCATTTTTCATACATTCGATTCAAGTGGGTTATGAACTCCCATTTTTACCCCAAATGCAGATTGCAGAATCAAGTAGTTATCAAACATTTATTTTATGGGTTAGAGTGATTTATGTCATGTTTATAAAATAATTAAATGCTCGAAGCACATAAAGATTTTCTTCAAAAAATTATTTACCTTTCTTTAAAAGGTTAAATTTCTTTAAAATCCATTTGTAATTAGTTTGTGTATGCTTTTTTGTTTTTTGTTTCTTTCTTTTTCTGGCTTATTGAGATTAATAGAATTATTTTTTACTTGTCCATATGCTATCAAATGCATCTAACTTGGTTTATCAGCAAAGGGAACATTTCCATGATAAAATCACCATTACAATAAATCAGGTGATTTATATTTATTTTAGACTTTTTCTGGGTTTATTTCTAGTCAATCTGTCTATTTGTCTGCTCTTGCACAAAAAAGTCTTAATTTCTATAGATTTAAAATTTATCTTGTTATTGGATTATTCACTCTTCCCATTTTTTCTTCTTATTCAATATTTCAGACAACTTATCAATTTTAACAACATCTTCCTAGGATTTTCATTGAGATTTCATTGAACATATAGATCAGTTGAAGAGAAATGACATTTTTGCAATATTGAATATAGCAATCCAATAACTTAATATTCCTCCCTCATCATTTATTTCCTTTTAAAAATTCGTGTAAACCTTATATTAATTGGATATTTTATTTTTATGTTATTATGAATATTTTAATTTTATTATATGCATTTATTATTGAATTCTAGATATACATTTGGCTTTATGCCTAATCCCTTGTTTTCAAAGCAAGCTTTGCAGGTTTTTTATTTCTATTTTTTCTTTCCCCATCTCTATTATAAATTGCTCATTGTAATTATTATCTCTGCATCATTTCAGTGTTCTTTCACTACCTTTTTTTTCTCCCATAATCTCTGTTAAAGCAATTATCTTTAATATATTATCTAGAGTAGTAGAAACTCACATTGAAATACTTTAATAAAGTTTATTTTTATCTTAACAAAAACAGCTAGGACAAAAATTAAAACAATGAATACATTTATAGCAATCCAGACCTAAATTCAAGGCAATATCAATATGAAGGAACAGGGATATGAAGAGACCAAACACAATTACTTCTTAGGGGGAAATATAGATAATAATAACTTTAGGAATTCCATAGTGGTATGTGTACATGTTTATACAGCTTAGGTTAAAAATAACTACCAAAAGAACAAAAGGAGAAAATATAACCTGACAAAAGAAGAAAGTTCAGCCTGCATTGGAAAGTAGAATGAGAAGGAAAATAAATAAATAAATAGCAAGCATGGGACATGGTGGATTAAATGGTCCCTAACACAGCATGCATTAAAATTAATATAAATAATTTAAATTTTCCATTTTAAAAACAGAATGTCTATGATTAGAAAAATTAAAAAATACATTTTCTTAAATGATACCCATTAAAACTAAAACAAAAATAGATAGATTGCTGGCAAGAAGACAATTTTTAAGGATATCCTGTGCAAATGTGAACAAAAAGGAACTGGAGTAGCAACATACAGCAAAATGGTATTTATGAAAACATTTATCATCAGGGACAGTGTGTAACATAAAAGGAACAATAAAACCATAAAATAAAACTTTCATAAACATAAAAGCAATACTCAATATGGCCTAAAATATTATTTAGCAACTTTTGATGAAATTGCCTGGATATATAATTCATTCAACAATTGTGTTTTGATATTTAACATAGCCACATCAGAAATTGATAGATCAAGTAAACAGAAATTGATAAAAATGAAAAAAAAGAAAATAAAAATTAAACTGAGAGAAGATTCTTTGCAATTCTTATTAAAATAGGCCTATGGCAAGAATGATAACACAAGAAAGCAAGTACAATTAAATGCACAATGGAAAAAAGAGGAAATACAGAAGACAATTACAAAGCCTAAAATTGAGACTAAGTTACTACAAGGGAAAGATAAAGAAATCACAAAATTTTCAGCCAACTGTATTCCTTCTCCTTACATCTGTTGGCTTTAACTCTCTAGGCCATCTTTATACAAAACTATGTCTGAAATAAAGAACAAGTAATCAACATTTTCCTTGATACGTTTGAACTCATTTTAAAATTTTGATCTTGGTAACTGTATATTATCTGGCTAAATGAATAAATATAGCCCCACAGGATGTTATAACATTATACATATATATTTCCATCTATCTTTCGAAAAGATATTTCAAAGAAAGATTTAAAATGTACTTTCTTAGTATTTATTGCCTAAAATAATATTTTAATTTTCTACTTTTAAGGTACCTGATTCAAGAAGAAGTCTGAAATCCAGTCTTTTAAGTGCCATTTTTTTTTGTTCTTAAAACTAATGAATTGACATCATTTCAGATCTCCAGAATAAAAGTTCTGTTACAGATTGGATGGTAGGAAAAGAGAAAACATGATCTACATATTAAAATGAAATTGGTCACAGTTATTGTAATAATTACACTTGCATTTTTTTTCTTTCAGGGGGTTTCCTTCTTACTCATCTTTTCATGGGAAACAGAGTCAGTGAGAGTGAAGCCATCTCTCAGCTCTAGGCTTTTCTTGTCCATACCTGAAATATCAATACTTATATACTAGAAAGTTAATAACTATAAGGCTAGCATTATCCAACCTGGTATAATGAGAAGATTTAGCAATTAGTTATTTCTGAGCTTCAGTGTGAACCATGGAGGTTTCAAATCCCTTTGTGGGGGTCCTATGTCAGTGTTTTCTAAACCATTATTTCAGTACAATAGCATTAGCAACATTTGGGAATGTGTTAAAATGTGAAATCTTAGGCTTCTGTATTCTAACCAACCATCCCATTGATTCTATACATGCAAAAGTTGTTCCATATACAATAACTATGTCAACAACAATAAAGGAGTCCAGAAGCTATTCTTCGGGGTATAGTCAACTTGAGCTCATTCATCTATAAATGTCCATAATGCTAGATGTGGTGGCACATGCCTGTAATCCCAGTGACTCAGGAGGCTGAGGCAGGAGGATCATTAGTCCAAAGCCAGCCTTAGAAATTTAGTGAGGTACTTAGCAACTTAGCAAGACTTTGTCTCTAAATAAAATATATAATAAAAGGGCTGAGGACATGGTTTGGTGGTTATGTGTCCCTGGGTTCAATCCCAATAAAACAAGGCCTGATCATGCATGAATAGGGATAGAGCAGACACATATCACTAATATAATTTTCCCACCAAATGAACCCTTTTAACAACCTGTAGGTCTTGAGTACAGATATATACTTTCTCCCTCAGTAACACAAGTTCTGTGCTTCTTCCTTCAGTTCTGGACACCCCTTCTAAAAATCTTCAGATAATGCTCAAGTATGTTGGCATCAAGTTCATCTCTTTAACTATAGAATTGTAGATTATTTTTTAACTGGCAGGAGACAATAGCCCCACTATGCACTCAGCATGTATTCAGACAAGGAAAATTAAATGGGAATGAAAGAATGAAATAGAGCACAATTGGATTAAAGTATCTTGGATTGAATTTCCCAGGCCCCTGGCTTTTCTAATTAGTTGCATGTATGCCAGTGACACTTTACATACTATATTCCTTTAAGTAAAACAACTGTATGATTTGTTTACTGCTGCTATTTTTACCAGAGGTTTATATCACTGTACCAAAAGATTTAACTTTAATAATACATGCACATCTATTTAATGAATATGTATAACTCTTTTATGTTTCTTGAATCAACCTTAGTACTAACAAGGGCACATTCTCAGAAGGGGAATGCAGCAAGTTTGGTGTCTCTGTATAATAATTTTGCTGATAGATTAGATTTTCAGGGTCTAAGAGTATTTCTGTTGTACTATCATCCATTTTAGAAATAAGAATATATTATTTGCAAATATTCACAAATCATATATCTGGTAAGTGTATAATATCCAAAATATGTTAGCAACTCACTCAACTTGATGGTAAAATGCCATAAAATATCACCTCATTTCTGTTATTATGACCACTATAAAAAATGACAAGAGATAATAAATGTTGGCAAGGGTGTGGAATGTAAATTGGTGCAGTCTTGGTCAGAATATAAATTGATGCAGCCATTATAGAATAAAGAATGAAGTTCCTAAAATATTAAAAATAGAGCTACCATGTGACTCAGTAATCCATCTGTTTTTATACACAAATGAGTGAAACTCAGAATGTTAAAAGGCAAGTGACAGATAAGGGGAAGATATTTGAAGTTCATATATCAGACAAGAGATTCATATTCACTATTTATTTTTATAATCTAATAATAACTAAGAAAAAGGGAAAACAACTGTTAAGATTTAGATATGAGTTGTCCCTCAAAAGTTAATGTTTAAGACAATGCAAGGAAGTTTAGAGGTGAAATATTTGAGTTATGAGAGCCTTAACCAGGCAAATGTGAAATAATTTCTCCTTCACACATCTGTCTTTGCATAATATTATTATACTTTAAAAATGTTTCTTTGTAAATTTTTTTTCAGTAGAAGCCAACATTTTCTTGGTGCAGATAGACATTAGAAAGTAATGCTATGCCAGTTCATAGTTTCAGATGACTTATTTCTAGTTTGTATAATATTAATGGCTAGAAGGTGTTTCACACATTGGCTATGTGAAGGATAAACTTTATTCTGTATATAAAGAAACCAATGCCTGATGCATGCCTGGAGTGATAAATAGATTCTCAGTGGATATTCCTCAAATAAGAACTTTTTATAAAATAATTTATCCAATTTGAGTATCAAACCAAGAGAGAAATCTAAGACTTCTGATATTAAGAGAATTTTTGGCCTTTGACCTAAGAAAACTGTACTATTAAAAGTTACAGTGCTCTCTGTGATGCTGGGGCAATTTTATAATATTCCTTTTGTAGGGGAAGTAATTCTCCACAGCCAGAAATGAGTAAGATGGGATTTAATCAGTAGTTCATTTTTATTCATTCCATAGGTATGGAGGCCCATAGAAAGTGTTTTTACTTAATGGTTTCATGAAAGATAGTTAAGGTTTTACTTGCTAATTAAATTATTCATCTTAAATGATTGTTTAATGGTGTTTATTTTCTTTCTTTGTATTAAGTGATTTTTAAAAATTTGATAAGTAGCTCATATTAATTTTTAGTAACAGAAATATTCAAACTATTTTTAAGTTATTCTATAAAATTAGTATTTAGAGAAAAATAGCATAAAATTTATTATATTTGTATGATTGAGTGTACAATATATTGAAATATGCTCATATATTCTTTGGAATTATGTTTTGAACTCAATATTGTTTTTCATTCAGCCTTCATAAACACATATGAATAAACAAATATGTACAGATGTAATATTTTCATACACATTTTCATTTCTATGACTAGCATATATAGACTTAAATAATACATATTTATGTATAAACATATAACTATCACAAATTATATGAATTATATATTACTTTTATATCCACATATGCATATATATGGACATATTTATATATATGTTCAGACATGTATACGTCTCAAAGACTATATATTAAGATAGCATTGTCAAGAGCAGAGTGGACAAAATCTTTAGTTTGATTCCTGATTATGTCACCTAATGGCTTTCTGACTTTCACAAATTTAGCTTCCATGTTGCTAAGTTCATACTAACTTATTATCATTACAAAATGTTAGAAAGTCCTACTTAACTGAGTAATTACCATTATTAAATTGGTTAGGTATAAGAGTATTTTCATTTTGTTCTTGATTCAATGTGTGCATTCTGCCAAACTTTAATTACTCTTTTAAAAAGTGTACATTTTATTCACTTTTACTTTTTTCATTGATGCATAGAGAATTTGCCTTCTGTTTTACTCACAGACATTTAATTGGCTGTATCCTATTGTCTCTAGAATGAAATCTTCTTTGTGTATTTAATCTGCAGAATCAAATTTTTTTTTGTCTTCTTAGGGAGGATTTTTTCCTGCTATATATATTTCCCTCTGCTACAGTGCTTCTGTTATTTTTTTTTTTTTGTCCTTTAAGGACACTAAGAATTTGTAGAATGAGTTTTCATGTTTTAGATGTTCTCCTTGTTTTCATTTTGTACTTTCTTCTGACTTCTACGTTTATGAATTTATTCCAAGCTATGCAGATGCAGTTATTAATATCTCCTTGTAAATTTAGTTTATGCAATTGTGATTTTATTTCTCTGGATTATTTTATTTTTTCTCACCATTCCATTTTCAACAATAGGTTTGTTTAATTCTGTTCCATTTTACTACCAATTCACAATTGAATGGTTTTAATCCTAAAGGTAGACACACTATATGCACATTTTAAATTACAATTCAGTAGATGAAATATATAGGATAATTTTAAATTAATTATGGACAATGTCTAACTATAGTGACATATAGTATAAAATGTAAATTATTGCTTATAAGCAATGGTGAACTTTAGGAATTATTATAATATTTGTGATATAAGAAAATTGCTTCCTATTCTTTTAAATCAATAAGCATGATCTAACTTATTGGGACACCAGGAATACAATAAGAACATTAAAACTGATATCAGCTTTATCACAAAAAATAAATTTTAACACATTCCATTAAACATATATATAATTCCTGTTTTCATTTGGAAACTATTATATGATTTGGATTCTTTATAGAACACAAAGCAGGTGCCAATCATGAAAGCAGAGGCTTTTAAGATTCTAACATACATGGATCAATGCTGATAAGAGCTGGCTATGCCTAGTAGTTTCTTGACAGAAGATATAATTGATGTTTATGCTTTAAACCTAACCCATCCAACCCAGAAGATTTAAGACACTGATAAAGCCATCTGACAGCTTTCTGTATTTATTGGTAAAGAACAGATTTTGCCCTTTTATTTATTTATTTATTTTTATTTTATACATGGACATAATATCTTTATTTTTGTTTACTTATTTTTATGTGGTGCTGAGGATTGAACCCAGTACCTCACATGTGTGAGGCAAGCGCTCTACCACTGAGCCACAACTCAAGCCTGCCCTTTTATTTTTAAATATAATATTTTTAATATTTGTTTTAGGGGGAATAGAAAAGAACAGAAGGTGTTGTTTTACTCTGCTGGTTACTTCATTTTTAGGAAGTAACATAAACTAGAAGTAGAATTGTTTCAAATGAAGTCTAGTCTACTGAGACCACAGCTGGCTGATATTTGGATTGGGAAGAGGACAATTAGGAGTAAATCCAAAATGCTTAGTATATGTTGTATATATATATATATATACATATATATATATATATATATATGTATATATATATAATGTGTATAGTTGAATATATTTCATGTTGTAAAACAGAGGGAGGGAGAGCGAGAACACACATGAGAGAGAGAATATGGAAATACATATGCTAAAATTGGTGCTTGGTTCTTTTCATAGGAAGATTAATGAAAACATGAATCAAAATTAAGAAGTCACTTTTGTAAAACACTTCATGAAAGAGATCAAGATTATTTTTGTTGAGGGCTGGGGATGTGGCTCAAGTGGTAGCACGCTAGCCTGGCATGCGTGCAGCCCGGGTTCGATCCTCAGCACCACATACAAAGATGTTGTGTCCGCCGAGAACTAAAAAATAATATTAAAAAAATTCTCTCTCACTCTCTCTCTCACTCTCCTCTCTCACTCTCTCTTAAAAAAAAAGATTATTTTTGTTGAATATTTGAAAACATTCAAGATAAAAAGTATCTTTTTACCTCACCCTTGAACATTATTTGATAGATTTTAGTTATATTTTTGGATACAGGCTTCAGTCGTATATGACAAAAATGCTAAACATTGAAATGAAGGTTACTTTTTACAATGGAAATAAAGAAAAGCAATACTAAAACATTAAATAATCAGAAAAAAAGGAATGAAACACAAAACCAAGCAACAACAACAACAATGTACCAATGTTTGCCTTTAGCAGATATCCAAGCCGGGTATGGTGGCACATGCCTGTAATCCCAGCAGCTTGGGAGGCTGAAACAGGAGGATCATGAGTTCAAAGCCACCCTCAGAAAGCGAGTTTCTAACCAACTCGGTGAAACCCTGTCTCTAAATAAAATACAAAATTGGGCTAGGGATGTGGCTCAGTGGTCAAGTGCCCCAGAGTTCGATCCCCAGTAACAAATATATATATATATATATATATGTATATAAATTTATTTATATTAATCATTTAGCACATTGGACTTTTAATTATATATAAATAATATATATTTAATTATATGTATATATATATATATATAATACATCCAAGAACAAAAAACAATTTCTTGACTTTTAACATTAAAATAATTTAAATTAGTATATGTTATCTTTGAAGAAACTAAGGAAAATTACAACAGAAACAAGGTCAGATAACTTTTTTTGTTGAAAAATTTCCTTCCTGGAGATGATAAGACCTTAACTTGCTTCCAGGTTTGTAATTCTGTAATTTATATATCTAAATCCATATTTATAGAATAGTCATAAAAGAGGTGAAATAATTTGCTCCCATTTCAAATGTAAATAATCAGGAAACAAATCATTAATCTTTTCTGAATGCTGTAGCAAAGGGGAAGGAAAGAGTAGAATCCCATTTCATTTGACTTTTAATTACTTTTCCTTTCAAGCAGAATTCTAGTCTGAATAAGAAAAATCCATGTGAAAATATTCATAATTGTCATCAGTACTTTCTCTACTCCCAGAGAAAAGGGTATAAGAGATACCAAAGGATTGTCTAATTATCAGCTGAAGTAGCAGTTCAAATGTTCTCACTATAGATGTTCAAGGAACTATAATTCATTGCTTCAACATAAGGGAATGAAGAAGAAAGAAAGCAATCGAGGGTAATAATGATGTTTTGAAGCAAATAAATTCCTGCCAATCCCATTATTCAGTATAATCATTACAGAAAAAGTTAAATTTTCATGAAAATTAATTATTCCCATTATTTTTGTCATAGTGCAATCAACTGAAAAGCAATTGTATGATAGTCTCATGAAAGTCTATCACAAAATATTGTATTTTATACAATATACAATATCTATCCCCATAGAGTTGCTATAATGATTAAATTAGCAAAATGCCTAGAACACCATCTGGTACATTATAAGCACTGTGCATCAGTTTGTTTATTGAATGTATATTTTTAAAAGACAGTAGTAAACATATATTTGTAACAAAATTGAATAATTACTATTTTATTAAGGTCAAAGTAACTTTTTGGATTTATATAAATGAGTACATTTAAAACTATACAAATAATACAAGCCATGAAAAAGGAAAATAGTTGAATTTTACCACAATTTTATTAATTTATTTATATTAATCATTTATCACTTTGAACTTTTTAATTAATGGAAGGGACATAAACTTTCATTTATTTATTTATTTATTTATTTATTTATTTATGTAGGTACTGGGATGGTACTGGGAATTGAACTCAAGGGTGCTTAACCACTGAGCCATATCCCCAGCCCTTTTTTATACTTTATGTAGAGACAGGATCTCACTGAGTTGCACGTGCCTCGCTAAATTGCTGGGGCTGGCTTAAATTGCTGGAGCTGGTTTTGAACTCGCCATTCTCCCAGACTCCTGAGTTGCTGGAATTATAGGCATGCGCTACCATGTCCGGCACCACTTTTATTATTTTGCATAAACAGATAAAATTTAAAACTCAATAAATGATAGTATATTTGACATGTAGATATGACATGCATTAAGGAAATACACTTAATAATGAATAGGTTTGTTGCAACTGGGTTCTTAATACTGAGATCTATCTTTGGCTTCCCTCATTATCCTCTCTTATGATTTCCAGTTTTGGTATTCCACAAAAACATTTCAAGGGAGGAAAGAAGATGGCAGCAAACAGGAAAGCTACATTTCACATTGTGCTGTGCCTCAGGACCAAAGCAGCTGGTGCATAGCTTCTCATCAAGGTGAGTGAAAGGGAAATTGCACTAAAATTCAATATCAGGCATTCAAAGTGGCTTAGGGAGTCATAAATTTGGTTACAATAAACAAAGAAAGAGAAAACTGCTGGGGCCTACCCAGCTGGCACACAGGCACCAAAAGTGGCAACAATTGTGGCACTGATTTACCACAGGTGGAGGTAGAACACAGGTAAACATGGATTTGGTACAGAAAAACCCAAGATCATAAAAGCTGTCGGAATTTGGCTTATCCAGAGACTGTACTATACACTGAAGCTTGCAATGCACACTGTATCTCAACTGGCTGCAGAGAGCTCAGGCAGGAGCCATTTGAGGGCCATCACACTGCCTCAGCAGCTACTGGAGATCAGTGCAAACACTGGCTTGCCCTGCAGGTGACTACCAGGTGGCCTTGGGTGTGCCTTGTGGAAAATGAGTAATAAAAAACACCTCAAAGTTTGCTTCCTAGTTTTGTAGAAAACAATTTCTGTTTTCTATTTTTCCTTTATCCTGTTGGTTGGTTTCCTGGAGAATGGGAATGCTGTCTTAATCCATGACATTAATGCCAGAAATAAATGTTATTTTATGTTTATATAACTCATTGTTATTATTTATGTATTTTTTCCTATTTTAGTTACTTAATAATAAAGTATCTTAAAGGGAGCCTGTGATAAAGAAATAATTACAACCCAATGAAAATGTGAGGTTTGTTTCTTCTCATTCTGGTAAAGAGTAAACAAAGGGAAATAATATCTGATGATATTAGTCAGGATATGTGTTATTAGTCAAGATATGGTAAGCTATCCTGCCATATAAATATAATCCCAAGAACTCAGTACATCAACATTAAAATATGTATTTATTGCAGACATTTTATGGCCAACACAGCTGCAAACAGTGTCTCAAGAAATCCAGCTGATGGAGGGTCTTCTATCTTGCAACAACAGCAAAGGAGACACATGTCATTCATTGTTACCTTGGGAGAGGAACATTTGCATGGAGGTATATGATTTGCATAGAGGTATAGATATTTGCATAGAGGTATATGATCTGACTTGGAAATGGCATATATCATTTCTGTACTTGTGCCTTCATTTCTCTGTCTGTAACACAGAGTTTTGGATGGCTGATAAATGTAGCTCTCCTGTGTAGTCAGGGACAAGATAATTAATATGGATTTGATTAATTCAGAGCATGATCTCTGCCATCATCATCATGATAGTGATTGTGATCCACCAAAGAAGAACCTGAGACTCGGAAAAGTTTAATTCATCTGAAGCCAAATAGCGAAATAGACAGCAAATTGTAATACAGAGTTCATTTCTTAATAAACACAAACACATACACAAATACACAGATGTGTATATTGCAAATCTACTTCTCTCTCTCTCTCTCTCTCTCTCTCTCTCTCTCTCTCTCTCATTCCCCCTCTATACACACACACACACACACACACACACACACACACATAGTTTAGAAACACTGCATTAAACCCTCCTTTGAGATTATTAGTTATTAATCCAAAAGCAATTATTCTTAAAGAAAATGATTATAACCATAAAATATAATTTCAACATATATATTAGAATTATAGCAAATGTAAAAATGAGCATAATTACCCTAGATATAACAATAATATAAAGATTCATACATTTTATTTACTCTCACCTGTTCTTTTAATTTTGTTAGTCAAAAAATACTAGCATTGTGATAATCTTCATCATAGTTGCATTCTTTCCAATGGACAAAACAATTTATATGCTTATTTCTTGCATTTTTAAAATTTTTAATGTCAATTTAGCATTTAGTATTTCAGCTGTCACAGATGTCCATTTAATTGCCTGAGCAATTTAAAGAATAATTAGTAATTAAACACTATTTCCTATGACAGTAATAAAAACTTGCAAAGCTATAAAACAAAATGAGGTATGTAAGGAAATTTGAATTTTAACAAAATACCTTTAAAAAGAGTAAAATAAAGAAGCACCCATCAAGAGAAAATCCTTGGCATTTCAGAAGTAGATATCACAAATAAAAAAGTAGAATTGATATAAAAGGTCATTATTTTTGCCCCAAATTGAGCAGATTAACATCATTTTTTATACCTGATACTTACCTCATGTGCCCAAACTATAATTTATAAATAATTTTCCTTATTTTTTGAATGGTATTTTGACATTGCCTACATATCCATATTTTATAGAATACAGTAAGACAAAAAGGGAACTTGAAGTTCTTCCATGTTTTAGTACTTTTATCGTCCCTATTTACTTCTCACATTCTATGGATCTTTATTTTTCTGAAATTTTAAAGGTATTTATTTGTTTTGCATATAATTCTTTCTATTATCTGGCTTGGAACGAATATGAGGTGCTGATTATATTGATATTCTGTTAAAAATTAACATAAATCTTATATAAGGAATACCAGTTTCTGGGCTGGGGTTGTTGCTCAGCAGTAGGCATTCACCTAGCGGTGCAAAGTGCTGGGTTTGAGCCTCAGCACCATGTAAAAATAAATAAATAAAATAAAGTTATTGTGTCCAACTAAAACTAATACACACACACACACACACACACACACACATATATATATATAAATAAAATACCTGTTTCTGATAAAATATTATTTAACACAAAAACATGTATAATTGAATATGTAATTATATTAATTGATTTGCCTTTTCAAATATTTATTGAATATTGATAATATGCCTGATGCTGTTCTGAATTGTGAGAATTAAAATATCTTTAATAGGGAATTTATGTTGTTTTATATCCTTTGTTCCAATTAAGTATCAACAAATTAAGGTCTAGTGGGACAATTGCATATATTGTGAAAAATATGTAATGTAATTCTGATTTGTGGTATTTCAACTACTTTTACAATCTCCTAACAAAGTCTACAAAAGTATATGAGCATAATTAATCTTTTGCTTTATTAATTTAACCATTTACTTTTTTTTTAATTTTTAGGCTAAATAATCAGATAAAAGGTTTAACTCAATCATGGGTAAGTAATCATTTTAATCTATATAAATAATCCAAAACATGCAGTCCACATTTTATCTAAAATGAAATGAATTATATATCCATATTATATTCAATGCAATGGTTTTTGTTTTGTAAAGAATAGTGTTTTAGGACATCCAAGCTGGCAGGCCAGAGGGAGGCAGCATTCTGTGTTGCTCTGTGACCTGGGTCTCAAGTAGTGAGAATACTACATCCCTGTGAGCAATATTTCTACTCCCACGCAGGAATCATGGCCAATGTGCCCATGCAGGGCTCCAGGACACAGCATCATAGTAGGTCTCCCAAATACTTGCCCAGGCAGGACTACAGGGTACCTGAGTGGAACCATCAACACCCACCATGCAGAACTTTCAGCCACCCACCAGAGCAGAAATCACTGACACCATTCCCACACAGGATACCCAGCAGCTTCCCAGACACAGGAATTCCAGTCGCCATTCCATTGTGGACCTCCATTCCCAGCATGGGGCTCCCCTGGTCGCAGCCATCTTTGGTCTCTGCAGCAGCATGAGATAGTCCCCTATGCACAGTAGCCTGCCTGCATCAGGGAACTTCATACAGGCTCCAAAGTCAGCTGATAGCCACACACTACAAGGCTCAACACCATCGCTTGGCTCTCCCCATCAGCCCGGACACATCATGGCTGAAAGCACTTGCCTCCATCTTGGGTCACCTCCCTCGCCATCTTCAGTGCAACTCCCAGTTTGGAAATCCAGCTGGCCAAGTGCCCAGTTTATAACTCCCCTCTCTCCCCAGCAGCTGCTATCCCAGCACAGTGACACCCTGGTTACTTTCATCATCCTGAGGGTGGAGATAGGAGCTAACAGATGACCCCACCTACTGGATGAGAAGGAAAGCAGGAAAGATACTGATTTTTTTTTAAGAGAGAGTGAGAATTTTTTAATATTTATTTTTTAGTTTTCGGCAGACACAACATCTTTGTTTGTATGTGGTGCTGAGGACCAAACCCGAGCCTGCACGCATGCCAGGCGAACGCGCTACTGCTTGAGCCACATCCCCAGCCCAATACTGATTTTTTTGTTTGTTTTACTTAGTTACACATGACAGTGCAGTGATCTTGACATATCATACATTTGAATCAGATGGGATATAATTTCTCATTTTTCTGAGTATACAGTTTGCAGAATCTCATTGGTCATGCAGTCACATATATACACACAGTAATAATACTGTCTGTTTCATTCCCCAACCCCTCCCCTCTCGTCCCTCCACTTCTCTCTACTTAATCTAGGGTAATGCTATATTTTTTTCTCACAACTTCATACATGTATTTTATATAACAATTTTCCAACCAAAACAATCCCTGTGTTTTCCTTCAAGATTTTTTTGTTTCTTTGTTTTCCTCTCTCACTCCACTCTCTCTTCCTCACATCCCCAACATAGTGAAACCAAGTACTTTGCATGAATTAGGATTTTGAGGACTGGGATATCTGAATATCACAGTTATGTTGTATATTCTTTTTATTTTTATCTTTTTCCTACCAACTTCTACTATTTTAACATTATTTTATTTTTCTTAATATGTATGTGTATTTGTTTTATGTACTCTACTGTCTTCCCACTTACTTGTCTACCCAAAATTACTTCCTCTCCCTTCTCCTGCTACTAATCTTCCTCTTTAGATTTCTCTTTCACACTTCCTAAGATATAACAACTCTATAACCTCACCTTCTACCTCCCCAGCATATCATCCTACTCCTCACCCCCAGTTCTTTGTCCACCATCAGAAACTGTAAAACCTTTTACAAACCTACTGAGTATATTGTAGATAATAATTCAATTCACCATTTCTGTACATTATGACCAAACTTTAAAAGTCTTATTAGCAAACATTTGTTTTTATGGTCATTTATATTGAGATCTGAAAACATTGCCCTTCACATCAAAGGAGAGGTATTGGATCCCTGCAGGGGCACTATGATCCTGTAGAGTAAAACCAAACCGGTAACACCTAGGATCCACAGTGCTAGAAGGTAAGACACACAAGCAATATGAAAAGACCCAAACAAACCAGATACCACAATATTAGAATCCATGGCAAGCACAGCAGAATACAGAGAAGGAGTTCAGAATGTACATAATTAAAATGTTCTGCAAATTAAAGGATGATATAAAATAGCATAGATAGGCAGCAAAAGATCATTTTGTTAAAGGGCCACATAACCAAATATAGGAAGCAAAAGATTACTTCAGTAGGGAGATAGAGGTTCTAAAAAATTCTTGAAATGAAAGAAATAATGAACCAGCTTAAAAGTTCAATTGAAAGCATCAGCAACAGATTAGATCACTTGAAAGACAGGACCTCAGACAATGAAGAGAAAATATATAATCTTGAAACAATGTAGACCACACAGTGAAAGTGGTAGGAAACATGAGCAGAATATTCAAGAAATATGGAATAGCATAAAAAGACTAAATGTAAAGAGTAATCAGGATAGAGGAAGGCATAGAGTTCCAAACCAAAGGAACAATCAATCTATTCAATGACATAATATCAGAAAATTTTCCAAACTTGAAGAATGAAGTGGAAAACTAAATTCAAGAAGCTTACAGGATGCCAAATGTACAAATCACAACAGATCTACACCAAGACACATTACAATGAAAATGCCTAACATACAGAATAACAAGACAATATTAAAAGCCACGAGAGAAAGGAATCAGATTACATATAGGGGGAAATTAATTAGATTATGTACAGATTTTTCAACTGAGAACCTGAAAGCTAGAAGATCCAGAAGAATATATATAAACCTCTGAAAGAAAGAGGATGTCAACCAAGAATCTTATATCCGTCAAAATTAAGCTTTAGATTTGATGATGAAATAAAAAAGTTACACGATAAACAAAAGATTTTACAACATGAAAGCCTACACTACAGAATATCCTCAGCAAACTATCCCATGAAGAGGAATTGAAAAACAACAATGAAAATCAGCAGAGGGAGGTATTACACTAAAGGAAAATTAATCAAAGGAGAAAACAAGTTAAATACCAAAAAATAAACAAAAATGTCTGGAAATACAAGTCATGTCTTAATAATAACCCTGAACGTCAATGGCCTAAACTCACCAATAAAAAGACATAGACTGGCAGATTGGATTAAAAAAAAAAAAAGACCCAACATTATCCTGCTTCGAAGAGACTCATAGGAAAAGATATCCACAGACTGAAGGTGAAAGGTTGGGAAAAATCTTACCACTCACATAGACTGTGAAAGCAAGCAGGGGTTTCCATCCTCATATCAAAAAAAGTAAACTTCAAGCCATACTTAATCAAAAGGATAAAGAAGGATAGTTCATACTGACTAAGGGAACCATTCATCAAAAGACATAACAATAATAAATTTATATGCCCCAAACAATGGAACATCTGCATACATCAAACAAATTCTTCTCAAGTTCAAGAGTCAAATAAACCATAATACAATAATTCTGGGTGACTTTAACATATTTCTTTCACCACTGGATAGATCTTCCAAGCAAAAGATGAACAAAGAAACTAGAACTCAAGAATACAATCAATAGGGGCTGGGGATGTGGCTCAAGCGGTAGCGCGCTCGCCTGGCATGTGTGCGGCCCGGGTTCGATCCTCAGCACCACATACCAACAAAGATGTTGTGTCCGCCGAGAACTAAAAAATAAATATTAAAAATTCTCTCTCTCTCTCTCCTCTCTAACTCTCTCCTCTCTCACTCTCTCTTAAAAAAAAAAGAATACAATCAATAACTTAGACTTAACTGACATATATAGAATATTTCATCCTTCAATGAGCAAATACACTTTCTTCTCAGCAGCACATGAATACTTCTCTAAAATAGACCATATATTATGCCACAAAGCAACTCTTAGCCAATATAAAAAAGTAGAGATACTACCCTGCATTCTATTGGATCTTGATGGAATGAAATTAGAAATAAATCATAAAATAAAAAATAAAAATGACTCCAACACATGTAGTCTAAATAATATGCTACTAAATGAACAATGGGTTACAAAAGACATCAAGGAGGAGATTAAACAATTCTTAGATGTAAATGAGAACACAGATACAACATAACAAAATCTGAGGGGCAGTATGAAGGCAGTGCTAAGAAGAAAGTTCATTGCATGGAGTTCATTCCTTAAAAGAAGAAGAGAAAAAAAACAAATAAATGACCTCACAGCACACCTCAAAATCCTATAAAAAGAACAAATCAATACCAAAATTAGTAGAAGACAGGAAAAAAATTAAAATCAGAGCTAAAAATCAATGAAATTGAAACAAAAGAAACAATTGAAAAAATTGACAAAACAAAAAGTTGGTTCTTTGAAAAAATAAATAAATTTGACAAACACTTAGCCATGTAACAAAGAGAAGGAGAGAGAAAACTCAAATCTCTAACATACTTGATGAAAAAGGAAATATCACAGCAGAATCTACAGAAATACAGAAGATAATTAGAAATTATTTTTAAAACTTTTACTCCAATAAAATAGAAAATATCAAAAGCATTGACAAATTTCTAGAGTCATATGATTTGCCCAAATTGAATCAGAATGTCATACACAATTTAAACCGGTCAATTTCAAATGATGAAATAGAAATTGCCATTTGAATCCTACAAACCAAGAAAAGCCCAGGACCAGATGGATACACAGCCGAATTCTACAACAACATCTTTAGAGAAGAACTAATACCAATACTCTTCAATTTATTTCAGGAAATAGAAAAAGGGAACACTTCCAAACTCATTCTATGAGGCCAATATCACCCTGATTCCAAAACCAGGCAACGACACATCAAAGAAAGAAAATTTCACACCAATATCTCTAATGAACATAGATGCAAAAATTCTTTAAAAAATTCTGGCAATTTGAGTACAAAAACATATTAAAAAGATAGTGCACCATGATCAAGTGGGGTTCATCCCAGGAATGCAAGTTTGGTTCAATGTATGGAAATCAAGAAATGTAATTTACATCAATAGACCTAAAGATAAGAATCATATGATCATCTCAGTACATGCAGAAAAAGCATGTATTTGACAAAATACAGCACCCATTCATGTTCAAAACACTAGAAAAACTAGGAATAACAGGAACATATCTCAACTTCATAAAAGCTATCTATGCTAAGCCCCAGGTCAACATCATTCTAAATGGAGAAACATTGAAAGCATTCCCTCTAGAAACTGGAACAAGACAGGGATGCCCTCTTTCACCACTTCTTTTTAACATAGTTCTTGAAACTTTTGTCAGAGCAATTAGACAGATGAAAGAAATTAAAGGGATATGGATAAGAAAAGAAGAACTCAAAATAGCACTATTTGCTGACAATATGATTCTATACTTAGAAGACCCAAAAAGTTCCATCAGAAAACTTCTAGAACTGGTAAATGAATTTAGCAAAGTAGCAGGATACAAAGTCAACACCCATAAATCAAAGGCATTTCTGTATATCAATGACAAATCCACAGAAAGGGAAACAAGGAAAACCACCCCATTTTCAATAGCCTCAAAAAATAAAATACTTGGGAATCAACCTAACAAAAGAGGTAAAAGACCTCTAAAATGAAAACTACAGAATGCTAAAGAAAGAAATTAAAGAATATCTTACAAGATGGAAAGATCAACCTTGTTCTTGGATAGGCAGAATTAATATTGTCAAAATGACAACACTACCAAAAGCATTATACAGATTTAATTGAATTCCATTCAAAATACCAATGACATTCATCATAGAAATAGAAAAAAATAGTCATAAAATTCATCTGGAAAAATAAGAGAACCAGAATACCTAAAGCAATCCTTAGCAAGAAGAGTGAAGCAGGTGGCATCACTATACCAGAACTTAAACTATACTATAGAACACTAGTTACAAAAACAGAATGGTATTGGCACCAAGAATAGTGTGCCATATCATTTAGAATGTTTTGTTGAATTAAGAAATTTACTTAATATAAGTTTTCTTCAATTAATTCAAAACTGCCCCAGCTACATTAAAGAAGTTATGCTATATAAAATGCAATCAAAAAGTAATTTCTTTTTTTTCAAAATGCATAATTTCCCATTTGCAGTAGCTCAAGTAAATGAGTGTTTTGAGAATTGGAATAAGTATGCATACCTAAATGTGAGCCAAAGGAAGAAATTTTAGCTTCTGTTTTATGCATTGGTCCAAAGAAATTCTTTGTTTCTCTAAAAGAAATTTTATACACATCTGGACCATATCATGACCTAGTCATATTTGATTTTTAAAAAATCTTGCTAAAATGAGAACTATACCTATGATATATGTATAGCAAACTCTTAAATTTTCACATATTGCTTGAATAACAGTAGAATTCAAGCCACCTGCTATCAATGGAGAGGAGGTGGCTTAGATTCATGCAGTATTTTAACATTGTGGTTTAAATTTCAATTTTAACAAACTGTTCTTCATGTAGTGAAAGTTTTGTACATGCTAATTCTGATGGGACTCACATCAGTAATAACAATATACATTTTTTTGTAAGAATAGGTATTTCTAATTTATATCCAGCATTAGTTAAAAAGCCTATCCTACCATCATAAATTATATAGTGCTATTGTTAAATTGGTATTTTAAAATGTTTTTCTAATAATTACATACAAGTGGGATTGTGAATAGAATGCTTTATTTATGTAACCTGTCCTTAGACATATTGTAATTGTATCATAGACTTCCAAGGATACTAATGACTTTAATACTCTACTGGCTATGTATTGTGGTAATATTAACAATGAGGGAAAATAACTCACAGGAAAAATTTATGATCTTATGTAAAAATATACTTTACAAGTTCTGTATGATTTAGCATTATTGTAGAAGAATGAGCTTCTTAAATATTTTTTACTTTCAAAGGGTTAATGAGACCAGATAGAGTAATGAAGAACTAAAAATTAGTCATATATTCCTTTTACTATTGTTTAAAATGACATTATGTACAGAGTGACATTTAGCATGTTTTTTTAATGCCAGCAACATACAAGCCTTTTACCATTCCCACTTCAAACATGTGGAGGAACATCATATTGTGAAATACTTCACAGTCACAGAAGTTAAGACTGTTTCTTCTTAAAAATAGCAGAATATAATAGAATTAGTGAAAATGGTGATGACTCTAACAGCTTGTTCATTTGAAAGGTTAACCTTAATTCCTCATTTCCACAACTTTATCTACCTAAGCCATGCTAAACTTAAACTTCAGTCCCACTGATGAACTTGCAGTTTCCCAAATACATGTAAAAGCCTTAGAAAATTTACACTTAACTGTCACTTCACTGTACTAATCTGGACCCCAAGTCTTTTATTATTTATCTTATGTTGACCCTCTGGTCTACCATTATCTTACCATCTTTCCTGTGAGATAACTGCTCTTAAAAAAATCATAGCATGCTCAACAATAACACAGTATATTTCAAAGAGCAGATACCTGATTAATGTTAAGAGACTGAATGACCCAATGAGCATAATATCTAATTTAATAAGAGTTAATTTCTCCTAATTTCTTAAGTAAGCTAAAAAAATCTAGGTACATGCCATTTAACTTTGCAGAAGAGAATACTGAAAACAATAGGGAAAACCTGGTAAGGTAAACCTCCCAGGAACTAAGAAGATATAGGGAAGATATTCACAAGTTCAAGGCCAGCCTGGGCAACTTAGTGAGATCCTGTCTCAAAATAACAAAAAGGGCTGGAGATGTTGCTCAGTGGTTGAGCACCCCTGGGTTCAAACCCCATTACTACAATAAATAAACAAACAAGCAAACAAAAAAATCATATTGAATACAGGAATTGTTAATCTTTTACCTCTGTTTGTTTTTTTAAGGAGGGGGGGAGAGGGTGGGGGAAGAGAGAATGAAATATTTTTGTAGATGGACACAACACAATGCCTTTATTTTTATGTGGTACTTAGAATCGAACCCGGGTCCTGCCCATGCTAAGCAAGCGCTCTACCACTGAGCCACAATCCCAGCCCTTACTTTATTTCTTGATTCCAACAATTTTACTGCTGACTCTTCTCATATTTCCAAACATCTATTATGATTCCATCTAATTGCAAAATAAGAGGGAAAGCATCCCAATTTATTTCACTAATGTAAAAACTCCTACTTTTAAGCTGACATACAGACACAATAAATGAGTAAACAAAGTAATTTGCAAACTCATAAACTATTCAAACCACCTATTAAAAGTAATATTTGAAAAATAAGGAAAAGAAAGAGAAAATGAGGAAGGGAGAGAGGAAGTAAGATGGTGTAATTTATCTAACTTATCACATAAACAAAAATACAAAGATGATATACACACATACTGAAGGTCATGGCCAACCACTAGGGCATTGGAATGTTCTAAATAACTGTGATAGGAAGTGATAGGAATGTTTGTTCCACTGGGGGGAAAAAAAGTATAGCCTTCATAGGAAGCTGCAGTTAAGAGCTGGTCAGCAGGTAATGTTCCATAGTTGGAAGGAGTGTACACTGGAAAACTCTCAGAGGAAGGAGGCTGTAATAATGGAAAGAGCTAAAGCTGTACAGAATACCAATTCCTGGGCAGTGTGAGCTTTCAGGGGCTATGGACATAAAAGTAGGAGGCTCCTATGAAAATTAAACCCAGGGAAATTACTCAAATTTTAATTTATTTTCATATTTACCTTCCCATAATAGGCCTGCTTTTAGTAGTTTGGCTGCAAGTGCCTTTTTATTGCCTGAGATCCATTTTGGAATAGTGAGAAAAAGTGAATTAAAAGACAAAAAGGTCTGCCTTTGGTTGGAGGAATAGTATGAGGTCTAGACAAATTCAGATTAGGAGCATAGCCCAGCTTTACTACCTGCCAGTTTTGTGAACTTGAGAAAATGCAAGTTCATCATCTGCCAATTTAAATTGGTAAGCCCTATTTTGTAGAAGTGTATGAACTACACATAGAATACATGGCAAGATTACTTGAAAGTATTGCCCAATATTTAAAGGATAGCATCTCTTTGTATCCCAGATGAAACCACCCACCACATTATGAACATTTTTAAAAAATCCAGATGTCAGAGAATATGGGATACTCCTATACAAAGGAGACTGAATAAGCTAAAAAATCTCCCTAGGAAGTAAAATTGTAAATTTGTCCTGTGAGAGCACTTATTTTAGTGTAAGTTTGTCTCCTCCAACTGTTTGTAACTTAGGCTCCTAGAATTAGTATCAAGGAACAAGTACTTCCCTCCCAAGTGCCAATATAAACCATTTCTATTTACATTCATTATACTCTTAGCAAAATTTATTCCTCACTTAAAATTTGTTAAACTATACTCAAAATAACCTAATTAAAATGGCCTTTTAATACAATAGGATCTAGCTCTTCCAGTTCAAGGCAAAAGGTGCCAACATAGTGGCTCCTGTACATCTTACCTCAAGGAATTATTACCCTTATTTCTCAGAAATTCTTGAGAGAAAATGTGCATACCCAGTTCACAAACTTGTGTTCATCAGCACTGAAAACAGTTCAGGGAGTTTCTTGCTTGCTTAGGTGAAGATTTGACTCTTGTTTACCCACA
The DNA here is from genome assembly GCF_964194105.1 of Spermophilus citellus. Lineage (NCBI taxonomy): Eukaryota > Metazoa > Chordata > Mammalia > Rodentia > Sciuridae > Spermophilus > Spermophilus citellus. The sequence goes on along the minus strand of NC_138190.1, from coordinate 20,586,233 downwards.
ATCCCAAAGCAAATTATTGGGCAATTTTATATTATAGACTGAATGTTTTTGTGCCAATGCCTGTCCAAATTCTTATACTAAAGCATCTATTCCAATGCAATAATATTTGAAGGTAGTGCTTTGGTAAAATAATTAAGTTTAGATGATATTATGAGGGTGGGCACCTATGTTGGGATTATTGTCCTTATAACAAGAGGGAAAGAGACTAGGTTTCTCTCTCTTCTATGTGAGGCCACAGCAAGATAGTGGCTGCTTTCAAGCCAGGAAGTGTACCATTACCAGGATCCAAATAGGCTGGCACCTTGAATTTGGAGCTCCCAGGCTCAAGAATTGTGGGAAATATGTGTGTTTTGTTTAAGTTTCCAGTCTATAGTATTTTGTTATGGCAGCCCAAGCAGAGTTACAGGACTTTGCCTCTTAACTTTGAAGTATACCATCTGAGAGCATGGAATTTACTCACCACTTTCACAGCTTCAACTAACCTAACACCCATCTTAAATAAAATTTATATCCCACTGAGGACTCACAGTTTCCTAAAGCCCCAAACTGCCTTGCTCATGAAATTTCCACTTAATTGCTCTCATAAGGAATACTTTCATCCACACTCATTCTTTTTACTTTACCTCTAAGTTATATAGGGCAGTTCAGCAACTTTCTTGTATGATTACAGCTTGTAGGCTCAAAAAAAATTCTACAAGTAGAGGCTGAGTCTGCTTCATTTCAGTATCCCATTCTACCACAGAGACTTCCAAACAGCATATGTTCAATTAATTTTGGCGAATGAGTCAAGAAACATAGACTATTTTTTAAAAGATTTAATTTCTTCTACATTTTTGAATAAGCCAAGGAAAGTTCAGAACATTTAACTCCATAAAACAAAAGACAAAAACAATTAGACAACACCAGGATTGATGAGGTTTTAGTTTTTTTTTTCCTGCAGTCTGTTAGCCCACTTATATTTTCAAGAAAACCCTTATTGTGATGTCATATTTTTATTATCTGGATGATGAAAATGACTCAAACTTCAACAGGTGTGAGAGAAGCTGCTGGACATGAGGCCTTGGGAACTTCACTAGCTTTGGCAGTAGTTTTAGGCTTGGTTGCATCCGTGGTTTGGGATCTTTCTTTCTCATCTTTCAAAGCCTCTTCATAAAGAGTTGGGAAGAAACTAGGAGCGGTCTCATTAATCTTAGCCAAAAACTCCAAGACTTGCATCTTGCTGGTTTCAGCATGAGCTCGGGGACCCCACAGGAATTCATGGCGTGGAGGATCACTGTTGACCACCTGCCGGTACACCAGGTATTTTAGCCTCACCAAATCTTTGGTGATGAGCTTCTTGGGCTCTCCATAAATGAAATGCTTCTTCCCAGGATATACATGCATCATCTTCAGGAATCTCCAGATGTCTTCCTCAGAGGCGCAGTCGCCCTTCATGAAGATCATACCCAGGACATTCATCAGGAGACCGGCCTTGGGTAATCCCCTGCCAGCACGAATCCTCCCATTGTTGGGGAGTTTCAGCTTGCTGACAAGGTTGTATGAGTGATTGGTTGAGTCAACTTCCCTCACATCAACTGCAAAGACATCTGCAAGATGCTCACAGGCTCTCTTGAAGATTTCAGCAAACTCATTTTTGTACTTCTGGTTGACAACTTTCAGCATATCTTCCTTAGTAATACGCTGCTTCATTTCATACTTGTAGAGGAGGAACTGCTCCAACAACCCAACGTTTCCAGTTAGAGGATCTTCACAGGAATCATCAGTGGAGAGTGTGGCCTCAGAAGTGCTTTTCCCTTCCTCCTTTTGGCTATTAGAAACTTTATCAGATGTAGTGCAAGAAACACCTGCAGAAGCAGTGGTGGTAGATTGTGCTTTCTCAGGATCCTGGGGACTGCTCCATGACTCAGTACCAGGTGGATTGTGGAGAGTAGAAGAGAACCCTTCTGCTGTTGTTGTTGCTGCTGCTGCTGCTGCTGCTGCTTCAAAATCCTCAAAATCCTGAGGATCACTTTGAGCCTGCTGGCGTTTCTCACGGGCAGGGAATTTATTCTTCAGACCTCGAGGCATGATGAATCAGATTAGGGACAATAGAAGGAGTATGGGCAGGATGAGTGGTGGTGCAAGCACCTGGAGGAGGGAAAATGAAATTGTAAGAGCACTTTCAGCAGGGATTTACCCCCCTGGCTTTAACAAAGGCCACTTCTGCAGGTTTCTGGGAGAGCATTGCTTTAGGAACCCACAATGCTCATAGTCTAATCAACCTGTCTCCTGGAAGGCACAGTGAGTCTTAGGCTACAGACTGTCCCTACCAGGGTGTACTGGAGTGGTAGTGGAGGCTCTGTTTTGAGGTGTGGGAAGTCATCCCATTCAACATCAACTGTTGGCAAGTCCTGGGCCTCTCTCTTTTGCTGCTCTCAAGTTGATACTTCAACCCCAAAAGCCAACATGCCCCTGAGACCCCAAAGGAAGAAGTAAAGGACATTCTCATCCTACATTCCTGTCAGAGGTTCCACAACTGAGAGTTACAAGGAGCCCTCTCTATCATGGCATGCTTGGGTATACAATTCTCATTTGGAGAATTTGCCTGATGTCCAGGTAGTGCCTGGTACATCTCCTTTCTTCTGACTGGTAGCTAACTCTCATACCAAATACCTTACCTCTCTTAAATTTGATACATAGTAGTGACAGCCTCATCCTGACAGCCCTGTTCTGAGCCCTCTAGTGCTAAATATATTGGTGGGGATCTGATTCTTTGTTATCTATACAATGGTGAATGGTCTCTTCAACACTTCCTTTGATCTCTGAATCTTCCCTTTATGCCAAACTTTTCTCTTCCTGCTGGCATCTCCTAAGACTCCCTAGGAGGATATGAGGGCCACCTCATCTGTGCATTGCCTCCCAAGGTGGAAAATAAGAGATGGATTCTGTGGTATCTTCTTCTTGATGTTTCCCTCAGACATTATGGTTCTCACCTTAACTCCTGGAAATATCTAGAAATCCTCCTACAGCGGACCTTACATCATGCCTTTATTAAAAAATATCTCTCAGCACTATTGTCCCCTACCCAATACCATGGGATATAATAAGTACCAGTTACATTGGTAGTGCACAAACAGGACCTGGGGTGCCTCAATTTCTTGCCTTGAAACCTGGCTATAACTGGGAAGCTTCCCTATGTTGACTCAAGGACCCACGACCCAGGTCTTCATATCGTCAAGAGACTCCCACATCCTCGCCGAAATTTGCCTGATGCCCCTCATTTGGGCTTCCCAGACTTATGGTAGGGTCAGGCTCTGGGCCATGTCACTCTTCAGAGATTGGTGATTTCCTTAAAACTCACCGAAGGTTCTGCCCTTGATTCCCTGTTAAGCATGATACCCCTTTTGCTTACCGGAGCCACCTCTGGCTCCCCACACACTTCAGGCCAAGACTCTTAACACCCCCGCCCTATACCAAATAAGAAAGAACGGCTCACATCTACCTGACTCCACGTTTGCGTCTTCTGGAAGACGCTGTCTTGGTCTCCAACTAAGTTTCCTCGCCTTTACTGATTTTAGGGTCCCCTTCCCCTACTCTACTAAACTAGGACTTCCCGCTTTTATTTTATCTTGCCTTCCTGGGACCTTAGAGGTGGAAATAAACAAAAATCTCAGTTAGCCTGCTCTCCTCAGGCCTTCCCAAGACTTAGAATAAGAGTGAGGGGTTTTGGAGGAGGGGGAGGGGACACTTTTTCTGAGGTAATGATTCTCTCATTGTCAAACTCCTCACCTGGAAGCCGACCAGAGACTGGGACTTCGTTTTCCCTTTCGCTGATCTAGCTGCCTCAGATAAAGCCCTTTATTTTCCTCAGGCACCCTGGGAGGAAGTGAGAGCGATCACCAATGATAGGGCTAAGAGAGGCCAACTGCCAGGGCTGCGTCTCTAGCGCCCCCTCTGCTCTGGGGTGTAGGACTACCTCAGCCTCAAAGAGAATTCTAGATTTTACTGTGACTTCTGGGCCCCTCGCTCTGCCCTTCCCCCTCACTGCAGTGCCCTCCCATTCATAAGTTCCGCCTTGTCGAAGTCAGCTTGAGTACATGGCCTTGGCTCCCTAGATCTAAGAGCAAGCGAAGGGAAGACAATGAACTCCTATTTCTGAGGATGCCAGCTCAAAGAAAGTGAGAGAAAAGTCCCAGTCTCTGGTGATAGTTAAGTTGAGGAGCTTGAAAGAGAATGAAAGCAATACCTACTTCAGTTTATGTGTTCTCAGTCAGTATTTATCTACAAATTCATCTTGGTGCCGTCTCTTTAATGAAAAGCTTTCTGCCAAATGCAACATTGCGGAAAATTCTTGAATAGTCTACCTACTTCAAATATTGAAGATCATAGATCTGTGTCTCTGGAGTGATGTGAGATGGGGAAGCTGAAGAACAAGGTGGACAGGTTGGAATAGGAGGTGACTGCCACAGTAAATGTTGATTTATTCATTCTCTTCATCACACAGACTCAATCTTTCATGGTACTTCTGAAAGATTTAATTACTACATGAAAGAAGCTAGAGCTCGATAATTTGGTGAGATCCCAATCCTGAAGTTAATTAGACACTGCACATGTAGATGATCATATTGTTACCAATTCTTTGTGTTTATTCTAACATCTCATTTATTTTGATATTCTTATTGCTCTGCTTATGGATTATAATTCAGAACTTTGGGCAAAAAATTCTCAATCATCTAAGATATATTTTGTAGTAGTGAGGAGAAAAATTAATAAATGTACTCATGGTCAGCCTTAGCATGAGAGTAGTGGAATAGCCTGGGCTCTAGATGAATTCAGATCAGTGATCTATCCTAGTTCTATCACTTACTACCTTGAGATTATGAGAGTATTGCTAGTTCTTTATCAGCCAGTTCAGTTTCCTAAGCCTTATTATGGATTGACATTTTTTTGTCCTTCCAAAATTTGTATGTTGAAACTCTAAACTCAATGTGACAGGAAGTGAGTCCTTTGAGAAATAATTAGTTTTAAATGAAGTAATGAGGGCGGGGTCTCCATGATGGGATTAATAGCCTTATAAGAAAACCCAGAAAGCTTGTACTCCCTTTCTTTCCATCATGCGGGGATACACCAAGAAGGCAGATGTCTGCAAGAGAACCAGATATTCTTGAACCTTTATCTTGGGCTTTCTAGTCTCCAGGATATCAGGAAATGAATGTTTGTTATTCAAACCAACCATTTTCTGGTATTTTGTTATATAAACCTAAGTAAAACCAGTTTTGTAGGATCATGGGAATATACGTATTGGGCAGAAAGCCCTTGTCATAATGACTGACAAATATCCAGTGTTCAGTGATTGGCAGTTATAATGATTTTTATCCAGATAATACCACTCTCCTTTAGGAATTTTTTAAAATCCAGGATATGTCAGATAAAATGAAATGCTATCAAAGAACCAAATCAGCTAAAAATCTATTTTAGGAAGTAAAATTAGATTTTCCCTATGAGGGCATCTGCTATTTAATTTGAATGTGGGGGGTTCTTCCCACCTGCATGTATCTCAAAGTTCCTAGAATTTTGTCAAGGACCAACTCATTCAGTACTTCCCAACTACACTTCCATCCAAACTTCCTCTATTCTTTATTCATTTCTTCCTCACAAAAATCTAGCTCGCTCTTAGAATTTGCGAAGTAATCCTCAATGTAACCTAAGTATAATGCTCTTTCAAAGAAGTGACATCTATTTATTTTAGTTGATGTCAAATTGACAATACAATGACTTCTGTACATCTCACCTCAAAGAAGTGTCACCTTTATTTTTCAGAATCTCCAGGAGTCAATATGCATAGAACACCTAGTTTATGCATTGTATTCTACTACATATATTTAAGGGCAAATATTCCTTCTATTCTTATCCATATGGATTGAATTGTATACCCTCTCCTCCAAAGTTCATATGTTGAACTCCTAAACTCTAGTCCCTCACAGTGTGACTATATTTGAAGATAAGATCTTTGTAAGGGTAATTGAGTTAAAATGAAGCAGTTAGGGTACCCCCTAATACAGTTAGGATGCCCTTATAAGAAATTATTATAACACACAAGAAGACACCAGACATGGACATACACCAAAGTTCCACCCTGTGCAGAGGCAGAAGGAAGATGAACTCCTACAAACCAAGGAGAGAGGCCTCAGAGGAAGCCAGTCCTCAGGGACCTTGATCTTGAACTTGTAGCCTTTTGGACTATGAAAGAAAAATTCTGCTTTTTAAGCTATTAGCTTATGGTCATGTTTTAATGGTAGCCCTAAAACTCTAAAACACTGCCTTTAAGTAGATACTTCTTTGGAATCTATATTATCTGTGATCCCAATGTTACTCTTGAAAGTGTGCTTTAATGGCCTAATAATTATTCCACTTGTGATGGAGGAATCCCTCCAGTGTATTAATGTTGTATGCAAACACACAACCCTGGACACTGCACAGATGACTCCTTCCTGAGGGAGGAAGACACTATATGCTGCACAAGACCACATGGGAGTTGCACTCAGAAACAGAGTAAATAAGTAGAAGACAGGATTTGTAGATTAAGAAGAAGAGGTGATTTTTTTTGTTTGAATAAGTCCAAAAGCTTCTGTATCTAATCTTCTTAATAAAGATACTTGTTTGGCAAGGACATCTTATCTATAGTACATATTGAGGAACTTGCAGTTAGGTCATTTGAGGCCCTGCTGGTTTCATGAAATTTCAAGGCAATACATAATATTGGATCTTATATTATAGGCCTTCCACTACAGTTTTCCATTCAAGGGTCTTCTTTTTAAACTTTGTGACAGAGTTTCTAAGGGTATGGCCTCTGTTCACCAACCCCACAGCCACATAGAGATCACCATGAAGCTTAATTTTAAAGTTGCAATTACATTGACTTGAAGTTTCCTGACATTCAAATTGCCTTGCCACAGGCAATTTCTTCTCCTTTTCATTCATTCTTTCTACTTTCCTATGAGTCATATAGGGTATCTCAACATTTTCCTCATATGAGTGTAGCTCCTAGTTTCTAAAATTATGGGTAGAATCTATATCTGAGCAATTCTTGTATGATCACAGAACCTCCCAAGGAAGAGATAATCAACTGATGTTTTGGGAATAAGAACAGTGAGCAAGAAGTCTGACTTATACCCTATTATTAATAAGCTAACCATATCAAGGTATAAACCATTCAATTGCATAATAAAGACTAAAAGAAATGAGGGAATTCAAGATTGATCATATTTTTTTTACTATTCTATTTTCTCAACTGCTTTATTATTGTTTTTTTCATATTTCCAATAAAACTTTTATTTTCATGTTTTCTTATAAGGAAAAAAAGGTCTCAGACTAAAATAGGTATAAGAGAGGCTGTTGGATATAGTCATGTGTTTTAGTCAGCTTTTTCACTCCTGTGACCAAGAAACCTGACAAGGAAAATTAGAAGAGGTTTCAGAGGTCTCAGTCCATAGAAGCCCAGCTTCCTTGGGGCTTGAGGTGAAATAGAACATCATGGACAAAGAGTGTGGTGGAGGGAAACAGCTCAGGACATGGAACCAGGAAGGGGGAGGGGAGAGAGAGAGAGAGAGAAAGAGAGAGAGAGAGAGAGAGAGAGAGAGAGAGAGAGAGAGAGAGAGAGAGAGAGAGAGAGAAACACTGACTCTACTCACAGGATACAAAATATATACCCCAAAGACATATCCCAATGACCCACCTCTTCCAGCTACACCCTATCTGACTTCAATTATCACTCACCTAATCCCTATTCAGGGGATTAATTCACTGAATGGGTTAAGATTATTATAACCCAATCATTCCCCCTCTAAACCTTATTGCATTGTCTCACACATGAACTTTTTTTGCAGGGGGAACATCTCATATTTAACCGTAACACCATAGAACATACCTGGCTTTGGCAGTAGTGTCAAGACTGGCTGAAATTCTCTCTTGTGATCTCTCTTCTTCATCTTTCAAAGCTTTTTCATATAATGTTGAGAAAGTGGGAGGAACAATACTGTTGACCTTTCCAAAAATTCTAGAACTTTCATCTTGCTGGCTTCAGTGTAGGCTCTTGGACCTCACAGGAATTCATAGTGTGGAGAATTATTGTTGATTACCTGCTGGTACACCAGGAATTTAGCCTTAACAAATCTTTGGTGATGAGTTTCCTAGGCTCTCCATAGATGAAGTCCTTCCTCCCCAATGTATACTCACAACATCTTCAGGATTTTCCAGGAAAGTCATTAGGAGACCAGTTGTGGGTTACCCCATGCCAGCATGAATTCTCCTATTGTTGGGGAGTTTCAATTTGCTGACAAGGTCATATAAGTTACTGTTTGACTCAACTTCTACATCAACTACAAAAACAACCTCAATATGATCGGAGACTCTCTTGAGGATCTCAGCAAACTGGTCTTGGTACTTCTGGTCAACAATGTTCAACATGTCTTCATTGGTAATGGACTGTTTTATTTTATACTTTATATACTTTCATTTTACAATTAACAAATTCACATTCATAGCTAGAGAATCAGGCATGATGAGTCTCACTGGAAGTTGAGATCTCTGAGGAACTTGAATATTCCTCATCTTGGCTGTTATCACCCTCATCATATCTTGTGCCTAAAAACATCTGCAGAAATAGTGGTAGCATCTAAAATGCTACAAAGCCTCTGGGGAATGCTACTTGACTCAGAAGCAGATGAGCTCTGGGGAATATCCTCAAGAACAGGAGAAGAAAAGGGAGAGGCTCTTCCTCCACTGTTGTGTTGACTTATGCTCCTCTGTGACCATGGGAGTCATTTCAGGCCTGTCAGCATTTATCGTGGATGGGGAATATACTCTTCTGACCCCAAGGTATATTGGCTGTGCTCAGAGACAGTAGGCAGGAGTGTGTGTAAGAGAACAGCTTATGAGAAAACCCTGGGGAGGGAGATGAAGAAGCTGTGTGCACCTTCAGGATGGAACTTCCATTATGGCTAGAAGGAAGACTGAATTTGCAGTTTTGCTTTTTTTTTAATTTATAGGTTTCTATTTGTTCTTTTTAGTTATACTTGCCAGTAGTATTTTGGCAGATTATACATGCATGGAGTATGAATTATTCTATTTAGGATCCCACTCTTGTGGTTGTATATGATATGGAGTTACCCTGGTCAAGTATTCAAATACAAGGCTAGGAAAGTTATGACCAAGTAATTCTGTCCTTCCTATTCCCTTCATCCTCTGTTCTATACTAATCCAATGGATTTCTGTTATTTCCCTCCCCAACCTCCCTTATTTTGGTTTAACATCCCCAAATCAGAGAGATCATTTGGCCTTTGATTTTTGGGGATTGACTTATTTACTTAACATGATATTCTCCAGTTCTATCCATTTACCAGCAAATGCTATGATTCCATTCTTCTCTATGGCTGAGTAATATTCCATTGTGTATATTACCACATTTTCTTTACATTTAAAGTTTTCTGTGAGGAAACTGCTCTAGGAACTCACTGAGCTCCAGCTCTCCTGACCATTCTCTACTATTGGAAACCTGTAGAGGAAGAGGAAGATAGAGTGAGCCTTAGCCTGTAAGTTGAGGAGTCCTCTTATTCCACATTCACAACCATCATGTCAACTGGTAGTGGGCAATGGGAGCCATTCCCTCTGCTGCTCTGAAATTAACATTGCAAATCTACCTGGCATCCACAAGAAGGGAAGTTAAAGGACCATTCAACTTATTATTCCTGTTCAGATGACCTCAGTATTGACAGATCAATGGGGAATTTTATGTTCTCACCTCTTTGTAGTCCTTAGTCTTCACCCAGTCTCCTCAAATTAGCACACATGACTTGAGACCCCCCACCATTGTTTGAATGGTGGCTACACCTTCAGACTAAGGGTATCACCTCTTGAAGGCCCGTCTTAAATAAATTATGGGAACTTCGTCTTGACAACCCTGTCCTGGGTCTTAAAGGACTGAAAGCAGGGCAGGGCCAGATTCTTCACTGCCCTTTTTATTTAATAATGTGTTATCCTCTTGTTTTGATGCTTGGCATGATGTGGAACATCTCCTTTTTTATCCTGAGGCATGTCCCCTCATTGTAAGGACAAAACTCCCCAAAACAGATGGATATGTGGGTTTTCTCAGCTTACCTTACCTGTCCTTGGTCTCTCGAGGCTAAGAGTAAGGAATGGATTTTCTGGTGCTTCAGCTATTATGGGATGAATGGTTCCTTTAATTCTCAGGGCATTCTCCGTGGCCTTTGGACAACTTGGAAATCCTCCCAATGCTGATCTTACTTGTGATCCCTGACCCTCTTGTGACACCATAGAAGTAAGTATATCACATTATGTCAACAATGCTCAGGTATGCCAGGGATGCCAGCAAGAGTGGGGCACTGTGCAGTCCTTTTGGTCCTGAGGATGAAGGATTGCCTGTGTCCTCACTGAGAACCCTCATCTTAACTATTGGCAGGGACTGGGACTCCTTCTTTTGCTTATATAAGGGCCCTCCCTCTGACCGAGGACCTGAATCTCTTCTCTTAGAAGCCAACCTGATAGCCCTATCCAAAGCTTCTGGGAGTAATGGCAGGGGCAGGCTCTGTGCCATCTCTGACTTCTAGAATCTGTGGTACCATCAGATTCTGCACTTGATTCCTAGAAGGGCACAGGACACTCCTCTCCACTGTCCTAGGTTGCAAACCCTCAGACCAAGATTCTTATTCCCTAAGGCCTCAGTGAGAAAAGTTGAGGAATGCCACATAGGGCCCTGTTTGTGTCCTTCCAGGGATGATATAAAACTTTAGGATTCTTGTGGCTCTGTTTGGGGCAGGGTTGTAACTTCGACATTTTGAAGGACCTCAGTTTCCCCTTTCTTTTTTATTAATTGATTTTAACTGATACAGAAAATGATATACATATATATACACATTAATAATCTTCAATATGATATTTTGATACATGCATACTTTGTATAATGTTTAGATTAAGTTAAACATACATGTCTCCTCACCATTTCTTTTTTTAAACTTTAAAAAATATTTTTTTAGTTGTAGATGGATACTACCTTTATTTTATTTACTTATTTATATGTGGTGCTGAATATTGAACCCAGTACCTCACACATGCTGGCAAGTGCTCTACCACTGAGTCACAGTCGTAGCCCCCTAACTTACCATTTATTTATGGTGAAAACATTAAAAATCCTTTCTTCTTTTTGAAATGTATAGTGCATAATTGTTATCTGTGGTTACCTTCCTGGGCAACAGCACATCAGAACATCTTGCTCCTCTCTTAACTGTAACTTAGTACACATGGATCAACCTTCTCCCACTCCAAACTCCTCTTTCCAGTTTCTGGTAAATACCATTCTACTTTCAGCTTTGTGAGATCAGCTCTTTTAGATTAAACCTAGGAGTGAGATCATGTGATACATAAGTGAAAGAAGCCAGGCATAGTCTCTTTTGATTCAGGTCATCCAAGTCAAACAAGGCTCTCATGTCCCTGAGAACCCTAAACATTGATAGGATACTGAGAATAGGTAGACTAGTTTTTCTGTGACTCATTTTTTATGGGGTATTTGTATCATCAGTTTTTATTCCTTAGAGTTTTCATATAAATTCTATTAACTTTATGGGAGGCTACCAGAAAAATGCCACATCAGTATAAACTCCTGATTATTTCCCCTCTGCAAACCTTGCAGAGAATAGGTTGTTTCCCAGGAGTGATGTGAGATGGGGAAGCACAAAGCAGAGAGCCAAGAGCAGGTGTTTTGCTGTCAGACACAAAACATGCTGATCTATACCTTATCATCAGCTAGACTTAGTTTCTTACGTAACTTCTTTCAAATATACACACATTCTCAGGGAAGGCCTGAGCCAGAAAATTTTGTGGTCTATTGACATTGACCTTGTGTATAATTATATTGTCAACCAAAATATTTTGAGGTTTATTGACATTGATTTTGTGTATAATTATATTGTTAACCAATCTCTTTCTTTATTCATACCTTGCATCTATATTGGTATTTTCAGTGCTTATTGCTTGGGCTATGTGTTCCAAAGCAGTATTTTGAGTTTGAAGTCTTGCTTTCTTTTTATCACCTGAAATAGATTTTGAAGTGATGAGCAGAAAATGAATAACCAGTACAAGGTCTGCCTCAGGCTTGGAGGAGTACATCAGTGTGGACCCTAGAGGAATACAGAGTCTGAGTCCAGCTTTGTCACTACCAATCATGTGAACCTGAGAAAATTCCAAGTTCTTTCTCTGCAAAGTTAACCTGATAAACTCTAACATGCAGGGTTCAGGAATATGAAATATGTGTGTGTGTGTGTGTGTGTGTGTGTGTGTGTGTGTGTGTGTGTGTGTATATATATTCGAATATATTTGAGAATATGCAAGTTCAAATGACATAGACATGCACATCAGCTGAAAGGCTGTTGGGCAACTAAAACCAGTGTTTTCCCATTAGATCATCTGTTACTTAATTTGGTTGTCGTATTCTGCTGTAGGCAATTTAAAGTTCCTAACCTTCTTCAGAGGTGCTTTCCATCCAAATAACCTTTTTTCATCCCTTTCATTCCAAAAATTGAGCCCTCAGAGTTTGACAAATTACAGTCTAAGTAACATAACAAAAATTCTCTTAACTGGAGCAGAATCTGGTTCTAACAGCCCATGATAAGAGCATAGTTCAGCGTCTTCTTGGCTTTTCAAGAGGGTATCACCCATATTTCTTAGAAACTCCCTGAGTATCATATGTGAGTGCTTTATATATACCTGCACTAGGGAAAGCACAGATTCCTTCCGTTCCTGTACCGGCTGAATTTCTTCTGGTTAACTTACAATTCCAAAGTAACTATTAAGATTTGTTTCCCATTCTAGACTTAGTTTCTCAACTCTGAGATGCCACATCTAATGGTCTGACCCTTGCTCACTAATAGCACATCTTCTCCCAGCCCACAATGAAGCCTCACTTAAATTAACTTGCATGAAGACACTTGCAATTCCCTAATGTTCAAAATTGTGTTGATGAAAAAATTTATAATTGGTTTTCATCTGAAATCTCATCTTCCTGATCACTTATTTCTACTTGTGCCTTATCGCTTAGTAACTAACCATATTGCTTATAAAACAGCTGTTGCTATACTCTAGAAACTGCTGGGAAGTGGTTGTATCATCGTTTTTTTTTGGTTCTGGGAATTGAACCCAGGGCTGCTCAATCACTGAGCCACATCCCCAGCCCTATTTTGTATTTTATTTACAGATGGTTTCACTGAGTTGCTTATGGCCTCGCTAATTTGCTGAGATTAGCTTTGAACTCATGATCCTCCTGCCTCAGCCTCCTGAGCTGCTGGGATTATAGGTGTGTGCCACTGTGCCTAGCTATATCTTCTTTATCTTACCATATTCAGTGCTAAGGGGGACTTCTAAAGAGCAGATGTTCAACTAATGCTAGGGTAAATTAATTAAAAACAATCAAAAGAGTGAGTTACAACTTTATTATTATTTAATTTCACATAAATTAGAATAAAGTAAGCAAATCCAAGATGTCATTTAATATTGCAAGCAAAAGCCAAAAAAGATTATAGGCAACTATAAATTAACCATTTTTGTTTTGTTACACAATTTTGTGATGCCAACAATTTTCCAGTGTAATAGGAAAAAAACCTTTTTGAAAAAAAGATAAATCCAGGTCTTTTTAACTTATACTAAAATAACTATTACAAGGAATAAACCAAATCAAGAATTAAGCATATTTTACATTTATCTTTTTACATTTTTTTCTCCATAATGTCATTCACAATTTTTAATGTAGGGTTCTTTTACATTTCCTTGAAAACCCCGGTGCTGGTAACATGTTGACTAGTTCTGGATCACAAAGAAAACATGGTCTGTGAATTTTTTTTAGAAATACTACAACTGTACCTTCCAGACCCATTACACTGCAGTGAATGTGAGAGCCAGATAACTGACAAGGTTATAAACAGAAGCACAATAAATCTTCAATTAAAAGGAACAACATTGTAAAATAACAACCCAAATTAGATTTCTACTTATGCATAACAGGAAAAGAAGACACCAACATTTTACTTCCTCCAGCCCACTGCTCTCCATCCCACAAAAAGCTAACTCCTCTTCAAATATACAGTGAACACCCGACCTCAGACACAACTAGATGTGAGAGGGTCTGTGGGGCAGGACCTTGGAAACAGCCCTAGGCCTGGTAGGTGCACCCACTCTACCCACAGCTTTCTCTCCTGCTTTCTCCTCCTCATCTCTCAAAGCCTCCTCATACAGATTAGGGAAGGCATTAGGGTTGGTATCATTAATCTTGGCCAAAACCTCCAGGACCTTCATTTTGCTGGTTTCTGCATGGGCTCTGGGACCCCACAGGAATTCAAAGCTGGGAGGGTCACTACCAGGCACCTGGCGGTACTCCAGGTACTTTTCCTGCACTAAATCTTTGGTGATGAGCTTCCGGGGCTCCCCAAAGATCAAGTGCCTCCTCCCAGCATAGATCCCCAACACATTCAGGAATTCCCAGATCTCTGCCTCAGTGGCACGGTTGCCCTTCATGAAGATCACACCCAGGAGGGTCATCAGGAGACCCGTCTTGGGCAAGCCCCTACTGCCACACAGACTTCCTTCACTGGAGAGCCCCAGCTTGCTGATAAGGACGTAGGAGTGACTGTTGGGATCCACTTCCTTCAACTCTAGGCCAAAGACCAGCTCCACACGCTCGGAGGTTCTCCTGAGGATCTCAGGGAAGTACTCCTTGTACTTCTTATTGATCACCTTCAGCATATCTGCCTGTGTAATGGGCTCTTTTGTTTTATACTTCTCCAGCAAGTACTGCACCAACAGACTTGTCTTCCTGGTGAGAGGATCTCTGCGTGAGCTCTCAGGAGAGGCTGCTGCCTGGGAGCTGCCTGGCATTCTCTCCTGGGCACCTGCTTCAGAGCTTTTGCAGGAATCACCTGCACCAAGAGAGCTAGAGGGTGGGGCTCTCTGAGACACCTGGCTAATGCCAGCAGCAGGGGAGCTTGGAAGTGCACCCTCATCAAGAGGAGAGGAGCAGGGAGACCCCACTTCCTCCTCTGCAGTGGCCTGAGCACCCCTGAGGCCCTGGGTCTCATCGCGGGCCTGTTGGCGCTTGGCTCGGGAACGCAGCTTACTCTTCTGACCCCTAGGCATGACTGTTGTCAGGGACAGCAGGCAAGGAGTGTTGGCACAAGGGATGGAAAGGCTGGGACCTGGATTGGGGAGAATGGCGACAAGTGAGCAAGGTCATCAGGGAGAGAGCACCCTGGCCCCCTCTGCCGCTTTCCTGGAGGGGAGTGCTCTAGAGCAGTGGTGGGCTCACTCACTACTTCATTCAGAGGCACCCAGGACACCAGGAGACACCTGAGTCCCTTGCATTAAGATGAGTGTGGTTTCCACAGTGATCAGAGTCCTCCTCTGGACCCTTCCTATGGCTGGGGAACCTCTCGCCCTCTTCTGACAGGCTGCCAGCCCTTTGGAGCAAAGCTCCCAGCTCGCTGAATCTCCGGAGGACAAAGAGACTGAGAAAACACACACACACACACACACACACACACACACTCCACGCCACCCGCCACCGCGAGCCCCCGCCCCCACCTTTAGTAGGTCTACAGACATCAGGGACCGAGTTCTGTAAGCCCACCCCTGGGCGCTCTGGGCTCGGGGGCATAGAGTCCCCTCAATCTTCACCAAGTTTCTCTCCTTAACCCGCAGGGCCTGAGATGCCCCACTCTGCTGACCTAAGCCCACCTGCCCCAGACAGCCTTTGTTCCTCAAGTCCTGGGGGGAGATGCCAGATCTTTGGGCCTAACTGCCATGTCTGAGGGCTTCCCGGAGCGGGCGGGCCCTGTGGGGCCTCCTTTTCAGGGGAAGGGAAGGGCGTGTTTGTCGGGGACTCACATTTTTTGGGGGGGTGGGAGTTGAACTTAGGTACCTACCAAGACACCTGTCAACACCTGGTAGTCTATCTCAGTAGGCCTGAGGCTATGCGTTCAATCCAAGGCCTCACTCACCACAGCCTCGTGAAGAGGAAGTCGGGTTTGGTACTTCCGGTCCTGTGGTCCGGCCCACATGGTCTCCGGCTATAACTGCCGGGCTGTGCTGGGACCGTTGGCCTTCGTTCTGGAGGAGAGGAGTTCCGCGAGAGCTCACACACTCAGCTCATTGATTCTGCACCGGTGCTGGGGTGACTCCCTCTACTGAGGTGAGGCAAAGGGGCTTGGAATAAGGAGCTCATTTCCCAGAGAGTCCCCAGTAGGGAGTAAGGTGGAGCCTGAGCCCAGCATCTATGCTTGGGACCTGCAAAGACTGGTAGTGTGAGTTGATCTGTGTGGTCTGTTTCCTGGGGGGGATGGTGCCCTCAGTTCTCTGTCTTATCTTGATTACTTAGGTGTTCAGCTACTGTCCTTCCAAAGGCTTGAGTCCAGAACCTTAATCCAAAGAATTAATTTTTTGAGATTCTCTTGATAAGAAGTACATGGACTTCTGGTCACTACTTCTTGGGGTCTGCCAGACCTGTCCCTTTCTGGTATGATGTGATGCAAGGAGTGTTTTCTTAACAAGAATCTCTGGTGGCCTCTCTGCAGTGTCATGTGAAGCCCCTTGATATTATCAAATGTTGTAACATTAACTGCTCTACGACCCTAGGATTCCTCCATTTTCTGATAGGAGTCCACTCCCTTTCTCCAGTCATAGCCTGAAACATACCGAAGTAGAAAATGAGGATCCTGATATTATGTTTGTCCCTCTCTTTGTTGACATCAAGGGCATTTCCTAATTGTCTGAGGAATCAATTCATACCTGTATTCTGTCTGATTTACTCTTATTTTCCAATTCTATTTTAGTTGATTCCTTATGTTAAGATAACTTAAATAGCTCTTCATCAACCACTCAAGAGGTTTCAGGTGGATATTAGTTCTGTACCTGAACTTCGTCTGCTTTGATCAATCCCAAAGTTCATGCTTTTCTGATATTTACCGTTGGTTCTGGTACCTGCGTTCTAACATGCTAAGGAGGATTCCTTCAGTGAGTACATGGAACTTCTCTATTACTGTGAGGCACATTTTAAAGAATTCCACTTATGGGCACACCCTCATGCAAATTCTGTTTAACAGAGTGAGTCTTCCTCCAGGGTTTCTCATTTTTTTTATTATCTGTATGATGTTGTTCTTTGTTTATTCCTTCTTAAGCGGTTCCATGGTTGATTTTTGGGCATGGGAAATAGCAACCTCAACTTGTTCATCATCTTGGAACATATGGATAAGACAATTATCTCTGTAAATAAGGACAGGTAACATGTTTACCATTTTCCCCTGAATAAATCTAGTATACTGGTCTATTTGGAACATTTCTCTCCTAATTCTATCAGTAAATTTTTATATTTGAGCCCATAAATATAGTTTGAAGTTTCCACTAGATTCATTTTACATATTTTGCTGTTATAAATGGCAAATTTTTCATTACATTTTCTAATTAGTTATTGATTTTTGTGGCTAGGCTTCCAGTTATGCTATAATGATTTTATATGCTAGTTTTTAAAATTTTTCTTTGGATAATTGAATGTCAATTACTTTGATACTTTAATCATAGGATCATATTGTTACTGTTATGTTTCTTCTCATTATTCATATTTCTTTATTTAGGTGTTCTTGTGCATTTTTTCTTGTACATTCCAATCTAGATTTCCATATTTCTTTGTGATTTTTCCAGAAATATTTGGGTATGTTCCTAACATTTCATATTTACATATATTTGTATGTGACAGAGAGTCCATTCTAATCAAAGTCAGGTAAAAGTTATTACAATGAACTTGTGGAAAATTTTGTATGAAGAACATAATCACATTTTTTTCTTGCCTATCTATTATTGCAGTAAATAGCACTACACTATTTTTTCCTTTTCCTTTTTCTTTTGGTACTAGAGAATGAACCCAGGGGTGCTTTACCACTTAGCTACATCCCTATTTTTTTTCTTTCTTTTTTTGTTTTTAAAGATAGTGTCAGGCTAAATTGCTGAGGCTAGCCTGGTATCCTGGAACTAACATTCCTCCTGCCTCAGCCTTTCAGGTGACTGGGATTACAGGCATGTGCTACCATATCTGGTCACTATTTTTATCTAATGCAGTATGTTTGCATTCTTTGGGCACAGGCTACTTATTAATTGCCACTCTATACTATGAAGTTATTTATGATATTTGTTTGTGAGTTTGACAGAAATGTTCTTTTTTGGGGACATCCTTAATATAAATACTTAATATGGATGGTATTTGCATCAAAGTGAGCTAGAATGGTAAGAGAGAGGAGTATTTTCCCAATTTTTGTGGGGTTTTGAAGATTTTACTTAGTTGATTATTTTTTCTTTAAGCATTTATTGTAAGGAACCCATAAACCCACAAACCTGGCTAGTTTGGAACATTTGAGGATGCCTTGGGTTTTGATTACAGTTATAATTTGAGTTGTTCCATTATGTTTTCTATTTTTATGAGCCTATTTAGTCTTCTATATTTTGCTTATTGTTTTCTAATTTAATTGAGTTTTTAAATTTACAGTAATATTTGCAATAAAATAATTTTATTGTTGAAATTCACAAATGTATTCGATAATACAGAGAGTGGGATCATAAAATCGATACAGCTGGCACACAATATCAAGAGCCCTCAACAGTTATAACAAGCTTGATCAGGTGAAGGTTTATTTATTTGTTTATTGGCAATATCACTCTAGAAGTTTAGAGGCGATACTTTGCACTTCCATTAGGAAATATTTTTGGTTTGTAGTCATGGAAGTTCATCATCCCAGTTGAGTGAGCTGCAGAATAATAATTGTATCATTCCTTTGCATTTATTAGCTAAAATAATTATATAGGCCGAATTGTTTTTCTTATTTACCATTTGTTATCCTGATGTAATGGTAAACATATTTTATAGTGTTCTCCTTATATCTTTACGTTCCTTCTGTTGGTATAATTGGTAAAATATTATTTAACTAATATTTATTTATTATTCTTTTTATTATAATTGATACCTTTTATAATTATAATTGATATAAAATTCTACCTTTCATTAGTTGACCCTTTCATCTTCCAATTCTTTAGTTCTTCACTTATCTTCATTATTTCCTACTTTTTAATTACTTGGGCATAACATAATGTTATTTCTGTAGCTCTTGAATGATTTGGACATTTTAATGTTTTTTGATAAATCTACATAAGGCTATAGCATCCTTTTAGGTACCACTTGGGTAATTTTCCATAGGCCATATTCTAGAGCTTTATATGTAGTGTGCAAAATTTTAAAAGTTGAATAAATATCTACATTAGAGTCTTAGAATATTGAATATTCATATTAATGCATACTTACATATGTAATATACACAACCCCCCACATATGTGACAAAGTACAGTTTTTGCTATAAATGAAAAGAGTTTCACATGATAAAAACTGATCATCAATATTATTGGCCAACTATAACCATCAGGGGTTATCCAGGAAACAGGACCTACTCTAAATATATAACTCAAAATTTAATGCTGGAAACTGTTTATTTGAGAAGCCAGTCAAGGATACTTGAATAGAATACTTAGCAACATTCAGAAGGCACTACAATCTGTGTGATAAAGAAACAAATCGAAAAGGTATTGTTCCTGGGGAGTAATAGTTTCAGTCAGCAGCATGAGAAACCATGATTGAGCAATATGAAAGAATTTGGAGACACATGGATGTAGCCATTGAAAGAGAACTGACTTGCTGCAGAGAGAAAAAAAAATTAAAAAAAAATAAACTAGCACTTTAATCTTCTTGGGCTGTTGTCACCTCTTGGCTGAATGTAGCTTGCATCCAGGTGTTAGAGAATACGGATCATAAGAAATTGGTGTCATATATTTTGCAGTGGGAACAGAATAGGTGGAAGCTTGAGGACAACTAAGTTCAAGTCTGGCACACCTCATTGGAAAAGCAGATGAGAAAAAAACATGTAATCTGACATATAATAGACATTTATAAAATTAGCATTCATTTATAATAAACATTAGCAGACTAGAAAGGAATATCTACAGATATGACAGCAACAACATCCGTAGTAAATACTTAATTTGGAAAGGCTTTACTTTACAATTGGGAAATAGAAAACAGTACCTGCCATCAGCATTTCTACTGAACATTTTAAAAGATGATACTACAAATTGCTGTAATAGGAATTGGAAAAAATAAAGGAACAAAGATCAGAAAATAAGAGTCATCTTTTATTGTTAATAGGCTATTAGAATGTATGTGGATACTACTTAAGATAAACTGTCAAATTAGTATAAATATTTTTAAAAGTTGAGCATGTAAGATTGAAATATAAACATATAATTTGTTACTATAGCAACAAATAGTATAAAGATAAAATTAAACAATATATAACTTTCAAATATGTGTAATAAAAATTCTGGTGTTCAAGATATACATGCACATTCACACACATTATATATATATATATATATGATATATACATATATTGAGAGAAATTAATGAAAACTCAAGTAGTGACTTGTTATATTTGTGTGAATTTTCAAAATTATAGACAGGCTCATTATTCTCAGATTTAGTCTATAGTATATGGTAATTCCCATTCCCCCTAAAAGAAACTTTGTTTATTATATGTATGAAACTTTTTAGGCTGATTCTAGATTTTAAATTTACTTGCAAATGTCCCTAAAGTGTCAGCATACTCTCAAGAAAGAAAAACAATGAGGACACACTCTGCTAGGTATTAAGAATCATTTTGTAAAATCTAGAAATTATTTTTTACAGTTTCACAGATAAGCAAATAGGCCAATAGAACAAAATGTAATATCCTCAAATAGACTCACTTATACATGAATCCCTGATAATAAAAAATGCCATTTTTGGTAGTAGGGTAAGAATAGTTTTTTAGTCAGCTTTTTCAATGCAGTGACCAAAATACCTGAACAGAACAATTAGAGGAGGTAAAGTTTATGTTGGGGCCTCACAGTTTCAGAAGTGTCAGTCCATAGAAGGTTGACTCTATTCCATGAGGCTTGAAGTGAGGCAAAATATCAAGGAAGAGGAGTGTGGCAGAGGGAGTTGTCTCACATGATTATCATGAAGCAGTGAGAGACTCAACTAGCCAGATATAAAATATATACTCCAAAAGCAGGCCCACAGTGCCCACCTCCTCTAGTCACATTCTACATGCTTTAAGCTACCACTGAGTTAATCCCCATCAGAGGATTAATTCATTGATTGGGTTAAGGCTCTCATAACCCAATAATTTCACCTTTGAATGTTCTTGCATTTTTCTCACACATGAGATTTTGGGGGATACATCACATCCAAACCATAACAAATACTATTTTTAACTAAGATAGGATAAAGGAAGAACTGGATATCCAAATAAATAAGGAAAAGCAACTGGAACATTCCTTCACAGTAGAAATAAATATCCATCCCAAGAGGGATTAAACTTTCCTTTAAATATTTTATTAATAAAAATTTTAAAACTTATATATAAAAGAGCAAAATAATGATTTTTTAAAAATATTGCATTAATTAGAAAGATAACAATATGGGTTAAATAGGGCATCTGGAAATAAAATAACTGAAAGAGGTAAAATCAGTTCATTGAGTAACAGAAGGGCTAGGAAAACTGTGAAATAGTTCCATCCATGTTGTCCCAAATGATATTTCATTATTTTTATTATTAAATAGTATTTAATTGTTTATATGCACCATGGTTCTTTATCCATTCATCAGTTGATGGACACTTTAGTCATTTTCATTTCTAGGCTGTTGTGAAGAGTGCTACAATAAATATAGGAGTGCAAATGTCTTTTTTTGTATTGGAAATTTAACCCAGGGAACCTCTACCACTGAGCTACATACTCCTCAGCCCTTTTATTTTTCATTTTGAGACAAAGTCTCATGAAATTTCCAAATTGGCCTCAAACTTGTGATCTCCTGCCTCAGCTTCCCCAGATGCTGTGATTGTACTGCATATGTCTTCTCTATATACTGATTTTAATTCCTTTGGATATATACCTAGTAGTGGGTTTGCTGGATCATATGTTACTTGTATATTTAATTTCTCAAGGAACCTACATAGTATTTTACATCATGACTTGACTTACTTATATTCCCACCAACAGGGTACAAAGGTTGCCTTTTTTCTACATCTTCACTAACACTTATTTTCATTTGTGTTTGTGATTGTAACCATTTATACTAGGGTGAGGTGATATCTTACTGTGGTTTTGATTTGCATTTCCTTGGTGATCAGTGATTTTTTGAGATTCTTTTTCATAAAACTCTTGGTCATTTGTATGTCTTGTTTTAAGAGATGTCTTTTTAGGTCTGTTTCCTGTTTATAATTGGGTTATTAGTTTTTATGTTACTGAACTTTTGGAGTTCCTTATATATTTTGGATATTAACTGTAAGATGTAGATTTTGAAAATTCTTTTTTTATTGGGTAGGTGGTCTCTTTGCTCTGTTGATTATTTACTGTGCAGAAACTTTTCAGTTTTATGGAATGCATCTTGTCCTTTTTTTTTTTTTTTTGCTTTTCTTTCCTGTGCTTTTGGAGTCATCTTCAAAAACGTATTTCACCATTCCAAACTCATGAAGTCTTTCTCCTATATCTTCTGCTAATAGTTTCAGAGCTTCAGTTCTTACATTTAAATTTTAATCCATCTTGAGTTGATTTTTGTATCTGGTAAAAAGTAGTGATCTAGTTTCAGTTTCTTTCTTTTTTTTTTTTTTGCATTTGGATATTCTATTTTCCTGGCACAATTTATTGGCAAAACTGTACTTTCTTCAATGCATGCTTTTAGGAGTTTTGTTGATAATTGTCTGTAAACATGAGAGTTTACTTCAAGGCTCTCTGTTCTGTTGCAATGGTCTTTGTGTCTGTTTCTATGCCAATACAATGCTGTTTTGATTATTATAGCAGTGTAGTAAATTTTAAAATTTTCTAATTGCCTCTTGCTTTATTCTTTTCACTCAAGATGACTTTGGCTATTTGATGTTTTCTGTGGTTCCATATAAATTTCAGTATATATTTTATTTTATTTTTTATTTAATTTTATTTTTTATACAAATGGAGGACAACTTTTCATTTCTTTGGTTGCATATGAGGTAGAGTCACACCATTCATGCAATCATAGCTGTATATAGAGCAATATTGTCCATCTCATTCCACCATCTCCCCCTCCCATACCCCTTCCCCTCCCCCCTGATTAATCCAAAGTTTCTCTATTCTTCTCTTGCCCCCCCTCCATTATGGATTAGCATCCACTTATCAGAGAAAATATTTTTCCTTTGTTTTTTTGGCTTACTTCGCTTAGCATGATATTCTCCAACTCCTTCCATTTACCTGTACATGCCATAATTTAATTCTCCATTATGGCTGAGTAATATTCCAGTTTCTTTATCCATTCATCTATTGAAGGGTATCTAGGTTGCTTCCACAGTTAAGTTATTGTGAATTGAGCGGCTGTAAACATTGAGGTGGGCTGAATCACTGTAGTATGCTGTTTTTAATTCCTTTGGGTATAGACCAAGAAGTGGGATAGCTGGGTCAAATGATGTTTCCATTTCAAGTTTTAAAAGGAATCTCCATACTGCTTTCCAGAGTGGTTGTACTATTTTGAAATCCTACCAGAAATGAATTAGTGTACCTTTTCCCCCACATCCTTGCCAGCACTTATTGTTGCTCAAATTCTTGATAATTGCCATTCTGACTGGAGTGAGATGGAACCTCAGTGTAGTTTTAATTTGCATTTCACTAATTGCTAGAGATGTTGAACATTTTTTTCATATGTTTGTTGATTGATTGTATTTCTTTTTCTGTGAAGTGTCTGTTCAGTTCTTTAGCCCATTTATTGATTGGGTTATTTGGATTTTTGGTGTTTAGCTTTTTGAGTTCTTTATATATGCTGGAGATTAGTGCTCTATCTGATGTGCATGTGGTAAAAATTTTCTCCCATTCTGATGGCTCTCTCTTTTCACTATAGAGGTCTTTCACTTCTTTTGATAAATTGATTCCCAGATATTTTATTTGAGGCTATTGTGAATGGGGTAGTTTTCCTAATTTCTCTTTCAGTGGATTCATCACTGATGTATAGGAATGTGTTGATTTATAAGTGTTGATTTTTGTATCCTGCTATTTTTATATCCTGCTATTTTGCTGAATTCACTTATTAGTTCTAGAAGTTTTCTGGTGGAATTTTTTGGATCTTCTAGTTATAGAAGCATGTCATCAGCAAATAGTGATAGTTTGAGTTCTTCTTTACCTGTTTGTATTACTTTAATTTGTTCCTTCTGTCTAATTGCTCTGGCTAGAATTTCAAGGATGATGTTGAATAGAAGTGGTGAAAGAGGACATCTTTGCTTTGTTTCAGTTTTTAGAGGGAATGCTTTTCAATTTTTTCTCCATTTAGAATGATGCTGGCCTTGGGTGTAGCATATATAGATTTTATAATGCTGAGGTATGTTCCTACTATCCCTAGTTTTTCTAGTGTTTTGAACATGAAGATTTGCTATATTTTGTCAAATACTTTTTCTGCATCTCTTGAGATGATCACATGATTCTTGCTTTTAAGTCTATTAATATGATGAATTATGTTTATTGATTTCCATATGTTGAACCAACTCTGCATCATTGAGATTAACCCCACTTGATTGTGGTGCACTATATTTTTAATGTGTTTTTGTGCGTGATTTGCCAGAACTTTATTGAGAATTTTTGCATCTATATTCATCAGGAATATTGTTCTGAAAATTTCTTTCCTTGATGTGTCTTTGTCTGGTTTTGGTATCAGGGTGATATTAGCCTTATAGAATGAATTTGGAAGGGTTTACTCCTTTTCCATTTGATGGAATACTTTGAGGAGTATTGGTGTTAATTCTTCTTTGAATGTCTTGTAGAATTTGGCTGAGAATCTGTCTATACCTTCTTTATTAAGTTTTTGTTTGGACGATCTGTCCAGTGGTGAGAGAGGTGTGTTAAAGTCACCCAGTACTATTATGTTGTGGTTTGTTTGCTTCTTGAAATTGAAAAGGGTTTGGTTGATGTATGTAGATGCTCCATCTTGGGGGGAATACATATTTATGATTGTTATGTCTTGTTGATGTGTAATTCCTTCAATGAAATGTCCTTCTTTGTCCCTTCTGGTTAACTTTGGCTTGAAGTGCACTTTGTCTAATATTAGGATAGAAACCCCTGCTTGTTACAAGTTCCATGTGAATGATATGTTTTTTCCCATCCTTTTACCTTCAATATTTGAATGCCTTTGGCTATCAATAAGTCTCTTGGAGACAGTGTATTGTTGGGTCTTGTTTATTAATCCATTCTGCGGGTCTATGTCTTTTGATTGATGAGTTTAGGTCATTTACATTCAATGTCATTATTGATATATGATTTTTATTTCTTGTCATTTGATTTATTTCTGTTTTTGAATTTGAAGTGGTTTCTCCTTTTATTAATTATTCTGCTAGCTTAGTTTCTCCCTTTGCTTTTTCATTTCTTCTTCATGAAATATTTTATTGAGTGGATTTAAAAAAAATATTTGTTTTATTTTTAGTTGTAGGTGGACAAATAACCTTTTTATTTTATTATGTGATACCAAGGATCAAACCCAGTGCCTCACACATGCTAGGCAACCGTTCTACCACTGAGCCACAACCCCAGCCCTTGAGTATGTTTTTTAGTGCAGTATTTCTTGTGTATTATTTTAACTTTTGTTTATACTGGAATTTTTTTTTCATTGTCAATTCTGAAGCTTAATTTTGCTGGGTATAGTATTCTTGGCTGGAATCCTTTTTTTTTCAGAGATTAGTTTATATTATTTCCAATACTTCTTAGCATTGAGGGTCTGAGATGAAAAATCAGATGAGATCTAGATTGGTTTTCCTCTAAATTTGACCTATCATTTTTCTTGGGCAATCTTTAAAATACCATTCTTATTCTGTAGATGATGCATTTTCATATCAATGTGGTTTGGTGTGGTTCTCATGTAATTTTGTACATTGGGGGTCCTCTAAGCCACCTGTGTTTGATTTTGTATTTCATTCTTTAGGTTTGGGAAATTTTCTTCATTGAAAATATTCTGCATTCCTTTGGTTTATATTTCTGAGTCTTCATTTCCCCCAATACATCTTAAATTTGGTGTTTTTTGGGTACCACATATTTTGTCTTTTAGCCTAAAACTCTGCATTCTAAGTGGTGTAGTCTGTTGGTGATACTTTCATTTGAATTTTTAATTTGTTTTATTGATTTCTTCATTTTGATGATTTCTGCTTGATTTTTTTTCAAAATCTCTGTCTCATTATTGAAACCATGTTTTACTTGTATTTTCTCTCTAATTTCACTCCTTATGTTGGCGTTTATCTGACAGAGTAGTTGAAATATGTACATTTTAAACTACTTTTCTGACATTTCTTCCACTGTGGTATTGATGGATTCTGTTATTGAAGTACTTGGTTTGTTTGGGGTGTTTTTTTTCTCTTGCTTTTTCATGTTGTTTGTGGATCTACCCATCTAATAGTATGGATCTGAAGTACAGTTTCTATCCTGTATGCTTTCCAGTACCTCGACATTTAGGGGAAGACAAATAATAGTAATAACCAATGTAAACAATATTCAGTATTAAATCAAATAGTTCCTGCTATGATGTCTACAATGTTGTCACAGTAAACAGAAATGGTATGATCTGTTACTGCTGCAATAAAAATAGTACGTTTGCAGAACGGTTTACAATTTCAAATGGTGGACAGAGAGAAAACAGAAGTGATATAGGATGTGATGATTATGAGGGAGGAGGAGATAATGTAGATGTAAAAATATTAAAGGAAGAGTGAAAGAGAGAAAATGGAGATTGGCCATTAGCAGAAGAAAAGAGGAAGACAATCAGGGGAAACAGATAAGTGAGAAAAAATATATAAAGTAAATTTTAAAAATAAAAATACAATAATATAAAACAAAATGGAAATATAATAATGAAACATCCCTAGCCTTCAAAAAACTGATTTATGGAAAATAACTTGTCTTTGCTGGGTATATGGTGTACACTTCTAATACTAGTGGCTTAGGAGGCTGAGGCAGGTGGATTGTGAATTCAAAGGAAGCCTTAGCAAAAGCAAGGCACTCTGTGAGACCCTGTCTCTAAATAAAATACTAATAAGGCTGGGTTGTGGCTCAGTAGTCGAATGCCCCTGAGTTCAATCCCCAATACTGCCCCACCCAAACAAACAAACAAACAAAAAAACAACAAAAAACTGGCTTCAAAAATGCTAGAAATGAGAAAAATGTGAATATGAATATGTATACAAGTACATGACCTTTCACACTTAATCAGAGAGAAAAAAAGGAAAAAAAATCTCAATGAAAAGTTAAAGATCTTCAGGGAATAGTCCGAGAAGGGCAATAGCAGGGTCAAATGGTGGTTCCATTCCCAGCTTTCCCAGGAATCTCCAAACTGCTTTCCAAATTGGCCGCACCAATTTGCAGTCCCACCAGCAATGTACAAGAGTACCCTTTTCCCCACATCCTCGCCAACACTTATTGTTGTTTGACTTCATAATGGCTGCCAATCTTACTGGAGTGAAATGGTATCTTAGGGTGGTTTTGATTTGCATTTCTCTGACTGCTAGCGATGGTGAGCATTTTTTCATGTACTTGTTGATTTATTGTATATCCTCCTCTGAGAAGTGTCTGTTCAGGTCCTTGGCCCATTTGTTGATTGGGTTATTTGTTATCTTATTGTCTAATTTTTTGAGTTCTTTGTATACTCTGGATATCAGGGCTCTATCTGAAGTGTGAGGAGTAAAAATTTGTTCCCAGGATGTAGGCTCCCTATTTACCTCTCTTATTGTTTCTCTTGCTGAGAAAAAACTTTTTAGTTTAAGTAAGTCCCATTTGTTGATTCTTGTTATTAACTCTTGTGATATGGGTGTCCTATTAAGGAATTTGGAGCCCGACCCCACAATCTGTAGATCGGAGCCAACTTTTTCTTCTATCAGACGCAGAGTCTCTGATTTGATATCAAGCTCCTTGATCCATTTTGAGTTAACTTTTGTGCATGGCGAGAGAAAGGGATTCAGTTTCATTTTGTTGCATATGGATTTCCAGTTTTCCCAACACCATTTGTTGAAGATGCTATCCTTCCTCCATTGCATGCTTTTAGCCCCTTTATCAAATATAAGATAGTTGTAACTTTGTGGATTAGTGTCTGTGTCCTCTCTTCTATACCATTGGTCCATCTGCCTGTTTTGGTACCAGTACCATGCTGTTTTTGTCACTATTGCTCTGTAATATAGTTTGAAATCTGGTATCGCTATACCGCCTGATTCACACTTCCTGCTTAGAATTGCTTTTGCTATTCTGGGTCTTTTATTTTTCCATATGAATTTCATGATTGCTTTATCTATTTCTACAAGAAATGCCGTTGGGATTTTGATTGGCATTGCATTAAATCTATAGAGAACTTTTGGTAATATCGCCATTTTGATGATGTTAGTTCTGCCTATCCATGAACAGGGTATATTTTTCCATCTTCTAAGATCTTCTTCTACTTCTCTCTTTAGGGTTCTGTAGTTTTCATTGTATAAATCTTTCACCTCTTGTTAGGTTGATTCCCAAGTATTTTATTTTTTTTGAGGATATTGTGAATGGAGTGTTTTTCCTCATTTCCGTTTCAGAAGTTTTGTCGTTGATATACAGAAATGCCTTTGATTTATGCGTGTTGATTTTATATCCTGCCACTTTGCTGAATTCATTTATTAGTTCTAGTAGTTTCTTTGTAGACCCTTTTGGGTCTTCTAGGTATAGAATCATGTTGTCCGCAAATAGTGATAATTTAAGTTCTTCTTTTCCTATTTTTATGCCTTTAATTTCTTTTGTCTGTCTAATTGCTCTGGCTAGTATTTCAAGGACTAAATTAAATAGAAGTGGTGAGAGAGGGCATCCCTGTCTTGTTCCAGATTTTAGAGGGAATGCCTTCAACTTTTGTCCATTCAGAATGATGCTAGCCTGAGGCTTAGCATAGATAGCTTTTACAATGCTGAGGTAAGTTCCTGTTATCCCTAGTTTTTCTAATGTTTTGAACATAAAGGGATGCTGTACTTTAAAAGAGCATGCTACAGGGATACTGCCACATCGATGTTCATAGCAGCACAATTCACAATAGCTAGACTGTGGAACCAACCCAGATGCCCTTCAATAGATAAATGGATAAAAAAATGTGGCATTTATACACCATGGAATATTACGCAGCAATAAAAAATGACAAAATCATGGAATTTGCAGGGAAATGGATGGCACTAGAGCAGATTATGCTTAGTGAAGCTAGCCAATCCCTAAAAAACAAATACCAAATGTCTTCTTTGATATAATGAGAGCAACTATGAACAGAGTAGGGAGGAAGAGCAGGAAGAAAAGATTAACTTTAAACAGAGACATGAGATGGGAGGGAAAGAGAAAAGGGAAATTGCATGGAAATGAAGGGAGACCCTCATTGCTATACAAAATTACATATAAGAGGTTGTGAGGGGAATGGGAAAATAAACAAGGAGAGAAATGAATTACAGTAGATGGGGTAGAGAGAGAAGATGTGAGGGAAGGGGAGGGGGGATAGTAGGGGATAGGAAAGGTAGCAGAATACAACAATTTCTAATAGGGCATTATGTAAAATTGTGGATGTGTAACTGACGTGATTCTGCAACCTGCATTTGGGGTAAAAATGGGAGTTCATAACCCACTTCAATCTAATGTATGAAATATGATATGTCAAGAGCTTTGTAATGTTGTGAACAACCAATAAAAAAATAATAAAAAAAAGAAAAGTTAAAGAATTGTTTCTGTTGGAGTTCAAAAGATTCTCAGCTTCCCTTCTCAGCAATGTTAGGTGAGGTTGCTAGAGTGAGAGAGTTAATCCTGTAGGCAGAACTCTTGGAGTCAGGGTTTAGGCTTAAATAGGCCTGAGTCTTTTCATTGAATGTCAGTTGGCCTGGAGATTTTAAATTAGTGCACCTTCAGGGACCAGCAATAGACAGTCCATGCTGGAAGACTACCCCAGGGATCTCCACTTGGTTCCACTCATGTGGTGGAGGTACAATTCTTAGTACACTATGTCACCTGTGGACCCCACATTTCCTGGTCTCAGGTTCAGTCTCCAAACTTGATCTCTCCTGTCCTTCCCTTATGAATTCCTGGCCAGGTGCATCTCTCCCAGCCTGTCCTGCAAGCATCCAGATTTGAGAGAGAGGGGGAGAGCTGGGTAGGATTCCATGACCAGTAGTCTCCTGTGTAAACATCTCATCATTTTTTACTTTCTGTTTGTCATTTAGGCATGCTCCACTCTATATCATGCAGTATAGGTTTACCAGGCCTGTATTTTGGGCCAAACTCATTTTTTTTGCCAGGAATTGGCTTCCTAGCTTCTGGCACCCATGCCACAACCGCAAAATTGTCCCTTGCTCTGTCCTCTATGTGCCACTGGGAAAGATGAAGTCTCTTTCCCACACGAGGATATTGTGCAGTTCCTTTCATTTTAGTTGGGCAGTGTTTTTGATCTTGAAACTCTCTACCCAGACATACCTCAGTCCTCCTAGAAATGCGGGTTCCTTTAATTCCCTTATCCTTCAACTTTGATCATAGAGGGATTTCTTCAGCTGGTGCCTCTTGCCATGGCAGAAGCTGTGGCACTAATGATTTCTTCCTTATTTTATTATATCCATCCTCCTGAGTCCCCGATCTACTTTGAGTTTCTAGTATTAAATTACAGTAATGTCCCTCCCTTGTTATTGTTCATTCACCTAGCTGAGAAGCTCCTTGTCTGCTTTCTTGGTTTCACACCATGTAGTCACCAGGAAAATGACCACCTCTATTCTACCATCTCAAAAAACCTAGAGTTTAAATTTCATGCTAGTGTTTTTGTTTGATTTATTTTTACAAAGACACTGGCAATTAGCAAGCCATGGAGGTAGTATATTCTACAAATAATTGACTCAGAAATTGTGGAATCCAGGATGGTTTTACCTTTAGGATCTGAGAAAACTGGATATCCAATAAGGTATATTCCGGAAAGAGCTGATGAATTCTTTCCTCTTCTGTTTTTTTGAAATATCTTAGGGAGAATTGGTACTACTTTTTCTTTAAATATTTGGCAAAATTCAGAAGTGAAGCCATGTGATCTTTGATTTTTCTTTGATACTTTTTATTAATAATTCAGAAGTATTTATTTCATCATTGCTTTTGATTCATCTTTTTAGGTTTTCTATTTTTTTCATGATTCATATTTGACAAGGTATATGTGCCTAGAACATTTTTCATTTCTTCCAGATTGTCAAATTTGTTGGTATATTCTTGTTCAAAAGAATCTCTAATGATTGTGTTTCCATGGTATCAAGTATATTTTTTTCCCATTTTCTTTCTGATGTGAGTCTTTTCTTTTTTTTTTTTCTTAGTTTATTAAGAGTTTGTCTGTTTTCTTTTCAAAGAACTACCTCTTGGTTTTGTTGATCTTTTTTACTCTCTATTTCTGTTCTGATATTTATTTAATTTTCTAAATGGAGTGTCTGAGGACTTCTTTGGGGGAAAAGGCATCAAATATTATTATATCAAACCTTCTGAAAGAAAAAGGTTGTGACAGGACATGGCAGTATTATACCATGTTGGAAAAGCACACCCAGCTGAAAAAACAATCTATATATTACTTTGGTCCAAAGGGGATAATGATACTTGTTTAATTTTGACATAGACTAATAAAAATAGTTTACCAAAAGGATAAGTCATAACCATTTGCACAATATCTTTTGTTGAGAGCTTCATTAAAAGTAATAAAACAGATTATAAAATAACCAGAAAAGAGGGGATTATAAAAATACATAATAGAGCAGTTGCCTTGTAATGTTCCCAAACTTCCAATAAAGAAGGAAGGTAATATTATTTTATTTTAGACATAGAATAATGAATACCTTTATTACATTAGCTAATTCAGGAGGGAGGAGGACTAATTTTCCTTCTGGGACTTGATTTTCATTAGATAGAAGAACTCCAGCTCCTTGACCTTTAGTGCACACAGCCATTTGCTGGGCCATAGTGACCATTTTGACACAATACAGGCAAGAAGCTTGCCCTGCTGGAACTTCTCCTCCAAAAGAGTACATAATTTTCCATCTGTTTTCCTTTCATTGTATTTCTTTTTAATTTTATTTACTAGTTTGTTTGTTTAAAATCTCTTCCTCCTCAGGAATCAGCTTGGCTGCCTTCTTGCAGCCCATGGCCTGTGAATAGTCAGACCTATGCCACTCTGTTGGTATGGTGTACTGCCGATAGCATAAGGCAGTTCTTCACCAGGATTTAGGGACATGCCAGGTCATTATTGGATGTATTATAGACAACATCAATGATCCTTATTTTGTGAGTCAACACTCAGAGGCCCAGGAGAAGTTCCTCACATCCAACCTCAGGACACAGTGCTTCTTGTTGCTTTATCACACATGGATTTTGTTTATGCAGCAGGGACCACTTTTCATGTTGGCAGCAGGACATCCTATCTTATACTTCTTGTGGCAGGACTTTTTCTTGTGGCACTTGTGCCAGGTGTCCTATGAAATGCCCATTGTTCAGCTCTAAATGAAAAGAGCAGAAGTTACATTTTAGAGAAACAGTTGACCATGATCTAGAATTTAAATGAATTAAATGCATTGTTCCGTTAACCCTTTTAGCCACAACTGTACATGTATTCTGACTTGTTACTTGAGTATCATTATCTGCAATGTCTTTTTTCCTTATGTATGATCTAATTTTTCTCTGTTTTATTTTCTTTTAAAAATATTTTTAGTTCTAGATGGACATAATACTTTTATTTATTTTTATGTGGTGCTGAGGATAGAACCCAAGAGCTCTACCACCGGGCTGCAACCCCAGCCTCTCTCTGTTTTCTTAATCATACATGTATATATTCTTATTTGTGTTTTCTTACACAGGAGCTACTATTTATGGCAATGAATTCCTGAAGGGTTTTGTGGCTCCTGCCAATTCCTAAAATCATTTATAGAAAAATGTAGAGAAATTAGAGAATTCTATAATTATTTAGAATGTAGAAAAAAAAGAAAAGAGGAGTGAGATTTTTCCCCCACCATTTTTTTTCCTTAGGGTATTTACTTTAGAAAACTTGTAAATGTAAAACCTTTCTCTTTTAAAAGCTGAATAAACCAATTGCCAGTTTTATAACCCAGGAATGTTTTCCCTTTGGATGAAGCAATTAGCCACCCCAATTACTAGGTGAATTTAGGAATAATTATGTGTGACAAATGGTGCCATCAAATCCTTTTACTTAAAGACTAGTTATCTTTTATCTTAAGGATCAGCATGTAATAGGTTGTTTGCTGGATATATAAATAAAAGGAATTTATTTCCGTTTTAGCTATCTCTTTAGCAAATTGCCTGTAATGTACATCATATTCCAGGTTAATGATTATTTGATAATAAAACTTTTTTGTTCCTTTATGATAATTTGAACTTTATCTAAGTCCTATAATCTTATAAAACCAGTGAAGATTTAAAAATACCCCTACCTTCTTTATGTTCCAGAAAAAGGCTTACTGCAGTGAAACATCCTTGCCAACCTTACTTACATAAGACTTATGGATAACTTCCTTGTTTATATTGACAAAGCTAGACACACCCTCAGTGTTCTCTTTTTTTGTCTTGTACATGATTAACGGAACCACTTGGCCTTGTTGATCAGTGAAAACAAAATGTTTGTTACCAAACTTGTTAAGCTTTTCTTCTTTCTCCAGGTTCCTGAACTTTGTCTCAATATCATCGGAACCAGCATCAAACACCTCTTGAGAATAGGTTGGTGTTGGAATAAAATATTGTGTGATCTCCTGTCAAACCACATTATACTTTCACCCCACTTCCTCACACAGCTGGATCTTTCTAGTTTTTGTTTACTCCTCTATTTAAATAATGTTTTATAGCACTGTAAGATTACTATAGTTAGAAACAATTAATTGAATATTTCCATGTAGCTTATAGGGTTTTGCATGTTCCCAACATGAAGAAATGATGTATGTCTGAGGTTACCCTTATCTGATCATTGGAATGCTATACTGTATCTTCTAAATATTTATAATTACTATGTGTCCAGTAAAATATAATAAAAATTTTAAAGAAGATATTTTTTGGTAACTCTTGAGATACTTGTCAATCCTATAGTCACTATGTTCTATTACAGTGTAGTCCCCTTCCCCTTATTTTAAAAGTCCCTTTCCATACCAGAAGTAATTCATTTTTTAAGGAAAACCTTCTCCTTACTGAGACTGAATTTGTTATTTGTCATATTTTACAGAGAGGAATTTTTGAGTTAGAGAATATTTTGTTTTTAATCATCTCTTTAACATAATAATGTAATCATGTAGGTGATATCTTATCACATCCTCCATAATATATTTGTTAAAAGCAAGTCACAGGACTAACCACACTTAGAGCATACAAAGACATGAACACTAAGGTAGATCTGATGGGAGTCCCATGAGATTATTAGCCAGTCTACTTTCTGTTCCCCAAAGTTTCCTCACTTTACCTTATGCAAAATGTATTCACCTTCCTCCAATATCCCAAAAAGTCTGACTCCATTACAATATCTGCTAAAAATCCAAGTCTTATCTAAATGAGGTCCAGCTACAGTTCTAGCTGCAGGCTCCCAGGGTGTAGGATACTTTATTAGGCACACCAGCTGGACACTCTCTGTATGTGGACCTGAGAAACAGAAGAGGCAAGTTATCTGTCCTATTTTGTGTGCAATATTTCATTTTATTTACATCTATTTTCTCAGTCCTTAATCTTTACTTCTGATTTCTTTTGTATTTACAGAGAAACACCTACTTGATACTGTGTTATCCTATTCTGTATGATAAAATATGATGGAAGATTTCCAAATTTGATTTTTAAAAATAGCATAGTTTGTACTCTTAAACCTGATACACAGTGAAAGATACATAATTAAAGTGGTGATTCATATAATTATATTCTGAATCGATTTAAATTCCTATTAAAAGGAAAAACATTAGAAATTAACTAGAAAGAAAAAAATTATGAACCAATGAGTAAAAGAATGAATTAAGAAATTCTTGAAAGAGAAAGAAAGAAAAAAAAAGAAAAATTTTCAAGATACTACATAAAGCAGGAAGGCAAAATAATAGATCTTGTGTTCTTTCCAGTCCAATACTTCACTACTTAGAATGTTGACAACTCTCTTCAATAACAAAGTAAAGAAATTAGTTCAGATTCATTACAGGTGGGAGAAGTAGTTGATCATAGGTTCAGATTCATTACAGGTGGGAGAAGTAGTTGATCATAGCTCTGGAACATGTATTATTCATGGTGGTAGTGCCAAATTCAGTCCTGCTTTCTTCCTGGTCTCTCAAAACCTCCTGATACAGAGTTGGGAAGGAGCCAGTGGTAGTACCATTGATCTTGGTCAAAACTTTTAGGACTCTTATTTTGTTTATTTCAGCATGGGTTCTGGGACCCACAAGAATTCGTAGTATGAAGGATCAATTTTGGGCACTTGCATGTACTCCAGATACATTTTGTGCACCATATCTCTGGGGAGCTTCCTTGATTCCCATAGATGAAGTACATCCTTTGAATCTGCATCATATTGATAATCAAAAATTCATATACTTCCTATTCAGGAAGGTGATTGCTCATCATGAAGACCATGCATAGCAGAATCATCAAAAAATATTACTCTTGGGTAGCGCATTACCACAACTCATACTTCTCTTGTAGAGTTATAACTTGGTGACACAAGCAGCCAGAAGACATGGTTAAGAGTGACTGCTAGGGTCAAACATCCTTCAATTCAAGGGCCAAAGACCAGCTCCATGTGTTTAAAATAACAAGACAGTATCTCTCACCCCAAAGTTTAAAAAGAATGTAAAGAATGGTAAAATATATATCTATAACAATGCAAGTCATTCACACATATTAATTTAGGAAACTAAGAATTGCTATAACATTTTTGAAATGGAACTTCAGCAGTATTTGTAAATATTTTCAGTCTTTATACTCTTTGACTTTAACCCAATTTTTGTTTTGCTGTGACTTATTAGAAAACATATATACTTTTCCCCAGGATTTCATGTCCAAAGTTGTTGATTTCAATTTTATTAATAGCAACAAGTGGTAAATAGCTTGAAGTTCCATTAGGAAGAAAATGTTGAATGAATTATTATACAAACATACTTAGAGTGCCAGAGAGTAGGTGGATCTCTATGCTGTCAGAGAAATATTCTGCATTCATTTTACTAACTGACAAAGTCGAGAAGCAGAATGGGATGTGCATGGTTACCCATGTGTGTTAAAAAATTAATACATTTTTAGCACTTCTATATATGAAAAAAGCCTCAGATTATCTTTAAAATGACACATAGCAGATTGTTAATTGTGGTCATTTCTGAAGAGGTATCTGAATTTTGAAAAAAAAGGAGAGACATTGTAATTTAGCTGTGTTAGAATTTTTCATAATAAGGATATATGTATTATCTTCATAATTAAATATTTAACTATATTTAAACACAGAAATAGTAGTTATGCATTAGTCAGTAAATGAAAGCTGATGCAACAAAGAAAACCTGAAAATGAATGACTTAAAATAATAAAAGTTCATTTTTCATACTCATAAATTCTTATGTGGAATATACTTTTAAAGAACGAAAGCATAAAAATATT
Organism: Spermophilus citellus; assembly: GCF_964194105.1. Classification (NCBI taxonomy): domain Eukaryota; kingdom Metazoa; phylum Chordata; class Mammalia; order Rodentia; family Sciuridae; genus Spermophilus; species Spermophilus citellus. The sequence goes on along the minus strand of NC_138190.1, from coordinate 20,549,471 downwards.
TTTCTTTGCCACAGTGATCTACTATCTTAATTTTTCAAACAGCTAATAAATATGACTGGAACATTTTCATGGGAGATTTCATACTATCTCAGCTGGTTTTTATGTCATCTGTTTTTTCACCTTCTCCCTGCTGCATATATTACTGCTGGGGAGTGTCCAAATTTGTCCCAATTCTCCTTTCCTTTTCTCTACATGTTATTCTTCCAAGGACATCTATGTACTTCTATGAAACCCCATTTACACTCCAATGAATCCTAAATTATTCTTTCTAGAATAGACTTTCTCACCTGTGTCATAATCTTAAAAAACATCCTACTTAATACTTTCTTGTATGCTTAATGTGTATCAATAACTTAACATGGCCAAATGAGAACTCTCACCTCTATCACCAACAACTAGTCTTCCTCTGCTCAATAAATGCCGTCATTGTGCATGCACTATTTCAAGACAAATATGCATAGGTCATTCTTGGTTCTTCTTTTTCTTATACCTCATTTGCAGAGTAGGCACCTGATTATCTACTGAACTACACAGACTGCAAAAGAGATTCATGAACAGTTTGTGATCAAGCTAGAGCCAGGCATAAACTTATATTAAAATCAGACTAAAATTCTTGGTCCATTTTCCAGACCATTCTTTTTGTATGAACCTTTTTAGTATTGCCATAGTAACAGAGTAAGTGTTAGTGCAACATTTCTTGCGATCTTCATGTACTAAGAGGATAAGGGGAGTCCATTTGTTCCATTACCATCTTATCCACTACACTGTAGGCTAATTTACCATAATATACATAATTGATACTTTAATATATTATTGATACTTCAGTTAATGCTTCATGTAGGTATATGTAAGCCAAATGACTCTGCCTGTGCTACATGTTCTATGAAGTAGAATGGGGAGGGGCCTGAGATTATTCCAGAGGGAATAATATGTCACTTCCATTACAAGTCTCCACTCACACATACACACACACACACACACACACACACACACACACACAGTTTTTCTTTGTTGATTTTTTAATGGGTGCTTACTTTTTTTCACATTGTTTAGTGTGTTGGGTGGAAGCTGGGGGACACACTTTGTTTCCTCCACATATTTCAATAAACTAAAAATTATTTAAAAATCTTGTGTGGGTAGGTAGGAATCTTCACTGACTGATCCAGTGATATAGACTGCTTACACATGTGATTCCTCATCTCAAGAGTCCCTGTTTCATTGACAAGGGCTGTTACTAATGACAGGTAGATTGAATAAGGTAGTCTCCCCATTAGCCCAGGAAGGAGAACAAGACACTATGTGAATGAGCACTTGAACTTCCATAAACTGTTACATACTAGGTGCTTGATAAAAGGGCAAATAATAGAGTTTGTTATGAAAACATCTTCATTGCTTGGTGGAATTTTCTGAGGAGACATCGTTTGTCTTGCAGTTATCCATATTCTTGCCAGCCTCTTACATGACAGGTGCTTTCAAATAAAGTATTGCATTCTTTTTTTTACTGTTTTTATGACTGCATTTTTAATTATACATAATAGTGGGGTTCGTTGTGACATTCCTATGTGCACATAGCACTATTTGCTCTAATACATTCCCCAGTACTTTTCCCCCCTCATCTCCTCCCTCCCTCTGTTCCTCTTCCTCTACTTTTCTGATCTTCTATTTATTTATAAAAATATTTTTCATTGATGTATCATCATTATGAAGTGGAAATCATGATATATTCATACATTCATATAGCTATTTGGGTCTATTTTATTTCTGTTCTTTTTCACTCTCTTCCTTCCTCCCCGTTGATTCTCTACCTCTACTCTATTGATCTCCCTTTTACTCTTGCCTCCAATTTTCATTTTTTTTCAGCTTTCATTATTTATTTTTAAAAACCTTTATAAAACTTAAATTTTTAAAAAAAACTTTATTCTGTAGTAAAGTACCTACAAAATTCACAACAAAATACAAAATTATAAAATACTAAAAGCTTTTCTTGATATCCCATTATCAGCACTGGTTTTGAATATTTTATTGGATACCCAAACAATTATAATAAAACAAGAAAGGAAATAAAATGTCACACTTCACTGTCAGAAAATCGAAAATAATCAACCCCAAATGATTAGTTAAGAAAATGAGTAAAGCAATGGTCCTGGATACAAGATTAACTAGCCAGAGTTCTCCAGAGAATCCTGAGATTGAGAGATTAATGAAATGGCTGGTAACAATTGTAGAGATCAGCAAGACTGAAATCTGCAAGATGAGCCAGCAGGCTGAAAATTCAAGAGTTGACACTGTTGGGCTGGGGCTGTAGCTCAGTGGTAGAGCGCTTGCCTTGCAGGTGTGAGGCCCTGGGTTTGATCCTCAGCACCACATAAAGATAAATAAATAAAATAAAGGTACTGTGTCCATCTACAACATATATATATATATATATATATATATATATATATATATATATATATGGCTGACACTGCAAGCCAGTAGACAAAGAGCTCAGGCAGGATTTCTGTATTACAGTCTTGAGGCAGAACAGCTTCTTCGGGATAGTTGTCTTTGCTCTTGAGACTCATGATTGGATATGATTGGATATATCCTTCCCATGTTATGGAAGGTAATTTGCTTTATTCAAATTCTAATGATTTATCTGAGAATTGTTTTTAATAAAGAGCTTTGCAACATCTTGAATGGTGTTTCAAAACAACTGGGCACTATAGCCTAGCCAAGTTGACAAATAAAATTTAACATCACAGTCCACCCCTTGGTAATGTAGAATCTATGTCTCCTTAAAATGTATTTAAATTATAAAGGCAATAAGGAAGTCATACTTTCTCCTGATAAGAAACAACTTTCTTGCATGCAAGATACACCAGAGGAGGATTCAAAGTTCATGAGTTATTATCACTCTTCTCTTCATTATCCTGTCATTTATATACTGAGATGTAAATTAACAAAACTTATATATGAAGTAAATGCATTTTATGTTATATAATAAGGGGAATGAGAGAAAATAAGAATCCTATACACATACAAAAATATTCAGGACAAAATAAGGAACAAATATAACAATTACAATATTACAATTAATTTTTAAAAAGACTCAGTGAAATCTCAGCAGGGAGGGTTCACCTTTTGCTCAGTTGGACCTTTTTACACTGACCTCACTGCATTTAGTCTCAAGAGGATGAGACTCCTATGTTCCTATTTGTTAATGTCATAATCTTACAAATTCTAATCTTCAACATGACTGAGGTACTAGATAAAGGAGAAATTATTAGAATTCATAATAGTCTTCTCTATCCCTGGTAGAATTTCTAAGAAGGCCAAATTTGGGTTGAAATTCTCCATTGGTTTTTGAGAGCCTACTAGGTGATTGGTGCTTTGTAATACAGAATCAAATCAAATTTCCAAAGGAACCTATACAATCTCAGCAGGGAAAAGCTCAACTTCAAGTGAAGACACTCAGTAGCACCTTTCTTGTATTGACCTTTGAATAAATTCTAGGGTCTCAATATATTGAGAATGTGCTCCTTTCTTTTGTGCCTGGTGAAAATCTTAAAATCTTTTGAACCCTACATACCTCAACATGACTGAACATGCAGGATACATTTTTACAAGTGCCATTAGGCACAAGGCAAAACCAGGATTCTCCTCTGGAGCAACTAATAATTCACCATCCTTTTGATGCCTCTTATTTTTCTTTGCTGATAAATAATAGTATGTCTGCTAAGAAATACCTTTTCCCCTCTTGAAAGAATTCTAGGGTGTTTTGAGGAATTCAACCACAGTATATTTGGTTATATAGTCATTTTCATGGCCTTTCCTCATCTTCAACTAATGAGGGAGGCTAAATTTTTGATTATCTACATAAGCTCACCCATGTGTGTATTTGTTCAGTTGTGAGGATCAAACGACATATCCATTTAAAAACCTACTGATAATATTTAGATTGCTTATTCAACTACATCCCAAGAGCAAGCATTTTCCATGCAAAATCAGAAATCACATGCTAATCACCAACTCATTTGGAATAGATTTTGAACCTATTGTAGAGATGTGGGATGGGACATCTACAGAAAGTTGGAATGCTCTAAGTCCAGGGATGGGCAGGTGATTCTGAGCCACCAGTTTTATAGGAAGCAAGGGTGAAAGGGTGAACCATTCGGGGAAGGCAGTGAAGATAAGGTTCTTATCAGCAGATATGGTTCCAGTTTGGACATGAAAGCACACTGAAGAATGCACAAGGGAAAGGTTTACTCATTGTGAGAATGTGCTGGTATAAGACTCATGTGCCAGCACCTGGGAAAAGTCTACGCTTAAGGAAACCTGGGGCTAGGCACAGGAAGATCCTCAGAAAATGAAGTCCAAAATAATCCCTACCTTAGCCTTATTCTTATATTTACTTTCTTTCTTTAGGCCTGCTTTTGGTACTTTGGCTAGAGAGTACTGTCATTTTAATAGTCTGTAATATTTTTGGAGTAGTGAAAATAATATTTAATTAAGAGCCAAAAGGTCTGACTGAAGTTAGGAGAAGTGGAGAAACATGGACTCTAGAAAAATTCTAGCCAGGTTAGATCAGAAGTCTATTCCAAGCAATATCTTTTATCAGCCATGTGAACTTAAGAACATGATAAGTTCTGTAAATTATGTTTTATAAACTCTATCTTGCAAGACTGTTAGGATATATGTTATGGATATAAAGCACTTAGCAGAGAGACTGGAAACTATTGTATCTTTACTGAATGGTAGTTAGCATGATACCACCTTCCCCTCTGGGGAAATTTATTTATTATTAATTCAAGAGAACATGTAGCTTTGTAGGACACCAAATTATTCCATAATGTTCCAGAGCAAGTAAGTCCAAATAAAACTTTCCTTGTTTGAGGGTAATTTAGTTCATTTACAATGTGGGGGAGTCTTCTTCAGTTGTATGCAACTTGAATTTCTAAAATTTGTGTCAAGAACCAACAACTTCCCACCCAGATATCTTTCCATCCAAACCACACTCCAATTTTCATTCATTTCATAATCATCACATATGAATTTTTTCTAAATTGCATGTGTGATAACTTACCTAAAATGTCCTTTTAAAGCATTAAGATCTAACTGTCTCAGTTCAGGACAAACAGAACCAAGACAGTAGCTTCTAGGCATCTTACCTCAAGCATGTTTCACTCTTATTTAGAAATTGTCTGTGCATGAAACAAATGGCTTGCATTGTATGTGCAACTAAATGTGAATGAGATATCCCAGGACACTATTCATTTTTAACCTAGGATAAAGTTTCCTTGTGGTTTATTTTTGATACCAAGTTAGCTCTTAAGAACAGGTTTACAATCCACGGTTTTGTCCTTCTGTGCTGACACACATCGTGAGTGTTTGATCTTGGCTCATCAGTCTCACAGCTTAATCTAGTCAATGCCCAACTTAAAAGTTCAATTATCCCATGGTACCCTTGAGAGGACTCATTCCAGGATACCAAAATCCATGGATGCTCATGTTCCTTATATAAAATAGCATAGTATTTCATATACCTAGGTAACCTTCCTGTGTATTTTAAATCATGTCACCATCACTTATACCTAATATAAAGTAAATGATATAAAACAGTTCTTATACAGTATCATTAGGGAATAAAGAAGAAAAAATCTGTGCATGTTCAGTACACATGTATTTTTTCCTAAATGTTTTTGGTCTGTGGTTGATTGATTCATGGATATAGAAGGCTAACTGTATATCACACTGAAGGACTGTAGTTTCCCAAAGCCTCAAAGGGCCTTTCCTCAGGATATACTTACTTTACTATTTGTAACCAGACATTCCCCCTCATTTTTCCCAAATCCCTTCCTACTTACTTCTTTCTTGTTGCTTATCTTTTGGTATTAGAAGGTACTTTGCCATTTTCCTTATAGAATTACTGTTATTTGACTGTAAAGTTTTGTGTCCTACTTTCCCTGTCTCTAACAAAATCACTTCCAAAGAGCAAATACTCAATTAGTAATTGGAAATAAATGAGCCAGTGAACATGAAGTCTAGTTTATAAACATTTATTTTTTTCTATATTTTAATAAGTTAAAAAATCTATGTGTCTTTTATCTTTAGAAAACAAACTGAAATGGAATAAAGACTGAATACCTTTTACTTTCCTCCCTCTTTATTTCTTGATCCCTCAAGTTTTACTGCTAAATTCTTTTAAATTTTCAAAGAAATGCCTATTCCACTGCCAGGTTTTCTTGTTCTGGTTCACTAACTATGACAGATTTACCAATTGTTGTACAAAATAATAAAACTCCTAATCTTAAAACTATTAAATAATAAATATGTAAATAAAATAATTAATAATTTTATATTATAAAGTTAATGAAACTTATTAAGGAAAAAATTTGAAATACAGCACAATACTCTAAATTAGGCATATAGAATGGGAACACAAACATATACACTGTGTTCCCTTCAGACCCACCATGGCCATCCATTAAGAATGCTCATTGTTCTTCATATCCACAAAGATAACAATCTTCCTCAAATTTCAATACTTGAAATACAACCTAGAATAAAAGGAAAGAATAGTAAAATTCCAAGTTACCAGTATACAACAAGAGAGTAAAGATGATACTCACTTATTTCCTCCAGCCCCTGACTAGCCCTCTACTATTAGGAGGTTTACATACCTTTTCAAGGAAAAAGTGAAGAACAAGGCTCAGATTTCATTTAGCATGGGAGAAGCTGCTGGCCCTTTCCCTGGCCCTGGAATGTGAACTGGCTATAGCAGTATTGCGAGCCCTTGCTGCAACTCTGGCTTGAGCTCTCTCTTCCTCATCTTTCAAAGCTTCTTCATACCAGGATGGAAAGGCATTGGGGGTAGTATCATGGATTCTGGCCAAAAACTCTAGGATTTTCATCTTGCTGGTTTCAGCACGGGCTCTTGGTCCCCACATGAATTCATGACATGGAGGGTAACTGTTGGGGACCTGCTGGGACTCCAGATACTTTAGCTGCACCAAATCTTCAGTGATGACCTTCCTGGGTTCCCCATAGATGAAGTGCTTCCTATCAGCATATACACCCATCATATTCAGCACCTTCCAGATCTCCTCTTCAGAGGCACAGTTGCCTTTCATGAAGATCACACCCAGTACAATCATTAGGAGACCCATTTTTGGCATGTTCTCTTCATCACCCATTGTTCCATCAAGGGTGTAGTCTAGTTTGCTAACAAGAGCATAGTAGTGCCTGATAGGATCAACTTCCTTCAAGTCAACACCAAAGGCCAGCTCCATGTGCTCAGAGGCTCTCCTGAGGATCTCATTGAAGTGATACTTGTACTTTTTGATAACATACTTCAACATGTCTGCCTTTGTAATCAGCTCTTTCTTTTGATATTTGTCTATTAGGAACTGCACCAGTAAAACCACTTTCTTGTTTAAGGGGTCTTTGCACCAGCCCTCACTAACCTGACAGGAATCTGAACTTCCCTCATCTTGGCTTTGGACATCTTCATCTGAATCCATGTTTGAATCATCTGCCTTAGTGCTATTGGTGGTGGATGGGGTTCCCTGAGGCAACATAGGAGTTCCAGGTATGCCAGCATTTGAAATATTTTGAGGTCTACTCTCAAAGAAAGTATAGGAAGAGGGTGTGGACTCTTCTCTCCGTGTTTCAGTGGCCTGAGCAGTCCCTAGACCCTGGTTCTCACTACGGGCCTTGCGGCGTTTTGCTTGGGCTCGGAGCTTACTCTTCTGACCTCGAGGCATAATGACTCTTGATACAGACAGCAGGCCTTAGTGCAAACAGTTGGACTGATGAATAGGTTACCCTAGAAGATGAAAAATGAGAAAATGTGTACAGCCTCATTAGGGAGATTCTATCTTGGTTTCAAGAACAACTGCCACTGTTAGTTCCCTTTTGAGTACTGCTCTAGGAACCCTCAAGGCAGGGGCAGAGTGCAACCCTGTTCTGGGAGAGTTTGTTACTCAGGATATTGACTTTAATTTTGAGCAATACTTTGACTCCTTCCTCTACTGACTTGAGGCAGCCTGCTTCCAACCAGAGCTTCCCATCCCACGAAATACTAAGAATATATGGGGGTAATAATCCTAACAGATGTGACTTCTTGGGCCGCCCAGGATTGACAAGGGGCAGGGTGGGTCTCTGTGGGGCTGCCTCTGTTTGGGGGGAAGAGTGCCCATACATTCACCTTGAAACCGCTGGTTCCTAGGATTCCTTTCTTTGAAGGTTTTATCCTGGACTCCACAGCACACTGAACCGGAAATGACTGTGTCTACTTCCGGCCCCACCCACTTGACCCTGCTTGCTTAATAGGGGTGGAGCTTTATCAGCCCACTTTTTTTCTGGAGAGGTGGAATTTCCTGAGAAGTCAGGTAAAGTCTTTTCATTGATTTTTACTAGAGTTTGGGCTTCTCCCTATGTTGAGCTGGGTCAATTGGTCTCAGACCAAGGCTGTCATTTCACTGAGCATCCTGAGTAGGAAATAAGGTGAAGCCTGAGGCTAGCATTCCTGCTGTTATATCTCTGTGCTTCTTTACTTGGGTAGATGGTCCTCTTAATCCTTACTCAGTGTCTTGTATTGATTACTTATAGATGCTACTTTATCTCCCTAATGCTAACTTGAGGCTGGCTCCATCAGATAAAGTCTTAAATATATAAATAATTTCAGTACAATAAAAATCTGGACAGTATTATATTCACCATAATTAAACATAGTATATTCCTCTTATTGCTCTATTGCTACATCTTGTACCTGAGTCTGAGTTCATTTTAATAGTTGATTTGGTAAAGTTTTATATATTTTTATTCTTTCCATTTGGATGTTGTTTCTGTTTTTAAATTAATTTCTTACCTGATACATTAAAATGTAGAAATTGTATACATTTACAAGGCATTGTGATGTCATATATACATTTATACACATGCATACACACACACACACACACACACACACACATATATATATATATATAAACTTTGTAATCAGAGTAAACATATGCATATGTTTATTTTATAGTTACCTTGCTGTGCAATAGCACATTGGAACTTCCTACTCCTAGCTATAACTTAGTATTCATTTATTAATCATTCCCCATCCATATTCTTTCTGTCCTCTGGTTACCACCATTCTGCTCTCAACTTCTATGAGGCCAGATTTTAAAAGTATTTCACTTATGAGGGAGGTTGTGCAGTATTTGTCTTCCTATCCTTGGCTTATTTCACTTAGCATAATTATCTCTTGTTCTATCTGTGTTGTTGCAAATGATGGTATTCCATTGTTTTTCATGGTTGAATAATATTCCATTGTTTAGATGTACCACATTTTCTTTATTCATTCTTCAATTAATGCACACTTAGGTTGTTTCAATTTCTTAGGTATTGTAGCAATACGGTTTAAGTTAACATTTGAGTGCAGATACCCCTTCAACATTCTGCTTTCATTTCCTTCAGATATCTCATAGCAGGTTTGTTCGATCCCACAGTAATTCTAATTTTAATTTTTTGAGGAACCTACATATTGTCATCCATGATTACTGTACTAATTTACATTCAAATCAACAGTATACAAGAGTTCCCTTTTTTCCACCTCCTCACCAACACTTGTTAGCTTTTGTCTTTTGATTCTAGCCATTCTTTTTGGAGTGAGATGATATCTCATTGTGGTTCTGGTTTTCATTTCCCTCATGATTTGTGGTATTGAACAATTGTTTTATATAACTGTTGACCATTTGTACATCTTTTGTGAAACTTCTGTTTAGATCTATTATCCATTTTAAAATTGGGTGTTTGCTTTGTTGTTGAGTTTTTGTATTGTGTTGTATTATTGAGTTGTTACATGGAGTTCCTTACATTAGCCCCTTTTAAGATATGTAGTAATTTGCAAGTTTTTTCCCTTATTCTATAGGTTATTTATTTACTTGATGTATTTCCTTTCCTGAATAGAAGCTATTTTTTTAAAAATTTGATATAATCCTATTGTCGTATGTTTGCTTCTGTTTCTATGCTTTAGGGGGTACTGTGAAACAAACAAACAAACAAAAAAACAAGCTTGCTGTTTTAGTATTCTGAAGTGTTTCTACTATGTGTTCTTCTAATAGTTTCATGTTTTAGATTTTAGTCTTATAACATTTTGAGTTGAGTTTTGTAACTGGTAAGGGATTGGAAATCTGCAGTTCATTTTACTGCATATGGATATCTAATTTTCCCAGCACCATGGTTGAAAAGACTGTCTTTTTTTCAGGGTATTTTCTTAGCACATTTGTCAAAAATCAGTTGACTTTAGATGTGTGGGTTACTTCTCAGCTCTCTATTATGTTCAATTGTTCTGTATATCTGTCCAGATGTCAAAACTAGGCTGTTTTGATTACTACAGCTTTGTGGCATAATTTAAAAGTAGGTAGTGTAATGCCTCCTACTTTGTTCTTTTTGATTAAGATGGTTTTGAACTATTCAGGCTTTTTGATGTTCAGGACAAATTTTAGGATTTTTTTATTTTGGTATTTGTGAATATAGCTATATGCTGGATATACAATCCAGTTCAAGTTTGATCAGTGACAGTTGGTACCATTCTTTTGTGCCTTATTTCAGATTTTATTGGGAATTCTTCTAACATTTCACATCTAGGTAGATTTGCCTTGATTTTTTTATATGAAAACTCTATTCTAATATAAAAAGTTATTACCATAAACTATTATTGAACCTTTAACCAATTTTTTTTTCTTTACATCTGCACATGGTCAAATGCTTTCTCTTCTCTGTTAACAGTAAATTCCAATACACATTTTTCTAATGTTATGGGGTCTGCTTTCCTTAGGCACAGCCTGTTTCCTTATTTCTTCATTTAATTCACTGCTATATTAAATTGGCTGTAACTTTATTTAGAATATTTTCTCTCTCTCTCTATATGTGTGAGCCTGGCTCAAGTGTACTTTTCTTGGGCCATCATAATGTAGTTTTTTCTATCAAGGAGAACTTAAGGGCTGGGGACGTGGCTCAAGCTGTAGCGCGCTCGCCTGGCATGCGCGCCACCCCGGGTTCGATCCTCAGCACCACATACAAACAAAGATGTTGTGTCTGCCGAAAACTAAAAAATAAAATATTAAAAAAAAGGAGAACTTAAATCAGTTGAGCAATTTTCCATCTTCTTGTATGGTTCATAAGAATTAGTATACTGATGAGTTTTTCCTTTACAGCTTGGTTAAAGGGGCTTCCAAACAGCTGGATTTAAACGATTTTGCAGGTGCCCAGGGACTGACTATAGTTTCAGTTTTTATTTGTGTTACTTTGGTTTTTATCACTGTGACCAAATACCTGACAGGAACATTTTAGAAAAGGAAAAGTTTATTTTGGCTCATTGTTTCAGAAGTCTCAGTCCATGTTGGCTTACTCCATTGCTTTCCCCTGAAGTAAGGCCAACACCATTATGAAAGGGCAGTGGTGGAGGAAAGCTGATCAATTGTGTTGGCTAGAAAGCAGAGAGGGAAAAGAGAAGTGGCCACAGGGATGATGAACCTTTTTGGAACATGCCCTCAGTGACCCACCTCCTTTAGTCACACCCTATTTGCCTACAATTTTACTACCCAATTAGTCCATTCAAACTAGGATGGACTGATCAGGTTACAGTTCTCATGATCTAAGAATTTCACCTCTGAATATTCCTGCATAAATACAGGAAATTTGGGGGGACACCTCATATCCAAACCATAACATTCCACCACCAGCCCCCAAAAGCTCATGTCCATCTCACAGTGCAGGATGCATTTTTAGTCCATTTACAAGAGTACCCATAGTTTTAATAGTTCCAGCATTGCCTACCATTGGCTTTGATGTTTGTAGTGACCATGGTCTCTTTCTTAGCTTGGCTTTGTCTGTAATCAGCAGTATTCCTCAGCACACAATCCATATTATTGGAATCTCTTAATTCCTGGGATATACATTTCAGCTTTGGTTTTATCTACATAGCCTCACATATTGCCCTCTCAGTGGTAACCTATAGGAATTTCAACCTTGACACACTTTGCCTGGCCTTCCAGGTCCTCCTTTTAAAATATCGATGGAAGCCTTCATGATGCCCTAAGTCAACCATCCTGCACTCCTGCGGAACCAACACCAAGTGTGCAATGCCAAGGTCTGCCACTAGTTTGATCAGTAGAGGAGCCCCTTTGGGATATGGCTGTAGTGTACTCTGAGTGCATGTGCAGCTGGGCATGGTGAAATAACTTCCCAAGCAAGCAGGGTACTCCCATGGTCTCATCTCAAAGGAATTTTTACTTTTACATCCCTGAACCTGCAATGGGTGTGGTCTTGACAATTTCTGAGATTCTCTCAATGCATCTTTCCTGTTGTCTCTGTTGCATTTTATCATCTCTTTAGTGACTATAATCTCAACAACCATACCTCTCTTGGTCCATTTTACATGTCCTCTTCTAGTCAAATTGCAAATTATTAAAATCCCTTCCTCTAGTTTTGCTCCCTGTTCTTGCGTCTTGTAGTGAACCTGGATAAAAATTGCTAGCAATATCCATTTTACTGCCTGAATGCTGTACTGTTTTGAAATTTCCTCCACCAGATTAATTAGTTCACTTCCTTTAAATTAAGCCTCACAGAAAGTCTCAGGGCATGGGCAAGATGTAGATAAGTTCTTTGTTAGAGTGTAACAATATTTTATTTTATGTAATTTTAATTTAAAAATCCTAAATCAGTTGATAATTGGCTGAATAACTCATCTATTAATAAATGTTATTCATGAGTATTATTAGAATTATCTATGGTCAGGCCCTAATCTTTGCCAGGAAATATTACTTGTACCTACATATATGTAATTTTGGTAAACAGAAAATTTTAATATTATTTCTTTAAAGCTATCTTTCCCTGAAAACATATAATTTCTGTGTTCTTTCCACACAGCTACTAAGTCAGTATGCAAGTTGGATTTTGTTTCTTTATAAATTATAATATGGATTTGGCAAGTGATGAGTGTTGTTATTATCTAACCTAGTACGCATGTAAACCTAAAATATAAATTGTGGCCTTCTTCTTTCTGAGTTGACACATTAATTCAATATAGGATTCTTGTAGTTTATGTCAAGATTCTATTCATTATGTGGTAAATGTAGAAATAATTCATTTGTTTGAATAAGTATGCTAATGTTTTCATAGTTTTATTAAAAGAAAATTTTCAATTTCTCACTTCACTTATTAGTAAGTTAAAAGTTTACATTTTGCAGTGAATATTTACTTCTTGAGCATATAATTTTTGGGACATATTTATAGGCTAATAAGTCTGGAAATGTAGAATATCATAGAGCAAAGACACTCCACTATGGGTAAAGAGGCTTATGTTTATCATCATTCAACCATTATAACGAAATTTAAGTGCTTTTTTCTATTGTAAGTTCCTTTCTCCCTGTCCTGCACCAGTCCTACTCTTCCCTGAATGATATAATAATATCTTCTCAAGCAGAAGAAGGCATTATACATGATCTGGAAACAATTTAACCCCGATTCTGCTCCGGTCCAACTTGGACTAAATTGTCCACCTTTAAATTTGTTGTTTCCAATATGATTGCAATCATATTTCAGTGTTCACGCTGCCAATGAACACCTGAAGTTCTGATGGCATTCTCATCCTCAAGCTTCATTATGTTGATAACAGAGATATTTTTAGGTTCTTTCTTGCTTTATATTTTAATTTAAAGGCAAATACTTCATTTTCCTCATCCTAGACTCAGCAATGGTGAATCTTAAATGTTTAATACTAGTCCAGGCCTCACACTTTTAAAAGCTTAATTACTTAATTATACCTTGCCTTGGTTTAACTTTTAGGGATTATTTCATTGTCTGCCTCTGTGATTTTGAGCAATGAAATTACTCTATATAAGTCTCTATTTTTAAAAAAAGAAAATTCAGGGTGAAGAATAAAGGTATTCTTTTTTACTAAGTGGATGGGATGATTAAATGAAAGTACTTAAAGGAAAACACTTTGTAACTAAATTACTAGTTCCAGTAAATATTTATTGGAATCAAACTTTGTGAAAGTACTAAAAAAGTCTTTAGCCATACTTTGAGATATTGAGTGCCTTGGTTTTCTATTTCTGTATAGCAAATTATCATATACTTAGTGGCTTAAATTAGGACCTATTTACCATAACAATTCTGTAGGTCTGTAGTTTGGGTACAGCTTATCCATGTTTTCTGTTCAGGATCTCAGTCTCAAGGTGTCCTGTGTGATGGGCAGAATTCTTATCAAGAGGACGTGGGCAAGGATCTCTTTCAAGGATTCAGTATATTGGCAGAATTGTGTTTCTTATGGTTGTAAAACTGAGGTCCTCACTTCTTTTCTGCTAGATGCCAGACATGCACCACTCTTAGCTCCTAGAATTTGTATTTCTTGCCATTTAACCCTCTCCATTATTGAGGCATGCAGTGAAGAAACTCCTTCATGTAGAATCCCCAGCAATTTAGATCACTTTCATCAGGAAGAGTGTTGTCCCTTTTAAAAGCTTACCTGCTTAGGTTAGGTCCACCGAGGACAGTCTCCTTTCATAAAACCAAATATGCCATATAACTGTAACTGACGTGATTCTGCAATCTGCATTTGGGGTAAAATTGGGAGTTCATAACCCACTTCAATCTAATGTATGAAATATAATATGTCAAGAGCTTTGTAATGTTGTGAACAACCAATAAAAAAAATGTAAAAAAAAAAAAAAACAGTAACCTAGTCATAAAAGTGATATTCCTTCTGGCTTTCAATGGGAGGGGATTAGTAGGACTATTGGTCATCAGTTGGAATCTTAAAATTCTATTACACCTAGAAGAATATATTCTTGCACAATTTCTGATCATAATATTAACTGGAACTATGAAGTTGTATATACTGTACTAAATTTAGAACAAAAGCTTTTAAAGTATCAAAATACTATATGTTTTTTACCCTCTTTGAAATGATAGTACCTGTTGAGTGCTAGCATCCATTGAAGAGCAACTTCAATGGAAATATTTGCCTCAATAGGCAAAATTAAGGTCTGTAATTCCCCAACTGAAAGGCCACATTCAGACATTAAACTTCACAATGTCCGTTGTTTCATCATTACAATTTTTATGTTTTTTAGTCAACTCATGGGCTACCTTCTTCCTGCTTATAATTTATTTAACAAATACATGTACTAAGTGCCATTCTAGAAGTGTAAATGCAGTATGAATGAGCTTGTCTATATGTCTTCAGTGCACTAAATGGAAATCAACATAGTTTACAGCTCAATTCATCCTTCTTTCCATTACAGTAACTTTCAACATAAGAGCAACAAATTGTTATTACTTCCAAGTATTTTAAAAGGCATAGCAATGATAATATGACACAATGAAGAGTTATTCACAGAATACCAAACTGAAACTAGGACATGTGAAGTTCAGGAACGGCTCAGTTCCAGCATGCCTCTGAACTTGACCAAACATTTAGCTTCCTAGGCCTCTGTTTCTACTGGACTAGCCTGTTTGAGTACTTTTTTTGACACTTAATGCTTATTAAAATTAAAACAAAATAAATTTACATTCTCTAGGAAACTTTTAAATAATACAAAAGAAACTTCAAGTGGAATGACATTTATTTGCTTAGAAAGGAATAATTTGCCAAACAAATGTAATGTCAAGAGCTTTGTAATGTTTTGAACAACCAATTAAAAAAAAAAGAAAAAAAAAACAATGTGCTAATAATGACAAGTTGTGATTGCTTAGGGGTTAAATTTTTCTTGGGCTGAAAAAAGGAAAGGTATATGAATTTAAGGGGAAAAAGAATGCCAAACAAGCAAAGAGATAAGTTTAATTAAGTTAAAACTAGAGGCTTATATATATATATATATATATATATATATATATATATATATTTCTATAAAGAAGAGTATTGTTAGAAGGCTCTTAGTTTAAAAAAGTTGGGCTAGGGTTGTAGCTCAGCAGTATAGAGCTGCCTAGCACATGAGAGGACCTGGGTTCAATCCTCAGCACCATGGTCAGAGGGGGAAAGACTTCTTGACAGTATAGAACTTCATTTTGTTTCATGTACTGTTGTCAACCCTGTTCAGTCTTTCTGATTTAGACTTTTTTGATTTTTTATAATATTACTATTATATTAATAAGAAAAATTATGTTTAAAACATTTTGTCCAAACTATAAAGTTAGTCACTATATGGAAAACATTAATGTAATATTTATTTTAAATATATTGTTTATGATAGAAGCAGGGGATTCAGTTAAAAAAAACTCTCAGTAAATACACTCTTAGCTCTTTTTTTTAAAGAGAGAGAGAGGGAGGGAGGGAGAGAGAGAGACAGAGAGAGAGAGAGAATTTTTTTAATATTTATTTTTTAGTTTTCGGTGGACACAACATCTTTGTTGGTATGTGGTGCTGAAGATCGAACCCGGGCCGCACGCATGCCAGGCGAGTGCGCTACCGCTTGAGCCACATCCCCAGCCCCTTAGCTCTTCTATTTAAGAGAAATTCTATTATTTTTATCTGGTGGACAGTTAGCTTTCTCTTTCACACAAGGCATGGGAATCTCAAAGTCAGACTAATGTAGTCTTATATGAAATGAGCACAATTTTATTCTATACACTTTGAATAAAGATTCAACTTTATATATTTCCTCCAATTTAATTTTTTCGTTTTAATTTTTTATAAATATAAAATAAGTAAATGATCCATATGTCAACAGATATTTGTTGGTAATATAATTTGGCCATGCACTGGTCCATGAGCTGAAGGTAACATTATGAGCAAAATCTGGGTAGACACTGCTTTCAGTAGAGTTTATTAATTAGTTTATAATATTGTGGGAAGGACACATACAAATCCAATATACACACATTAAAATTATTAAAGATTATGAAAAAAAGGACAGAGATGGAATTATTGGATGATATCTGATTCAACAAATTTAGAAAGATTGTCCTGAAAAACTTAGTATTTCGACCTACAAAAAAGGATGAATAAGAGTCTGATTGACAAAGATGGGGTGAGGTTTGAGGACTTTTCCTCATTGTATTTTTAATTGGAGATTTTCCAGGGGGATGCAAAAACAGAATTCAAAGTGTAGATTTGTTGATTGGGCTTAGTAAAGACTTAGAATTTTTGAATAAGCTGAAGATTGGCAATTTTCTTTCTAGGGCCATCATTGCTTAGAAGCAAACATTTGGTAATCCCACTTCTATGATAGGGATTGAGCTATCATGGTGCTTTCTGTGAGGACACAATGAAATTTGATTTACTACTTTTTATTTTGAAAGCCACTGGGAATTATGAGACTTCCCTTGCTATCACAGCCTCTATTGAAATGCTTAATTTGATCACTTGCTTATATTTATTTTTTAAGTTTTGAATTATGTAAGTTTCTGGTGATTACCTGATGTTTTATGCCAAAATGATTCTCTATGTATTCTAATTTGCTAACCAAAGGAATTCTGAAACCACACAAAGAAATAAAAGAGAATTCCAAAATTCCTAAATCTCAACATAATGTTATTATGCCCAACTTTATTTATACAAAGAGAGAAAATTGCTGTTTTTTCTTCATGAGCATTGCTTTTGGCAGTCCAATCACTTTATTTTGCATAATGAAAGTTATTTTTCTGACAGTAAAGATATAGTTTAGACTGGATGAGCACACGGAGAACTGAATTGACCACGTAGTGAGAAAAAGAGATGCTTCACGGTTGACAATGGGGATAATGCTTCTAAAGTCACTGACCTTCCTCTGAATAGTTAATAAAGAACTTTCAAGTGAAAGACCTTATTTGAAGCTGGGATGTAGCACCATGGTAGTGCATTTGCCTAGTATTCGTGAGGTCCTATGTTCAATCCCCAGTATTGCAAGGAAAAAGACATTCTTTAGTACATCTGAAACAGGAATATTAAAATTTCTTGATTTTTCTCTTTTTTTTCTGATAAAATATACAATGTTTTGGCAATAAATAATAAAGTAATAATGTAATATATTCTTAATAAAGATATAAATCTCCCCTCAGTATTTACTGAATGATTGAATGACATTTTTATATGAATATTTTGTGTATGTGTATATGTACTCATATACACATTATGATAACCATATTAAATTTTCTAGTCAAAATTTATTATTTCAGCTGGGTACAGTGATACACGACTACAATCCCAGCAGCTTGGGAGGCTGAGGCAGGGGAATTGAGAGTTTAAAGCCAGCCTCAGCAAAAGCGAGGCACTAAGCAACTCAAGTGAGACCCTGTCTTTAAATAAAATACAAAATAGAGCTAAGGATGTGGCTCAGAGGTTGAGTGTCCCTGAGTTTAATCCCTGGTACCCCCCCCCCAAATTAGGATTTCATAGTTAAAAGTATGTTTAAATCAGGAACAGTTTTACAATTTGCCAGGTTCAGTGAAAAATGAAAATGTAGGGCTCTTTGTTGAATAATCATTAAGGATTTAAATATTGTGACAGTAGACATTTAAAGGAAGCATGAAATCTTAAAAATGTGGTCCCCTGGGTAATAGTACAGCTGGTATGCTTATGAAGATGGCCCTGATCAAAATATATGCTACATGGAAGCTGCTTTTAGAATGTACTTTCTTTCATACCATAAAAATAATAAATCATTTTCTTTCAGGATGTTAGCAATAAATCATATTTAATATATGTATGTGCATATACATGTAATATATCAAATAAGAGTGTATACACATTTATTGCATATATGATATATAGTGTTTCAACATGGAGATTCAATTTCAAGTAATTGTATTACTTGAAATATAATACTATATGTAAATATATTTTTATGTAACCAAAGCATTTGATAGGAGTTCTGTGGTATACTGTTCTACATCTCTCCTCTCAGGATCTTGTCCCAATTGTATATTGAAGTAAGGTGAAGATTAATAGTTTCTACTTCTTTCAGGGTCAGCTTGAAATTTTGCTTGTGTAGTTTATCTTTAATTCTCTAAGATTTTCTCTCATTTAAGTGGCTCCTCATATAAGAAGACCAAAGTGCATCACAGTCATTTGAAATCCCTCAGAAAAGTATCAGTTTTTTTCTAGTCATTCAGTTACTGTTCTTTATAGAAAGGATTCTAGCAAGAAGGAAATAGGACACCATGCTAGAAAGCTATTCTTCATTACTTACATAATAATGATGACAAATAAGAATAACAGTAACATATATAAGTACTTGATTATACTAATCTCTTTATATATAGCTCCAATTCATATAGCTACCCAAGATAATGTTAACCCAATTTCATGGATGTGGAAACTGATTCCCAGGTGGAGTTTAGAAGAATTAGGACTATAGTTCAACTTCAGATCTCTTCAAGTATAAATTACCACAGAGCCTATATTTATATCACCACAAGAGGAAGGCTTATACACAGGCATGATTTGTTAAAGCTAACCTTAGTATGAGTTTGTCGTGTCAAGGCAAATTCAGACTTTTGTGCCCCAGTATTTATTAAATTTGGGCTTCCTCTTAAAGAAAACAAAGGTAGACTTACAAATATAGGTCAAGCAGTCATCTCTGAAGTTTAAACACCATTAGCTTCATGATAAATCAACTTACACTTGAGATAAAATAGCTTTATAGACCTTATATGCCAAAGAAATTCACAAAAATTAAACAAGAAAAACAATTAAGCAGAATATACACAAAATTATAAATCACATGAGGGCAAAAATGAATGTGATAAGAGTAATGGGGCTAGGAGTATGGTGGCAACAATGACTTAGAAGAAGTTTTCATAAGTTTATATTATTTAAGTTATGACCTGAGGACAAGAAATATTTGGTTATAAAACAATACAGGGAGAGTAAAATATATTTGAAAATATCCTGAACATGGGCAGGGATATTCAAGAAATAGAACCAACTGTGCATTTTCCATTCTGTTATAAAATTAATCCAATTTCTTTACAGAAGCTTTCTACATGAGAGAGAAACATGCTTGTCTTTTTCTTCACTTCTAAGGCTCATGAAAATTGTTCTGGGATACATCTAGGATAGCCTTGGGATTAAATGCATTTACTGATTTTATTATGAATAACATTTTAATATATAAGATTAAGTTCTGAGAACCATATTTGACATGGATGACTACAAAATATTACTAACATTTTACTTTGTCATTCATAATTATTATTTTTTTGGGGGGAGAGTATCTGATTATTCCAAAAACTACATTATTTAAATAATGGCTGTATACATAACTATTTCTGGGCTTTCTCTAACTATAGTCATATCAAAGAGGATTAAAAAATATTCACCTCTTTGTTCACTTTGAAGTATATGTTTTTAATTTTCCTTTTGATTCTTTTAGTCTTACTAGTAATTCATAAGCCAAGAGGTAAATCGATAACTCTTCAAGGAAGACTGAGTTTATGGGAAAATCTGGGCTCAGAAAAATAATTTGTTCATTCAGGCGAGAGTGTTCTTTTCTGCCAACACCAAATTTTCAAGAAAGATTCTCTGTTAAAATGATGCCTAACAGAAAACACTTCATAACTCACTTCCTGTGTACAATAAATCTATTGTAATCCTCTTTGTGATGAAACCTGGGAGTTTTAGAAGGTCCCTAACTCCTCAGAAGAGCACTATAGTACCAATAAAGTGTTATATTTCCACTCAGAAATTCACACTAGAAAACAGGGAAAATGAGAATTCAGAAACTAAGTTTTACCTTTAAAAAAAGAAAACTCTGTACAATATTAAATAGGTTATCAATAACTTGGGTGTAAGAGCATTGCTTTGGTACTGTTCTGAAATGTTCTTGTTTGAAAGTTCCAGAGCCAGAATGACTAAGAAAATTTGCCATGGGAAAAACTTTGCAGTGTAAAGTTTATTAGCACTACTATGTTCTTTACTAAGTCAAATGTTATATTCTTTTGTCAGTTTCCATTGGTGGAACAGCATGAAGCTTATCAAAATTAAAAATAATGGACATTTTTTATAACATATTTGAACATATATAGTTGTGACAAGTACATTATAATGAGCTAGAGATTATTTTTCTCACTTAAACAATCACTAAATAGGATACTGTGGTGAACAGATATTAACTTCCTTAATGTGATGACACTGGATTTGATCCTACTGTGTCCTTTGTGTGTGGCTGATTAATTACAATTCACTTGTCTTGAATCCTCACTCCCAGAAAGTAACATATTGACTAAGTTGAAGCTCTCTTCTTACAGTCAGAACATTTTAGAATTTCAGAGCCAGAAGGTAGTTTTGGGAGATGGGAGGATTCTAATTTGAATCAAGAGACCTGGGTTTAAGTCCAGGCTGGTTAACTCACCAGCAGTCTTAATCATTGAAATTCCCTTACAAAGTCTTGATTTTATAATCTATAAAATAAGGATATTAGTATATGCTATTGTAGACAGAAAATTTTAAAAATAAAAATAATTCTTTCTTATGCACATGTTTTTATATATATATATATATATGTATATATACACACACACACACACACATACACACACACACACACACACACATACGTACATCCATATGCTAAAGTATGCCCCTTCTTTCCCACCATTCTTTCCTCTCCCTATTCTCTTTCTTCTGTTCTGTACTGGTATACCTTCTATTGATTGATTGATTGATTGATTTTAATTGGTGTTTTGTTGATATACGTAAAAGTGGAATTCACTGTGGTATATTTATACATGCACATAACTGTCAGATTTCTTCCCTTTTTCCATTGCTCCTCCATTCCCTTCAATCTCCTTATTCTAATCCACTTTTCTTCCCTCTATTTTTCTGATAACAGAATCCCCCTTTTTCCTTTCATATGTGGACGCTAAAACAATGTAAGGGAATATTTAGCTTTATGTATTGAATAAAATTCATCTGGTATTTTTTCTAAGATGTGAGGATGATTTTGAGTGAATCAAGAAAAACTCATCTTTTGTCTTGTTTTCCACAGCAGGAACACATCTTTCCCTTGGCTGTGATGAGCTTGTAGACCACTAGCAAGGAAGTTAGATTAATTTCTGCACCAAAGTTATCAGATACCTATTGCCAATTCACTATGTGACCTCATACAACAATGCTCACCAGTAACCTGGTTTCCCAGGGCTAGTCTGACTTGTGACAATCCAGGTGAGGTAGGATCATTCTGTCAATGCTTATTATTTGTGGCCAGTTGGCTTTTTTCCCTTTCACTCTGATTTTATCCAAAGATGAATCATCAGTAATTAGTATTACTGTGTACTTGTTGTTATCCAGTGGAAAATTAATCCCAATACCTGAAAAAACCTTCTAGTATACAAGTTATATTATCCCTCTGAATGCACTGTGGGAAAAAGTGTCATTTCACAGATAAACTAGAAAATTGACCTTTGCCAAACACTTTCAGAGCATCTCTGGTTAGGATTGTAACCTTAGGGCTACCTTTGATCTAGCTTCTTTTCCCATGAATAGAGTGGATTCTAGTGGTGGTCATAGCTAATATTGCAAGGCACCATCCAGAGAAAGCCAAAAGAACTAATGAGATAACAATAATATTTGCTTGACATTAGTCATACACATTATACTATATGGTACTGTATCCTTGATGATGTAAAATAAAAAGGTTATACACTGTGATTACATTTATATCATTCTTGAAATGATGAAATTATGAAGATGAAAAACATACTAGTACTTGTCAGTTGTTAGGGACAGGAGACTATGCTATTTTAAAGTGGTAGTATAAAGTAGTTCCTTTTTGATTGTGAAGCATTTGATATTTTTGTCATGTTTACGTTTACAGAAACCTATACATGTGGTAAAATTAAATAGAACTACACACACACAAAAGCATGTAAAAACTGAATAAGTTCTGCAATTCTGATTTTGTTATCATGCTATAGTTATATAGGATGTTGTTGGAGGAAGCTAGATAAAGATTATGTGGGACTTCTTTGTACTAATTTTGCAACTTCCTGTGATTTGTTATTTCAATGTTTTGTTTTTTTTTATTGACATGGTATATGTATATCTTTTTTTTTTTTTTTTTTTTTTTTCTTTTTTTTTTTTTTATTGATTATTTATCGCATTACATAGTTCATGAAATATCATCTTTCATACATTAGACTCAAATTGTGCTTTGAACTCCCATTTTCACCCCAAATACAGATTGCAGAATCACATCTGTTACATATTCGCATTTTTACATAATGCCATATTAGTGACTGTTGTATTCTGCTACCTTTCCTATCCCCTACTATCCCCCCTCCCCTCCCCTCCCCTCCCATCTTCCCTCTCTACCTCCCCTGCTGTTGTTCAATTCTCTCCCCTTTTTTTTTTTTCCCTCCCCCTTGCCCCTCATAACCTCTTATAATTTTATGTATCCTTGAAGGTCTCCTACCATTTCCATATGCTTTCCCTTCTCTCTCCGTTTCTCTCCCCCGATTCGTCTTTGTTTACTGTAGTCTTTTCCTCATGCTCTTTCTTCATGTTCTGTTCTCACTCCAGTAAGATTGGCAGCCACTATGAAGTCAAACAACAACAAGTGTTGGCGGGGATGTGGGGAAAAGGGTACACTTGTACACTGCTGGTGGGACTGCAAAATGGTGAGGCCAATTTGGAAAGCAGTATGGAGATTCCTGGGAAAGCTGGGAATGGAACCACCATTTGACCCAGCTATCGCACTTCTCGGACTATTCCCTGAGGACCTTAAAAGAGCGCACTATAGGGATACGGCCACATCAATGATTATAGCGGCACAATTCACAATAGCTAGACTGTGGAACCAACCTAGATGCCCTTCAATGGATGAATGGATAAAAAAATTGTGGCATCTATACACAATGGAGTATTATGCAGCACTAAGAAATGACAAAATCATAGAATTTGCAGGGAAATGGATGGCATTAGAGCAGATTATGATAAGCGAAGCTAGCCAAGCCCTAAAAAACAAATGCCAAATGTATATGTATATCTTTATGGGTCACATTATGATAATTTGATATGTATATGTAATGTAATAATTAAACTAGTGTAATAAGACTTTTCATCACTGCAATCATTTAGATGTATTGAGAATTTTGTACAACTCTTTTATAGTCTTGAAATTTATTATAGATTGTTTTATCCAGTAGTTTACTGTATTATAGATGAATCAGAACTAATTCTTCCTAGTTACATTTTGGTAACTCTACTCAATTTCCTTCTGTCCTCGTCCTTCTGCCCTTCCCAGACTCTAGTGACCACAGTTCTATTCCATTCTTATTATTCTTATATGAAATTGACTTATTAGTTTTTACAAATAATTGAGAATACATGGTATATGTTTTTTTGTGATTGGTTTATTTCCCTTAATATAATTATCTCTAGTTCTGTCTGTGTTGCTACAAATGACAGAATTTCATTCTATTTTGTCTGAATAATATTCCATTGTGTATACAATATTTTCTTTATCCATTCATCCATTGGTGGACATATAAATTGATTCTTTAGTTTAGCTATTGTAAATGGTACTGCAATAAATGTGGGAGTTCAGAAATCTTTTGGGCATAATAATGTCACCTCCTTTGAATATATCCAATAGTAGAATTCTAGATCATATGATAATTCTGTTTTTAGTTAATTAAGGAATAGCTGTACTGTTTCCATAATGGTTGTACTAATTTACATTCGAATCAACAGTGTATACGAGTTCTGCTTTCTCTGCATCCTCACCAGCATTTGTTATGTTTTGTCTTTTTTAATATAACCATCCTAACTGGAGTGAGATAGTATATCATTGTTGTTTTTTATTTGCATTTTCCCAATTTTTAGTGATGTTCAGCATTTTTTTCATATACTTGTCTGACATTTCTATGCCTTTTTTAAATTTGAGAAACAAATATATAGTTCTTTAACTCATTTTCAATTGGATTTTTTTGGTATTCAGCTTATTGAGTTCTTACATATTCTGGATATTAATCCCTTGTCAGATGAATAGTTGTTAAATATTTTCTCTTAGTCTATAAGTTCTCTCTTAATTTTATTAATTATTTTCTTTGCTGTACAAAAGCTTCTTAATATCATATAATCACATTTGTCTAATTTGCTTTTGTTGCCTGTGCCTTTGGGACCCTATCTAAATAATGTTTGCATACTAATGTCTTGATATTATTATCCTAGGTTTTCTTGTAGAATTTTTTTAACTTCGGGTTTACATTTATGTTGTTGTCCCATCCTAAGTTGATTTTTGTGAATGGTAAAAGGAAGAAATATAGCTTAATTCTTCTGCACATGCACATCTAATTTTTCTAGCACTATTTATTTCAGGAACTCCCTTTTCTTAATTTCTTTGTCAAAAATCAGTTGATTTTATGAACATGGATTAATTTCTGGACATCAAATTATTTTCTATTGGTTTTTGTGTGTTTTTTCTTTTTTTTCTTTTGGCCAGTTGAATGTTGTTTTAGTTACTATACCTTTGTAATATATTTTGAAATGAAGTCAGTTATTGTGATGTTTCAAGCTTCCCCTCCCTGCTACCAAGAATGCAATAGCTATTGTGGGTCTTCAGCAGTATTATTGTTTATATATGTGGTGTCCCAAAAAGCTCATGTGTAAGACAATGCAAGAAAGTTTAGAGGTGAAATTATTGGATTACAAGAGTTTTAACCTAATCAGCAATTAATCCACTTGAAATTACCTAGGTGGCAACTGTAGGCAGGTTGAGTGATGCTAGAGGAGCTAGGTTCATAGGGGTGTGCCCTTGGGGTTTATATTTTGTCTGTGGTGAGGGGGGCTTTCTCTCTCTGTTTCCTGGTGCAATGTCCTGAGCTACTTTCCTTCACCACACTCTCTGTCATGATGGACTGAGACTCTGAAGCCATGAATACCCAAATCAAATTTTTCTCCTCAAATTGTTCTTATCAGGTCCTTTTATCAGAGCAGTAAAAAAGTTGACTAAAATAGAAATTGTTACCAAGAAGTGGGGTCATTTCTGTGACAAACCTGACCTTGTGGTTCAGAAGCTTTTGGAACTATTTGGAATCTGTGGGAGGAATTTTGCAAAGTTTAGAGATGCAAGCTAGGAAAGCCTCAATTGTTGTAAGTGAAATTTAATAGGCAATTCTGGTGGGATTTCAGAAGGCCAGAATGCAGATAGTAAATATGAACTCAAGATATTTCAGAGGAGAGGAGGTCTCTATTGGAAACTTAACTAGAGGACATTCATGTTACATTCTGGATTCTGGCTAATTTCCCCAAGTCCTGAGACTTTCTGTTGGGCTACATTTAAAGGTAATGTACTAATTAATCTTTTGGAAGAAATTTCTAGACAGCATAGCATTCAGGCAGTGACATGGATATTGCTGGCAGCTTTTAGCCAAGTTTAATATGATAATTAGGACCAGAAATCAAAGCAGAAATATTTGAAAAACTTGCAGTTTGGCCAGAAGACTGTGAGAAAATCTGGGGCTAAGGAACTGTGTGGTTGTTAAAGCCATTACAGCCACTAAAGAAATACCAATTACTTTCCCAAGAAACAGTTGGTAAGATGGGTTAAGGGCATCTCAGGATTTGACAAGACCACACCCATCTCAGGCTGAAGGATAGAAAAGTAAAAAATTCTTTGAGAAGCTACCAGAGGGGCACCCTGCTTGCACAGGATAGCCTTGGAATTCTTTTACCATGCTCAGTCATCCAGACACTCAGAGGCTGCTGCAGTCATGGTTCCTGGAGACTTGACTACTGCTTGAGATGGTGGCAGTCCTTGGTGTCAACCATGCCTTGCTGGTTCTGCAGGATTGCAGGATGCTGAGTTAGGGATGCTTCCACTGGGATTTCAAAGGAAAGTCTGGGAGGCCAAGCAAAAGGCAGCAGGATCACAGTTCCTGCAGGCTTCCCCTAAGAGAGTGATGCATGGAGGTATGAGAAAGAAGCCAAAGCTGTTTTGGAGACCTCCAAGTTTAAGAAATTCCAGTACCATGGAACATCTGCCCAGGAAAGCTGTAATAATTAATCAGA
Organism: Spermophilus citellus; assembly: GCF_964194105.1. NCBI lineage: Eukaryota > Metazoa > Chordata > Mammalia > Rodentia > Sciuridae > Spermophilus > Spermophilus citellus. The sequence goes on along the minus strand of NC_138190.1, from coordinate 20,522,500 downwards.
TACAAGCCAAAAGAGAAACCATGTTGATTGTAACCAGCAAGGCTAAAGGGGCAGAGCTATACAAGTCCTTTGGAGAGAACGTCATTATGCCATGTTCCCAGATGTCAAACATAGATCTACTTACCGCGTTTTCCTTCTCATACCTTCAATGCCACAGTTTCTTCCTCTTGGAAGGGAAATGTTTCCTGTGTATCTTTATATGTTTGATACATGTAACTTGCTTTTGTTTTTTACAGGAGCTTACACTGAGAGTTTGCTTGAGTCTTGGGGCAGACTTTTGGACTTGGACTTTTGGGCAGTCTGGAAATTATTAAAATTATATGGACTGTTGGAAATGAACTAAATGTATTTTGCATTGTGAGATGAGCGTAAGCTTTTGAGTGCCTGGGGCAGAATGTTGTATTTCAGAGATGATGTATCTTCCAACAGCTCCTTTAAGACAATTCAAGAAAGTCTAGAGGTAAAATGATTGGGTTATGAAAGATGTAACATAATAATACATTAATCCTCTGATAGGGATTAACTGGGCATAACTATAGACAGGGTGTGGCTGGAGGAGCTAGATCCATGTGTGTGCTCTTGGGTTATATTTTGTCAGTGGTGAGGAGAGCTCTTTCTCTTGTGGGCACAATACTGTGCCCCCTCCCTGGTCGACTTCCTGGTGCAAAGAACTAAGTCATTTTCCTCCACCATAATCTTCTGGCATGATATTATGCCTCACTTTGGGCCCAAAGCAATGGAGCTTGCCATCTATGGACTAATCTCATCAGGATTTTTAAAAATTTGTTATATATGACAGCAGAATGTATTACAATTTATATTACACATCTATATAGCACAACTTTTCATATCTCTGGTTGTACTCAAAGTAGAGTCACACCATTCATGTCATCATAGATGTACTTAGGGTAATGATATCCATCCCATTCCACTGTCTTTCCTACCCCCATGCCCCCTCCATTAACCTCGCTCTCCTTTGCCCTATCTAGAGTTATCTAACCCTCCCATGCTCCCTGCCCCACAACCCCATTATGAATCAACATACTTATATCAGAGAAAACATTTGGTATTTGGGTTTTGGGGATTGGCTTACTTCACTTAGCTTTATATTCTCCAACTCTATCCATTTACCTGCAAATGTTTTTATTCTCTTTTAATGCTACATAATATTCCATTGTGTCTATATACCACATTTTTTATCCATTCATCTACTGAAGGGCATCTAGGTTGGTGCCACAGTTTAGCTATTGTGAATTGTGCTGATATAAACATTGATATGGCTGTGTCCCTATAGTATGCTGTTTTTCAGTCCTTTGGGAATAGACTGAGGAGTAGGATAGCTGGGTCAAATGGTGGTTCCATTCCTAGTTTTCCAAGTAATCTCTAAATTGCTTTCCATATTGTCGGCACCAATTTGCAGTCCTACCAGCAATGTATGAGTGTGCCTTTTTCTCCACATCCTCACCAACATTTATTGTTGTTTGTATTCTTAATAGCTGCCATTATGACTGGAATGAGATGAAATATTAGAGTGGTTTTGATTTGCATTTTTCTATTTGGTAGAGATGTTGAACATTTTTTCATATATTTGTTGATTGGTTGTATATTATCTCCTGGAAAGTGCTGGTTCAGTTCTTTGGCCCATCTATTGATTGGGTTATGAAGTTCATCTGGAAAAATAAGAGACCCAGAATAGCTAAAGCAATCCTTAGCAAGAAGAGTGAAGCAAATGGCATCACTACACAGATCTCGTATTTTGTGACAATTATATGTGATAATATAAATTTGCTTGTCATAGTTTTTGTGCTTAATAATGGTAGGTAACTGGGCTGGGGATGTGGCTCAAGTGGTAGTGTACTCGCCTGGCATGCGTAGGGCACTGGGTTCGATACTCAGCACCACGTAAAAATAAAAATACAGATGTTGTGTCCACCGAAAACTAAAAAATAAATATTAAAAAAAATTTAAAAAATAATGGTAGGTGATCACATTCCAATGCCATTTTTTAAAATGTCCACTGCATTTTCTAATTCTCTGAACCATTTCTGTGATAAATAATCTGTGCGGTTTGATAAAACTTGTATTTTTGGTTTGCTATCCAACCTTCAGAATAAGGTTGAAGGTTAAATTTCTCAGCTAACTACAGAAAAAATAACTAACTCACACAATTACTAGATGTAGAACCAAACAGTCAGTATATTTCACATAAAGACAGCCATATCAAGAAATATTTTCCAGTAATTTTCATAGCGTAATATATTTCTAGATTTTTGTTTATCTGTTTGAATATATATTAGAGTGAATACATTCTGGGAAATTTTTAAACTATGCATTAATCATGTAGATGACTTTACATTCTGCATTTTTGTAACCATATGAGATGGATATAAGATAAAGAAAATATGGGCACATTTAGCATGTAACCTAAAGCAGAAGACAAAGACTAGTATATGCAGTAATGCACACATGATTACTGTGCTTTAATTAAAATATGTATTTCTGCATTTAAATAAGAGTTCTGAATTATTTTAATAAAGCTATAATATTCTTCACTTTTTTGGCATATATACAGGGATGAGAAATTGATTATATCTTTCATGCCAAGTTCTGATCAATGGCTTATGGTGGCCTGTGGGTTGCATTGGTAATGACTCTGAGGTAATGTTTGGCATGAGTGGGAAAGAGGTCTGGAATCAGTTGGTGATGTCTGTTACGGGCACTGCAGAGGAACCAGAGGCATTTGTTTGGGTTCCTGTCATCTTGTGTTATCATGCAAGCTGACTCTTCAAAGATTAGTGCAGTGCCTGGGACAAATATGGTAATTGGTATCTTAATAAATGGACATATGAATACCCTTTTTACTGATTTCATTTTCCCCAAATAATTTATCATTATGATTTTAATTTAATGTTAATCTCTTCATTATTTTTTCTAGCTCCTGAGATAATATATGTCAAATTTGACTTACAAACACATAAGCTGATTTGTAAGAACACATAGATTTTGTAGAATAAGCAGTACAATCTATTCTTATTAAGTGGTTAAGTCACCAAGTCAGAGCATAAGGTGAAATCTAGGCATAAGGTATACCTCTGACTGTATACCTATTACCCAGGATTGCATACAGGTATAACAAGACTGTTTTCTCATGATAATTAAGCTTTGAGAAATCCCGAGTCAGACCAGAGAGATCAAAAGAAATTGTATATAGGGGAATCTTGATAATCAAGCTTTTCTACACTTAAGGTAATGATAAAATCCTTAATAGTAAATGAAATAAAGGAAGAGAATGCTAAATTATTAAAGCTGACTTACAGGGTTTATTCTATTTTATATTAACATTAGACCTCTATGATTTTAATTTGTATGCAGAGATTTAGCTACTTTCCTGAGGATCAAGAGAGAGTGGAATAGCATTTTATGCAAGTGTTACGTTAGAGAGTCAATGTACATTCGGGTTGCTAAGCATAATGGGAAATATCATATACCTCAAATAATGATATGTCTACAGATTTATGTATGCACACTTCAATTTAAACCTGAACATTACCCCCAAATTCTATGTTTTCTACTCAACTTTCTCTCTCTCATTTCTTTCTTCACCACAAAAGCTATTTCAGATTCTCTTTCCACATGTATTAAAACTTCCCAGCCAGTCATTAGCAGATGTCACCTCTTATCCAACAAAGACAGTCATCCTAAAGGAATTATCTTATGTATTTTCTTATCTAATGTATGCATCTCATCTCACCTTGTTCCAGCTTGTACATAAGATTGTCTTCCCTTTGTCTTTCACTGTCTTTTGGCATTTGTTAGCCCTTACTTTCTCAGAAGCCTCACTCTATAAGTCATCCATTCTCACCTGAATCATCAGCATTACCCTCTTTATGGCTTCTTTCCCTAGCAAGATTTAAAAATTCTCAGTTCTATCTTAAGATCTTTGTTCCTTTTCCACTTGTCAATGCCCACCCTATCTATTTTCTTATCTCCTTGAATCAAACTTTCTTAAAGTTTTTGCTACAGCCCCATGTCCAATTCCCCACTTTCCATTTGCATTTTGGCCTACAGTAACCTGGCTTCCGTCACTACTAAGTCACTGAAATCACTGTATCTAATATCACCAATATCACCCGAGTTGAAATCTGATGGAAACCTTTTTGAGCTTTTTCCTACTTGATTTCTAGGCATTATTTGATCCTGTCAAAAATTCCTTCTTTCTTAATTTTCTACCTTCCATTGACCTTCGTGGTCTTCAGATATCATCTTCATTCTGTAACCATTCTTTACAAGTCAACTTTGTAGACATTTTTTCAGATAAATCTATAAATATTGGTGTTGAACTTTTAAATAATTGGTGTTTCTTGGAGATTGTGCCTTATGAACTTCTAGCTCTACACACGTTTCCTGGACATTCTGCTGTGAATTGAAATATTACATACTTTTGGGGGGCCAATTTTATTTTTCCCCTGACCCAACTACTATTTTGAATTTTCTTTATTTTTCCCAATTCCCATTTCAAATGAAACAAAAATAAGGGAAGTTTGTTGGGTAGATTTTGGATGAAAGAAGAGAAAAACTTATTGTATCCATGGGACCTTCCCTTTCATCCTTTGAACTCTCAAATGAGGCCTGGATCTCTGGCAGAAAAACAAAAACAAAACATTGAGAATAGGAAAAGATTTTTAAAAAGAAAATAAAAACAAACAAACAAACAAAAAACCTTGGCAGAGGAGACACAAACCTAAAAGAGAGATGATATGTTGATGGCACTTTAAAATTGCTATGCTTTTGATTAATGTTATGGCTTAAATATGATGTATCCCCAAAAGCTCATGTGTAAGACAATACAAGAAAGTTTAGAGATGAAATGACTGGGTTCTGAGAAATTTAACATAATCAGTTCAATGAACCTCTGATAGTGATTAACTGGGTAGTAATTAGGCAGGTAGGTTATGGCTAAAAGAAGTGAGTTATTGAGGGTATGCCTTTGGGATTTATAATTTGTCTGTGGTGAAAGGATTTCCCTCATCTTCTCCTCCTTCCTGGGGTAGTGTCTTTAGCTTCTTTCCTCTCCCACATCCTTCTACCTTAATGTTCTACCTCATCTTGGCCCCCAAAGAATGGATTGGGCCATCTATGAACTAAGACCTCTGAAACTGTTAACACACACACAAATGAAGAAATATAGATACATGTACAATAGACTACATTATTATAAAGCAACCACAGTTCTTCTATTCTGCTCCCAAATGACTTTTCCATGTAGCAGCCATAGTAGTATTTATGAGTTTTAAGATTATGCTGTTACTCATTATAATGTTTAAAAACCTCCAATTGTGCTAAGAATAAAGTTCATACTCTTTTAGCACTCCTTACATTGCACTTCTTGCACCTTGCTTTGTTTAGCTTCTTTTGCCTTCTCTCAGGAAATGATCTTTCTATCTGCCTAGCACTCTAACCTTGGCTTTTTAACAAACAGAACTTAACAAAGTTGGCTTTACTTTATATCCTCCACCAGACTCTGACCTCCAGCAGGTCAGGGATAATATTTCATTCACCACTCTATCCTCTCTAGGGCCTAACATTGCTTTGCCCCAAATAAGTATAACTCTATGCTTATTATATATTCACACAAAATATATGAAAACTACTGAATGAATGGGAAAACCCTACAGTTTCCTTAAAATTTCTACATAATTTGTTTTATGTTTCAAAATAATTTTGTTAAATGCTAAATTAATTTAATAAATAAATGCAAAACATTTAATGCAAAACATTTAAATGCAGAAGTATAGTAAGAAAAAATGAATAATCCTTTCCTCCTCAGTCCTTCTACTATTCAGAGTAACCACTTGTATTATTTTATGTGTAAAAATGAGCTTTTTGCATACTACACATGGGCAGGCATTGTTTTAGTTTTATATGGCCACCATCGTAGATTACCACAAACTTAATGGCTTAAAACAGCACCCATTTAATTAGCTCACATCTTTTTTTCTTTTTTTTAGGTCAGCAATTAGGCACATCATGGTTAGATGCCGTATATAAGCCTTAAGAAGTCCAAAGTCAAAGTGTTCTCACTTGAAGCTCAGGATCTTGCATGATTAATTTTGTCATTGACAACATTCAGTTCCTTGTAATTGTAAGTCTGACGTCCCTGCTGATTTGCTGGGTGTAATTCTCAGCTCCTTATAATGACCTGATTCTATCTTTATGTTCCCTCCATCTTCAAATAAGTAGTGGTACCATCTGTTGAGTCCTCTTCAAATCTGTAACTTCTTCTATCAGCTGGAGGAATTACTCAAGTGATTAGCAGTCCCATCTGGATAATCTTATCTTAAGGTTAATTGTGCCATATTCCATATCATAGGATAACTACAGGAAGGGTATTTCATCATATTGACAGGTTGTGGGATTAGGCCAGGTTAGCTTTGTGGGAGCTATTAAAAGCTTTATTTGCCAGAGGCTCAACAGCTCACAGTACATACTATTCTGAAAATTTCCTTTTTTCAACTCACAAAATATCTTAGACATATTCTCCTTTTAATTGCCACAAATATTTCAATGTGATGTGATATACTTAATAACTTTCATGTTGATGAAAATTCTGGTTTCAAATTTTCATTATTATACAAAGATAATATAGATATTAAGATCTCAGACACTGGCGTTGCTTATTCAGGTATGATGAAGTATCTGTTCTATAGAAGATACTGTAAGAAAATTATTTCCACTATCTAATAAACAAAGTGAATTGTTGACTTTAGGGAAATTATAGAGTGATGATGGGGACAAGTATAGAGATGATGATGGGGATAAAATGTATCTAAACATAGAATACTTTAAAATTAATAATTAATATTGCTATTTTTGATTTTGATTATCCAATTAACACACATGAGTAGAAGTCAGAATATCATATAAGGCTGCACACAGTGGTGCATTCCTGAAATCCCAGTGGCTTGAGAGGCTGAGGCAGGAGGATCACAAGTTCAAAGCCAGCCTCAGCAACTTAGCCAGGTCCTAAGCAACTCAGTGAGATCCTGTCTCTAAATAACATACAAAAAGGGATGGGGTTATGGTGGCTCAGTAGTTAAGGGCCTCCGAGTTCAATGCCCAGTAACAAAAAAAAAAAAAAAAAAAAAGAATGAATCCTGGTGATATCTCTGATAGTTTTTTTTTTTTTTTTAGCACTGGGAATTGAACTTGGGAGCCTTGACCACTGAGCAATATTCCCAGCCCCCATTTTTTTGCCATTATACATGAGCTCTCTTTTTTTACATCAAAATTCTTAATACACCTTTATATCACAATTCATCATATCTCTGTTTGTATATAAGGTATGTTGACACCAAATTCACATCTTCATACATGTATCTTTTATAATGGTGACCGTCTCCTTCCACTATCCTTGTTATTCCCCTTTTCCCTCCCTTTCCCTCCCACCCCTATTCCCTATCTATAGAGGTAATTTTCCACCTATGCACTCCCTCCCTACCCCACTTTGAGTTACTCCCCTTATATCAGAGAAAACATTCGGCATTTGTTTTTCTGGGATTGGCTACCTTCACTTAGCATAATGTTCTCTAATGCCATCCATTTCCCTGTAAATGCCATGATCTTATTCTTTTTTAGTGCTGAGTAATATTCCATTGTGTATAAATGCCACATTTTTTAATCCATTCGTCCACTGAAGAACATCTAGGCTGGCTCCACAGTTTAGCTATTGTGAATTGTGCTGATATAAACATTGATGTGACTGTGTCTCTATAGTATGCTGTTTTTAGGTCTTTTGGGTATAGTCCGAGAAAAGGAATAGCTGGGTCAAATGGTGGTTCCAATCCTAGCTTTCCAAGGAATCTCCATACTGCTTTCCAAATTGGCTGTACTAATTTGCAGTCCCACCAGCAGTGTATCCTGGCCAACACTTGTTGTTGTTTGTCTTCATAATGGCCGCCATTCTTACTGGGGCGAGATGGTATTTTAAAGTAGTTTTGATTTGCATTTCTCTGATTGTTAGAGAAGATGAGCATTTTTTCATCTATTTGTTGTTTGATTGTATATCTTCTTCTGAGAAGTGTCTGTTCAAGTCCTTGGCCCATTTATTGATTGGATTATTTGGTTTTTTTTTTTTTTGGTGCTTATCTTGTTGAGCTCTTTATATACCCTACAGATTAGAGCTCTATCTGATGTGTGAGGGGTAAAAATTTGCTCCCAGGATGTAGGCTCCCCATTCACTTCACAGATTATTTCTTTTGCTGAGAAAAAAACTTTTTAGTTTGAATACATCCCATTTGTTGATTCTTGGTTTTAATTCTTGTGTTGTAGGCATCTTATTAAGGAAGTTGGGGCCTAATCACACGTGATAAAGATTAGGGCCTCTTTTTCTTCTATTAGATGCAGAGTCTCTGGTTTAATTCCTAGATCCTTGATCCCAATCCCCCCTTTTTAAAATTTTATTTAGAGACAGGGTCTCACTGAGTTGCTTAGTATCTTACTTTTGCTGAGGCTGACTTTGAAACTCAAATCTCTGATTTCTAACAAAATTATGCATTCTTTAAAAGTTTATTGGCTGTCTATATTTCCCCTCCTATGAACTGTCAGTTCCCACCTTTAATTCATTTTTTCTGTTGGGATCTGTATTTATTTCTTATTGATTTATAGTTCTTTTTATATTCTGGAAATTTATAAATGTCATATGCTTTGAATGTTTTCTTTAGTCTGACAGTTAAATGTTAACTTCATATTGCTTTTTAAAACTTGTGTCCATGGTAATATTGATGTAATCAGATTTATTAATATTAATATCTGGGTTTGGATCTAATATTTAATTTAGGACAATCTTTTTTTACTTCAATATTGTGTCATTTTAATAAATTATAGGTATTTAAAACATAATTATTATATTAAACTGAAATTTATTTTGTACATAATACAAGGTAAGGTGACTTCACTATATGTAAAAAGAACCACATCTGTTCCAAGAATTATGCTTAATTCCATATATTTATACATTGGCAAGTTCAAGCAAATTCATTTTTATCTCAGATCATCTGAAATATTGTTCCTTTCCATTAATCCTGATCATCAGGGTGGCTACATTTTTAATTTGTGTTGTTGCTATCAATATCCAAGGATAAACATACTGAGAAATGGAGGCAGTGACAAGGAGAAAAAGAGAGGGGATGATTCACATTCTGAAATACAAAATAATGACAAGCAAAAATTTTACCATGGGTTCAATAATTATTTTTCATTGATATGTTGGTAATTAATTATGGGTGTGTGCTCATACTTGCATTTGTTCTGTCTCCTTCTCCTCCTCCCCATTTTCACACACACATAGACACACACACACACACACTCACAGATACACATACACTTATAATCTCAGAATAATATACATAAAGTAAATATTCCAATATATTATGTGTTAATGGTTAAAAATGTGAATTCAATTATTCACTACTTCTGTGGAATGTTAGAAAATTCAACACAATTCTGATTAAGACATAAATTTAGAGTGATCTTCGATACATAAGCATCTTGTTTATGCTACATTAAATTTAATATGTAAAAACAGAGCATATTCAACAAATTGTCACTTTATATGAAAACAGTAGTGTTTCACATGCCAGTATGATTAGGAGGGGAAGCCACTCTCAGGGGCTCCTCTACCCTACTGAGCACCATTTTAGAATTTTTTTTTAATGCTCCCTCTTGGCAGTCCACTTATGATTTGGATATAGACAATACTTTTGTTAAGGAAAAATGTTCTATCTTCTCTATTCTACTTTAGGGCACAGGACTTTACTAGACAGTTGAGCATGGGCTGAATTTATATCTGAACTCATCTTTACAGTCAGATGATCTTGTACAGGGCCATATACAGTAGTTCTGATGCCTCTGACTTCAAACTCTCATTATAAACTTATTAATTTTACCAGTTTGAAGGTCAGTATGCTGATAAGACATGTTCTCTCCCAAAGTCAAACAGGTAACAGTGCTAAACTAGTAATGAAGGGTAAAGGTCTCAACTATCCTCAGTCGAGATCAGCTGACTTGAATAAACTATCAAGAACTGATAATTTATTACTGATAATATATGCTTAATGTTGATAGATATAGCTATATATAAATGAAATCAAAGTTAAATTCACCCTCATAGAAATACTTCCAATTAACTGCATGTGATTTCTCATTTGTTTCCAGCTTCATTTAAGTCCACTGGTCCTTTGGGTAGGTTTTATAATGCCTTATCTTATGGTTCCTAAAATCTTGAGGCCTAAGAATCACTTGGCTTAATTATGTGTATAGAATAGATACCATAAATGGAAAAAAATTGTCTTGGGTCAACATTAATAATATTGCAACAGGGCACTAACAAATGAGGAAGAATGGCTAATCAGTATTAGGAATTAGATGTGGTCCTCTGAAATTTAAAGGCAATTTCAAGGGCTAATATGTTCTCTTTTTGTTAATTTAGTATCTATATTGAAGCAGGATTACTACTCCGTCTTTTACAGAGCTATGTAAAATGGAGCACCACCAGAAAGTAAAGGCAACAACCCAACAAAATCATTAGTCAGCCTCATTATTATGCTTTCATTAGATCCCCCAAGATATACCCCACTAAATGTTTGTTGACTATGGCTTTTGGTGTGCAGAGGAAATATGTTGTTATTGCTTCTAATATTGACATGAAGATGCACAAAATCTATTAAGAGAATAAATAGATTTCAACTTCTGATGATTACAAACCAGAAGTGTTTCTATATAGCTTACCCTTGATTATATGTAGGTCGTCTTTCTCTGTATTATATTTAAAATTATTATTTTAAAACCAAACAGTGCTCTGATTTCCTTCCTTATTACAGTGACTTGCCACAACAAAAAAATAATTTAAAGCTGCACTGTTTATTAAAGAATGGATAAGATAATAAATAGAGAATATTAGGCATTGCAATGTAGAGCAATAGTGGGCCATTCTCTCCATTACAGTTTGTTAATGCAGTGAATATTCCAGATTCCTCATCTTTTCCAGCAAGGACTTCTCTCATGTAATTGGTCATTGGTCTAAAAAATGTTTATTTTTTATCTCTTTAATTTGGACTCCATCACTATATTTCACATATAAATTAAAGAACTCTTTGCTTATATTTTGTTCACTTTCTTTGTGGACTTTGTGATGTTTGAGGCAAAAAGATAGCTTCAACTATAATGTGTTTATTGAAAACTTTAGTCAAAATAAACAATAAAGCCATAGTAATTTGTTACTATTAATATAGTATTCATAAATTATTTTCTGTATGTTTTTTAATGTTGTAGTACAAGCAAATTTTAATATTGCAATTTTAAAATAAGGATCACTAATGCACTTAAGATGTGTTACAATGTGGAAATCAATCACTGAAACAGTGTCAGAGGCAATCGGAAAAAGAGACTATCTAACAGGTTAAGAAATGGTTTAGATGCAATGGAAAAGAGTTTGAATTTATATTTATGGCAAGTGAAAGCCTTTTAATTGTTTTAAGAGGAAGCGGAAAAGAAACATAATATTTTAAGAACTATGGGCCTTACATTATGCTTGTGATATATCCTATAATGTAATCTTAACAATTGACTTCACAATGAAGTATTGCCTTGATGTTACAAATAAGAAATGGTCTTACAGAGGTCAGTATCTTTCCTAAGGCTGCAGACTTAGTAAGTCTGATACCAAAATGTGGTCTCTTCTCCCACATCTAGATCATTTGGGATTGTTGGGGAACATGCAATGGAGGGGAATGGCTAAACACACAAAGAGTCATTAACTAGCTATTGTGATAAATTGACAACATGGGATGCTTAGCTCCTGAAAATAAGCCACAGAGGTAGACATAAAGAGAAGAAATTCAAGAAATAATTAAGAGGAATGAGAATTGTGACTCATGCATAATATTTGTATATTGGAGCACAGAGTGTAAAGAAAAGTGACACTAAATTTCAGCTTTGGCAATGTAATGGCAGGTAGTTGCTTTAAATTTTAAACAATAAAAATGTCCATCTTTGGGGGAAGGACAGAATTATGATTTGATTTATGATTCAGCTGTTTATGCTGAGTGTGAAATGCCTATTTGACAATTAAGTAGGGACATCAAGCATAGTGTTGGATAAAAATACCTAAAGTTGGTGAAAAGGTCTATTCCCTTACACTGGTGGTAACTGATTATGGATGGAGTGTATGTCCATTGAGATAAGAAGTCTGTGGAAGTACCCTGAGAAACTTAGTAAATATTTTAAGGCAGGAGCACTTGGATATACTCTGAAGGAAGTATATTCTTCCTTCAGAGTATATCCAAGTAATTCTGATGTTTTAAACATTGATGTGTGTGGGGCTGTCTTCATCTTGTAAATAGTGTCCCTAGATTAATTAGTTTCTTGAATATGAGTTGGGAAAAATAACCCTCTATGTACACTGAGTGTCTCTGCAAGTTCTGGCTGGGATTGCCAAGAATGCAAGGTCTTGACCACTTATAGCCCATGTCATTTGTCAGAGTTGGGTAAGCAGTAGCAATCCTGAGGCATGAGCAATGTTATTTACTGTTTTTTTTTTTTTTTTTTTTTTTTTTTTTTTTTTTTTTTTGTGTGTGTGTGTGTGTGTGGAAAGGATTCCCCAAGCTCAGAGTTGTTCAGTTTCAGTTCAAACCCACTCCATCTATAACATCAGTCTGGGCCCCTCCAAGTTACTATCATGGGACTGTGCATAAAGGAAAATTAAAACAAACACACTGATGCTCATGGGTCTTACTGTGCAGTGAATAATAAATCCCATTGTCTTTTACTCATAAGTCTCAGCATCCATAAAATAGTAAAATAGCCTTCCTTAATAATTTATTAGTTTTTGAGGTGCTAAAATCAAATCTAAATTTAATAATGGGTTGTGATATGTTTGGAACAAATTTGAATATCACAGTGGGAAATTAAAGTTGAACTTGTAAACATGAGAAATTTCATAGCATAATTATTTTGAAGAAGCAAAGGATATACTTTGTAAAAGAAAAGCAAACAGGAGAGAAGGTAGTCCCAAAAACATAGTTAATATAAATAGATTAAAAATAATTTTATGTGACAGCTATATTATTAAGGGGTTTAATGGGAGCCTACTCAGAGGAATGGTATGAGAAGTAAGCTCTGTGTTATTTAGGACAGTGGATCTCAAACATTTTAATCTCAGGACCCTTTTATACTTATAATTATTGGGGACTCCAAAAAACCTTTATTTTGAAAATGTGAATAATATTTAGTATTATTATGAAAATAGTTTTGACCTTGGGAAGCCCCTAAAAGTTTTTTGGGAATCTCCCCAGAGTCCCTGGATCACCCTTTGAAAAACTGTTGGAATATCAGATCTAAATATTAATGTATCTGACATATGTTAGCAGCTAGGCCAAGCCGCAAAACAAAGCATAAAGATACTGGTATTAGTACAAAGGAGCATAGTATTCAAGGAAAGCTTGGATAATTTGTTTAATTAAATCACTTTTACTTGTTTGTTTGTTTATTTTTGCAGTGCTGGGGATTGAACCCAGGGTCTTATATATGCTAGGCAAATTCTCTACCACTGAGTCACATCATCAGCCCTGAACCCAGGGTCTTATGCATGCTAGGCAAGTGCTCTACATCTGAACTATAGTCCCAGCCTGATTTAAATTTTCTAATGCAGCATAAAATAAAGTGAAACTGTCTTCTGCCAGAAGATAGGGTAGGTAGTAGTAATTCTAGAGTTTGGGGAGTGTCGAGTAGAAACTATAAGGACATAAAAAAGGTTTCTGTTATATTGATACTAGCATCATTTAATAAGGTTTCTGTTGTATCCATACTACCATCATTTCTTGATATGAATGCGAATTTCATGGTTGTATTCCATTAGTAAAACTTAAACAAGTTATATATACTTATTTTCACCTTTGCTGCATGTATACTATAGTTAAAAGTTAAAAAGATGAAAACTAAGTGCTTGTTTCATGTTATCTGTTTCAAAATAAGATCAATGCATAGTTTGACAGATGATGAATGCAAAAGCATGTATGCATTGAATTCAAGTTTATATTTGCAATATACTACAAAAAACTAAATTATGACTAAGTTAAACATTTATTAGAGTTACTTATATATTTCCACTGGTTTACAAAGTGGATGTTTTTGGTTTATGACAGTCACTACTATATCTTAAAGAAGTAAACTGATTTTGTTTCCCAGATCTGTTAAAATGGAATTGTACCTATCCTTTAACTTCCAGTAAATTTCTCAACTCGATATTTCTATTCCACAGAAGTTCCTTAAAAGGTAGATTCTTGGCTGGATTAATGATTTTCTTCACTTTAGTGTTGTGAAAGGATATTAATTAATAGCTCTTATCTATTTGCATCCATTCATTCCAATCTCAGTATGAATGTGCTATTGCTGCACTCTATGAAGGTGCCAAAACTAATTTCTAATGTGACACAGAAATATTCCCAGAGGATTGGCTTCCTTTGTTCTATATGATTCTCACTTAGTTTGGACAATTTGCAGGGAAGTCTTGACACAATTTCAGGGCACATATAAAGCTGTAAGTTTGCAGCACTTACATTAATGTGTTCCCCTGTTAAAGATAGCAAATGTGTCAGAACTAATAGGCTATTCTTGTAGGTTAGTGAGATTGAATATGCTTAATGCTTTTGTAAATGTGCCAAGGAAACAATCATTTATCTTGGACATCAAGACTAACTTAATACCTACACATAAGGTAGAATAAGTGTCTCATGGATTGAACCAAAATAAACATTGTTTAAAGTAAAAGCAGTTCATTTAATGCAATAATAATGAAATGAACTAAGAGGCATACTGTTGGAAAAGTATTTTGGAAAAGATCAATTTTCTTTTAACACTGGAGAAGTGTTTAAATAACAGCAGATAAGTTATTTGAATAGTGTAGAGTATTCTTAGTTGTTCCCTTAATCCATTATTCAGTCTTAGAATAAATCTAGATGCTATCTTAAAATTAAAATAAATATATATGTATGTATATATGTATATAAATAAAACAACACATATGTATATATGTACATATATATGTGTGCATATATATATATATACACACACACGTGTGTGTGTGTGTGTGTGTGTGTATGTATGTATATATATTTAACTACTTTCACTGCAGTAAAGTGCATCATTCTACAGTATGATCACTATCATGGGCAATCATTCATACTTTCATATACTTGTTTAGGGTTTAAACTGCATTAATGATTGTTCCTTCTTGAATTGGAAAGCACATTAAAGCCATTGGAGAATATCTCCTTAAGGTGATATTTACTAGCAATAGGCCATAGTCTGAAGCAGCAGTTAATCCTATGCACATAGGAACAGTTTTTAGCAGAAATTGTGTAGATACCAGTTTATATTTAAAAACAATGTTAATATAAATAAGGGACATATGGACAATGAGCTGATGGGTTTGTGTGTGTGTGGGGGGGAGATACATAATTCAATTTTGTAGAAGCTTTTAAGTTACTGAAGTAATTCCAGTAAGTCAATGATCTTCTCCATATTATAGGCAGCTAATTAAAAATTCTACACAACCTGATGTCCTGGTAGTGTGAAATTTCACAGGTTGAAATAGCTAAAGTAATGGAGCAGAATTCTTGAATTAAACCAATTGGTGTCAAGGGATTAACTGTCAGAAGACATGAAACAAGTTAATGGCCTAACCTGCAAAGCACCCATAGGGCATGTTTGGAAATTTTTTTAATTCAGGATTATGTAAGTTGGAGGAAAGCCAGGAGGCTCTATGGGATTAAAATGCTATTCCTTTATTCTTTTTATGGTGTCCTAAGCAATTCAATTCTGACATTAACAATTCTTTCTATGTAGATTCTCTGAAACAGTGGACATTAATTTTTTTTCATGCATCAGAATCCCCTGGAGGGCTTGTTAAAACATAAATGGCTGGGTACCACCCCCAGAGTATCTGATAGGTAGGTGTATTAATCTGTTTTTGTTGTTGTTGTTGTTGCTGTTGTTGTTGCCACTAACACAATACTACAGACCAGGTGAGTTATAAAGAAAAGAGTTTTATTTTGGCTCATGGTTCTGGAAGTCCAAGGTTAAGGGCCACACCTGGTGATGGCTTTCTTGCAGGTAGAGTCCTAAGAGCATCACATGGGAAAGGACAGGGAGCATGGTCATGTATATTTCTCTTCTGCTGTCCTTCCTCTTATAAAGTCACCAGGATTCAAAAATGGAGTATTCTTCCCTAATGACCTTATCCAATCCTAATCACCTCCAAAAGGCCCCACCTCTAAACACCATAATTGAATTGTTTCCACCCTCTTAATACCTCACATTGGGATTCGAATTTCAACACATGAAGCTTTGAGTGAGACAGTCATAGAACATCCAAACTATATAGTAGTTGTGGAATGTGACCTAAGAATTACATTTCTATTAAGTTCCCACATGATGCTGGTGCTACTTGCCTAGGGATCTCACTTTAAGAACCATTGCTCTGGAAAGCAGCAGTCTCTATCAACGTTTCTCAAATTGCATTGTGTGTATTATTTTCCTTGTTATTTTGTTAAAATGCATTCAGAGTCCATATAGATAGACCCTATGGCAATGCAGATTCTCTCTCAGTAGGTATGCTATGCCATTTCTCTGCCCTGTGGAGCACACTTTGAGAATCAAGGAGCTCTAGTATTTTAGTGTGTGCAAGATCTATGTCTCATTACCCTTGTTTTCCTAATGGGAGACACTCTTCAAACATGAAAACTCTGGTGAGGAAAGGAATATGAAGGATAAAGGCAAGCACATTAAGGCTGGGATTGCTTAGAAAGGGTTTCATGCTAAACACAAACTAAACCACTTCATACTTTCTCTTTAGATGGTATGAAAGATAGACCTTTTAATGTTTTGTGTTCCCTAATTTTGAAAATTAAATATTTAGAGCCCAGAGGATTTGGGGGGAAAATATTCTTGAGTTACATATATATCTCTGGGTAGGTTTCTTTATTGATAGAATTGCAAAGGGACACAATGGAAACTACATAATTGTTTATTTTTACAGTGAGCCTAGTTACCTATTTTTGTCCCCTTTTTCAAACTTTATAGCTATCAACTCTCTAGCCATCATACTCAGTCTTGAAAGTATTGAGTGACTATAAACAAAAAAAGTGTCTACTGCAGAGAGTAATTGGGTATTTGAGGTTGTGGTTTCTCATAAAAATCTTACATAAATTATAGTTGACATGGTATAAAGAAAGAAGGAATTCTTAACCCAAACTTCAAACTATTGTTTATTACAGTCTCTATTGACATATGTTCATGATCTCCAGTGGAGAATTAATGCATGTATTAATTTAGTCACATATTTTATGTATATTAGGTATCTTCCAAAAATGCAACAAAGCTGTAGGTTTAATTTTTGATTTGCATATAGTTTGGAGGTGGGCAGGATCAATATGTTGATGAGAACAATGATATTTTAATATCTAAGAAATTGAATATAGTCTAACATCCTTTGATTTTTTTTTTTACCTGTGATAGCCTGTGCTTAGAATTGAAAACAAGGGTTTCCAGTGAGGAATATAATTTAATAGTGAAGTGTTGAAAAGGAAACATGCAGCAACCCTAAAATTTTTCCAATGAAAGATTCCTGGAATTCTGTTGATAAATGGTTTATAAGAATGATCACATGACTAGTTGATATTCAGTGTGAATTTCACTATGCTTTAAGTCATCTTAATTCAGTTAATATGCTATATTTAATACTATGGTATTACCTGACAAAAACAATGCCATAAAATCTGAGATAATAATATTACCTTTTATAGAAATTTATGCACCTAAGGTTGTTTTGTTCTTATACAAATAATGATATTGGGATTTTAAATCCCTATGTTGAAAAATATAAAGAAAACTAGTGTTGACATCATTATTTCATGAAAAATAGTGAATGCAATGATGTTCCTTTGCAACACTCCTAATGAACATTATACTATAAGTCTTAGCTAATGTAAGTTGATAAAAAAAATAAAAGACATAAAGATTGGGAAGGAAGAAATCAAACTCTTTGTTCATGTATGATATGATTATCTATGTAGAAAATTTCAAAGAATCAATAACTTTTTTTCTGGGTCTATGAAATGATTATAGCCAGACTGTAGGACAACAGAGCTAATGTAAAACACAAAAGTCAATTGTTTTACTAAATGCCAGAAGTAATAATTATAATTTGAAATTAAAAATACATATTATTTGCTTTTATACCCCAGAACATTAATGCCAGTTTCCTGCTGGACATTGGTATTCATGCTATAGTCAGTCAGATTTTGTCTGAGAGAGTTTTCTTCACAGTGTGAGGGGATGTAGCAATATAAAAGTCAGTAAGCAAGTGCTTAAAAGGTTCACACAATAAGCCAAAAAGCACATGGTCCTCAAAAGTAGTGTATTGCGAAATCCCCATCCATGGAATATTCAAGAACTCCCAAATAAGCCCAGTGAAAGACCAGATATTCTGTTGCTTTCTATAATAGCTGCCATATCAGCTAGCCTTTGTCAAGAAAGTACTGCATTTCTTAAGTTATTATAAAACCATTTTAACCTCTTCTTCTGATTTTCCCCATCATGTGCTTGGCAGTGTTCCAAAACAGAAACTGAGAAGATAGGAGTTTATAGTATATAGTTTATCTCCTAGTGCAGATTCACAATCTTATATAAAACTTGATATGGAAATAAAAAATAAAATTAAATTGGATGAAATTAAGTTTCTAATTTTTATTGTATATTCATTTAGTAACAGAAAAATGGTTAGCAAATATCCAATGAGGTTATTCTTATTTAATATATTTTTAGGAAAGCAAGGGAACTGCCTAAAGTTCTCTCTGGGGAAGAAAAGTGATCTTGGTTGATCACAATGCACAAAAATATAAATCTGTTAATAACTATTTGTACTTTGGACTTAGGCTAATTTGATAAACTGGTACAAGTAATGTGTTAAAATAAAACAAGGAAAGTTAATGGATGTGTATTCTACAACAGCCTTCAAGTTTTTAGTCTTTGAGAGCATTTTCTTTTTTAATTGTGGGAAAAGTTAGGAAAAGTAAACTTGGAGTATTTCATTTTTTGATTGTTATTTAAAAATCTAAGACAAAAGGAAAATTGAGAAGGTAAATACTTGTACTTTTTAAAAATATTTAAATCATAGTGTCCTGAGGGTATATTTATTTATTTTTTATATTTTTTATTTATTTATTTGGTACCAGGGATTGAACCCATGAATGGTTAATCACTGAGCCACATCCTCAGCCATTTATGTATTTTATTTACAGACAGGGTTGCCTAGAGCCTGGCTAAGTTGCTTAGGCTGGTTTTGAATTCTCAATCCTCCTTCAGCAGCCTCCCGAGCTGCTGGGATTATAGGAGTGTTTCATCTGGCCCAGCCTGAAGGTACATTGAGGTTTAGACTCTCCTCTTTTTCTGGGGCAAAGAATGATTTTTAACAGTTATAAAATAATGCTCATAAATCGTCTTAAAGATTGCTACTACAAAGAGACATATTTTTTTAAAGAGAGAAAGAGAGAGAGAGAGAGAGAATTTTTAATATTTATTTTTTAGTTCTCGGCGGACACAACATCTTTGTTGGTATGTGGTGCTGAGGATCGAACCCAGGCCGCACGCATGCCAGGCAAGCGCGCTACTGCTTGAGCCACATCCCCAGCCCTGAGACATATTAACAGTAATATTTAGCCTGACCCTGTGCCAGGTCCTTGATCCATATATAACATAAAATATCTGGTAATGTACTTTTGTAACATAATGGGGAAGATTGGCATGTGGATTCATAATTGTAATAAAATTTTCAACTGATGATGGAACAAAATCAAATGGAGTCACCAGAGGATAATTCATTATAATGAGTGGGAAGATAGAGGAAAAGTAGCAGGAAGGGTAAATTTCTCCAACAGAATAGAGCATGGTTTATTTATCTTTGTGTCTCCAATGTGTTACTTAAAGCATATAAATAAATACTGAATGAATTTTTTTAAGAAAAATGTTAGTTTTTGATGGACCTTTATTTTATTCATTTATTTACATGTGGTGCTGAGAATTGAACCTAGTGCCTCACACATGCTAGGCAAGTGCTCCACTGAGCCACAATCCCAGCCCAGAATGAATTTTGTTGTATGAATGCATGACAGAGTTAAGAGTATTGACTTCTTCTCTATTAGATTTTATGTCTATTGGGGAAGAACACCATCCTACTAGACTAATATTATATACCTAAATGTACCTAGAAAAATATCCCATTTTAAATAAATCTTTAATAAAGAGTAAACTCTTATTAAATGATTACTAATTATTATGTAATAAGTATTCTTTACCTATGTATTGCATCCTGGGCATAGTTTCTATGTGCTATATTTTGGCATATATTATTTCTTTTGTGTTTCCTGATGTGGCTTAATGTAGGACTTTGACATTCTATGGTGCCAAGACTCTGTGATGCCCATAACAAAAAGATTGAAGGCTCTGTCGGACACAGTATTCATAAAGGAATATATAAATCTTTCACAAGAGATGGAAAGAAGGAGTGGTGAAAGAGCCAAGTGTCCCTTAACCCCTTTCATGCTAGACCATTCCTAGACCAGCCTAAAATTTTATATGCTCACAGGAATAGTTACTGACTCATATCCAAGCACAGCCCTATCTTAGTTCCTGAGAGATTTGGTTTGAGAATAAGAAGATATACTCCAACTTGATTCAATTTATAGCCAATTGTCCCAAAGCAAGTATCCTGAGATTTTTGTCTAGTGTTCTATATTCATGGCTGAAGGTCTTCCTAAATTGCTGAGACTGAACTTGAATTTGTGATCCTCCTGTCTCAGCCTCCCAAGTTGCTGGAATTAGAGGCATGTACCACCCTTCCCAGCCCTTTGGTATATTTCCTTATTCAACTTAAATCAAGAAAAGCATCTATCAAAAGTATGCAGAACCATCTGCATATATAGCTAGACCACAAGCAAAGAAGCTGGGTAAACACTTTTGGCTGTCACTCAGTTGTGGCTCTAATGAGAATACATATGCATTATATATTCATTAAGGCTGTTATGAATAATCTTATAAAAATTTTAAAGATGCTTTATTCATTTTATTCTGTCATATTTGAAAAACTAAAACTAAATCTCTAAGATATATTTTATCAGTAGAACTCAGAATCCATTCTTTCAACAGTCACAAAAAGAACAAAAAACTTTTTCTTGTCAGTTTATAGCAACAGTTATCATGTTGTATGACATGTATTTTGTAGTATCCGCCTTTATATTATTTCTCTCTGAAACTCTTCATATAAATTGACTTAATATTCAGCTGGTAAAGGTACTGACAAATAAAAACCACTAAACCTATGGCATTTAACTCGGAAGAAGATGTGCTTGTAATAATATTTAAACCAGACATGGCTCCGCAAGCTCTTGGTTTTCAGTTAGTCCCATGTATTTTTGTCCTTTGCTTCAAAAGACATTTGCAGGATTGACAACTTCTCTTGCTCATTTGCCTTTGCCTTGATACTATGACTACTGGAAAAAAAATGAGTCATTAATTTAGAATGGGTGATATGGACATCAGAAAAGACCTGAGGGAGAAAGGTACATAATAATGCATAATGTAACATATGATATTGAGCTGCCTCTTAAAGATTAATAGGAATTCATTAAATAGACTGAAGTAAAATTATATTTCAGGTAGGAGAAATGGCATATATTAAAATTGTGAGGTGTAAAAGAGCTTAGAATATTTAAAAACTCAAATAATTAGGTGGAATCATGTAATCACAAAGTCATTATATGGCATGCTAGGAGTTTAGATTATATCTTGCAATTTTGGCAGTGGGAGTTACTGAGGAGTTTTAAAGCAAGGTATTGGTTGGTATTATTTTAAAATGAATACTAAATCATCTAGTTGTATACTATATATATGTCTATATATTATATATGTACACATATACATATATACATATATACATACACAATTTAAAAATTTCAACTCTATTTCAGTAATGTTATGGAAAATAAGGCAATGTGCTTCTGATGGAAGAACATAAACTCCATTAGATATAAGTTTTTTTAAATTATTTTTTCATTATTGGTTGTTGAAAACATTACATAGTTCTTGATATATCATATTTCACACTTTGATTCAAGTGGGTTATGAACTCCCATTTTTACCCCGTATACAGATTGCAGAATCACATCAGTTACACTTCCATTGATTTACATATTGACATACTCATGTCTGTTGTATTCTGCTGCCTTTACTATCCTCTACTATCCCCCCTCCCCTCCCCTCCCCTCTTCTCTCTCTACCCCCTCTACTGTAATTCATTCCTCCCCCTTGTATTATTTTTCCCTTTCCCCTCACTTCCTCTTGTATGTAATTTTGTATAACCCTGAGGGTCTCCTTGCATTTCCATGCAATTTCCCTTCTCTATCCCTTTCCCTCCCACCTCTCATCCTTGTTTAATCTTGGTCTTCTTCTCGTGCTCTTCTTCCCTAGTCGGTTCTTAGTTACTCTCCTTATATCAAAGAAGACATTTGGCATTTGTTTTTTAGGGCTTGGCTAGCTTCACTTAGCATAATCTGCTCTAATGCCATCCATTTCCCTCCAAATTCTATGATTTTGTCATTTTTTAATGCAGAGTAATACTCCATTGTGTATAAATGCCACATTTTTTTATCCATTCGTCTATTGAAGGGCATCTAGGTTGGTTCCACAGTCTTGCTATTGTGAATTGTGCTGCTATGAACATTGATGTAGCAGTGTCCCTGTAGCATGCTCTTTTTAGGTCTTTAGGGAATAGACCGAGAAGGGGAATAGCTGGGTCAAATGGTGGTTCCATTCCCAGCTTTCCAAGAAATCTCCATACTGCTTTCCAAATTGGCTGCACCAATTTGCAGTCCCACCAACAATGTACAAGTGTACCCTTTTCCCCACATCCTCGCCAGCACTTGTTGTTGTTTGACTTCATAATGGCTGCCAATCTTACTGGAGTGAGATGATATCTTAGGGTGGTTTTGATTTGCATTTCTCTGACTGCTAGAGATGGTGAGCATTAAGGTTTTTTTTTTTTTATGGCAACCCTAAACTTTGGTTTTTTAGATAGAGATGAAAGCAGATAAGTGAAATTGGAGGAAATGGGGGCATACTATTTTTCCCCTGCATTTCTAATGAACAGAAACTGAAATTTAGAGGCATAGAATTAAGAATTATAGAATGTATAGAGAAATAAATGGAAAAAAAAACAAAACTTGAACCAACAAATGAATGGCAGGAAAAAAGCTTAAAGGAACAATAAGAAATCATGTAAAGTAGGGAAAATAGGATGGCAAAAATACATCTAAACATATCAGTGATTACTTTGAATATGTATATGCTAATTTGTGTATTTAAAATATAGATTCTCAGATTGGTATTTGAAACAAGCAAACTCGGCTATATTTTATTTACAAAGACACTCATGTGAAAATGATGGTAAAGATTGAAAATGCAGAGACAGCTGTGTATTTGACATATGAAAAAATAAGGAAGCAATAGCAGAAGTATAAATGAATGAAAAAACTATAGCAGAGGTCAAATGGGGACAAAATTGGTTAAAGTTTTTAAAAATTTCACAAATGTCTTAACAAAGTAGAAAAAACTTCCATTTCTGCATCTGGGAATTGAACAGTTGCAAAATATATAAGGCAAATGTGAGAATCCTTTCACAATATAGAGGAAATGACAAAAGCAATAACACAGGGGGGAAAAAGATTACAGATGGTAAGAAGCAAGAATGGAACCAAACAAATTGACAATTGGGTTCTCTAAAGCAAAGATTATAGTAACTAGTAGAGGGATTAGTGAAAGATTTAGTAGAGCAATGTATGTGGTCACAAGAAAAACAGTAGCAATAAAAACATGCAACCTGAAAAGGTACATATTTTCTACCTGGAAAAATGACTGAATATTGACTAAAACTAATATATATCCTGATGATTTTTAATTTCAAGGATGAGCAAGAAAGATCTTATAAACTTCAGTAGAAATATTAAGTTCCATGCAAAGGAAACTAAATTCAAATCCTTTCAGTACTTTTTCCATGTGGCTAAATCCAAAAAAGGCTAATTTAAAAAAATATATTTGTCCTTGTAGATGGAAAGAATGCCTTTATTTGTTTATTTTTATGTGATGCTGAAGATTGAACCCAGTACCTCATGCATGCTAGGCAAGTGCTCTACCACTGAGCCCCAGCCCCAGCTCTAGGATGGCTAATTTTGAGAGAAAAATATCTGACATTTTACTTTTTACAAACAGATATGATTTCTTCATATGTTATCACACAAAATACTCTTTTGCATAAAGGGTATTAGTTGTATTAGTTCACTCAGGCTACCATAACAAAATATCTTATACTGTATGGCATAAACAACAGAAATTTATTTTCTTACATTTCTGGACATTGAAAGTCCAAGACCAAGGTACCATAATGATCAGTTTCTTTTCAGGGCTCTCATTGTGCTTTGAAGATGTCTTCATTTTCTCTCTGTCCTCCCTTGACTTTCCTCAGTGGGGACTTGAAGAGTGAGCAAGGGAGAGCTCAGTTATCTCTTCTTAGAAGGACATTATTCCTATTGGATTAGGACTCTACCCTTATATCTTATTTAACTTTAATTACTTCCCTAAAGACACATCTCCAAAAGCAATTAAATAGGAGGTTATGGCCTTAACATATAAATTTTGATGGACACAAAATTCAGTCCATGACATGTATAAAATGAACATTAAAATTATTCAAACATAAATATTATTAGGATTGCATGTGTACTGTTAAAATTATAACTCTCAAAATATAAGTATACAAAGTAAAGTAATATGAGATTTATGTTCCATGCTATGTCAATAAACACAGGCATGAAATAGGTTTGTATTATAGTGTTATATTATTTTTTTTCTCATTCATAGTGTACTTTACTGGCTTACTACTACTACTATGTGTAATAGTTTTTATCTTAACATTCTAGTTTTCTGTAATTTTAAAGTAATTATATCAGAAGTTGATTTACTATGTAAAAGATGTAGATAATTATGCAACATGATGTATAAGTTAATTTGTTCTACTGAAGTAAGCATTATATATATTTACCATTTATATATACCTTAAATATATATGTCATGAAAAATATATATTTATCATGTTCTGTACCTTAGGTGCACAGAATACATCCATTTTAAAAGTAATGTAGAAGATGAAGTTACATTGTAATGTACTATATGCATCTGATGATTAAAAATATTTTCAATTTTTACAATTTGTCTCTTGTTATTCTAAATCCAATTACTAATAACATGAGAAAGCTCTTCAATGAGCAATTGAATTAAAATATATAAATTCAACTCTCTAAGCATTTGCTATATCAGTTTGATCATTCATCAGGGTTTTTTCCTAAAAATCTTTAATACTTTTGCATACCCTAAGAAAAATAGAAAGTGTAGTGCAAGAGCCCAGCACACTGAAGTAAGACCTTGTCATTTGCCCCCTGACTTCTCAATGCTATTTGCATCTTTTCTTGAAATTTAAATTTTAAAATTAGTTATTAAATATAAATTATATGAGATCAAAATCTGATGATTTTAAAGCACATTAGGCTTAAAAACATGATTTTATTAGTTTAATAATGTGAAGTATGACTATATATCATAAAATGTTATCTGAAATTTAACTTATAACTGACACCTTTTTTCATTTTTTTTCATTTTTTCATTTTTTTGTTTATATAGAAGAAAGATATTAAAAGTATATATAAGATTATGCCACAGTTAATTTCATATTTTTATATATAATGAACTAATGAAAAAAAGTACAAATAAATAGAAGAAAGACCAGTAGAGGAAAGGAAACATGAGGAGGGAGGAGGGAAGGGAAAGGGGAAATACTGGGGACTAAATTGGAGCAAATTTTATAAGTATGTCAAAATGAGGGCTGTGGTTATAGCTCAGTGGTAGAGTGCTTGCCTAGCATGTGTGAGGCACTGGGTTTGATCCTCAGCACCCCATAAAAATGAATAAATAAAATAAATATATTGTGTCCATCTACAACTAAAAATAATTTTCAATGAATCCCAATATTATATGTTTATAATGAACTAATACAATTTATTTTTAAAAATACTATAGGATGGAACTGGGATTCAAGAATCAAATATAATTGACACAGTTGATATCTCTAATCCCTTAAATCAGATTTCAAAATATGACTCCATTTTATAAACTTAAAATTGGTTAGTCAGTCCATTTTATTCAGATTCATTTGTTTTTCCCAAATTGCTTTAGAATGGAAAAGGTAAACATTATCAATGAAATACAATAAGGGAAATTATTTGTACTTACAATTTCCATTCCAACTATTAAATCCCCAAAAGTATTCCTTTCTTTGTCTTACATTGGCAATTAGGAAGAGGAAAGATTGCTAAAATCCTAAATTTACTGCAGTATATTTTTTAGAAGGAGTGTATGACTAGGATCAAACAGTTAGATTTAAGCATTCTACATGAAAGGATAATTAAGGGAAATTTATATCTGCTTTATGAGCTGTAATTTAAATATTATTCTAAACAACTTTGAGAAATTTATATAAATGCACATTATACATATATGTGTACATATAAAAATATATACACACATGTACACTATAATTATAGGTATAGCAATTATGTTAAATTAAATTAGAATAAAGGCATATGCTTAAAAATTCATTTATCTTTTTCTTTTAAGATATTGAAACCGTGTATCTTAGATGCAATTTCATCCAGAACTCTATTTATTCACATTATTTTGTGTCTCAATCATTCTTGGGCCTTTGTGTGTGGCTAGTGAATAAACTAAGAAACCATGGACATTTCTCCAGATGTTTTATGAACTAGTCTTGGAGGTAATTTATATCATGCTTGTCTATTTTGTTGTCTAGAATGCAACCACATGGCCCAAAATAACTGCCAAGGGGTAAGGAAATATGTATTTTTCAAAGGAAGAGAAGACGATAAACTTTCTACCATAGATTTATAGGGCATTTTTATTATTTTGGACCAATAGTAATTCTATCTTGGTTATACATAGACCCTGAACTGAAAAGATGATGAAGTAACAGAATACAAAGTATAAATAGTTATTTTTTTTTCACTGAATTTGGGTGAATTAAGAGATGCAAATGTAGTTACCAATAATATCATAATCAGTGGCTCTCAGATTAGAAGCCACACATCTAGTGGGGAGCTCAATTTCTGTATGGGAAATATAACCATTTTATTTTGCATACTTGCATTTGAGATTTTAAATTAGGGGTTAGCACTCTGCCTTTTTTATTTTTTGGAAATAAAGTATCATTGGAACACAGTATTGTCCTTTGTTTTTGTACTGTCTGGCTAATTTTAAACACAATAGCAGAATTGAGTAGTTGTGACAGACTGTGCGCCACAAAACTGAAAATCTTTGCTGCCTGGCTTTTTGGCAGCAAACCTTTGGCTACCCCAGCTTTAAAGCCATGAGGTGTGAACTCCTAAGTTTCCTTTTACCATTACAGAACTTTCAATTGTACCCCCACAGAAAACAATCTAAAAGCTATTAAATTCCAACTGTAACACCTGGTTAACAATGTTGATTGTTTAGTTTCAAAAGATTCAAATTGAAATTGAATTAAGGAACACTGGGAATCCTTATTGAACAGTGTTTCTTTGTAATGATTTCCTGCCTGTGGAGGCCAGATTTGAGTGTATTTCATAGTTGTCTTTCAATTATATATAAATGAACACAAAGATAAATTGTCTATAAAATTACAGTTTTATTCTCAGATATTTCCTATCCTAGTGATATAATTTTCAGTCTTTTAAAATAGTTTTAAAAATAGCTGTAAAGGGGCTTTAAAATGTGGTATAAATCTTACTGCTACCTGGGCATGTTTTAAATAGTAAGCTGGTAAGGTGTTGCTGAAATAAGTCTTTGTGTTCTCAAACCTATTTGTGCATTAAAAAATGCATCATGCATCCCACTGTAAATGGAGCATACTGAGGGGCCAAATTTCCAATTTAATTATAATTGTTAAAATCCCATATAACATGTTGTTTAAAAATATCTAAAACAAAATATAATGGTATGAGCTATTCTTACCAAATGACTTTATATAAAATAGTTAACTCAATTAAGAGCAAAAATGTTCTAATTGTTTAGGGCCATTAAAATCAGGAAATGATATTTTGGTTTTTAGGGTCTTTATGTTTAACTATTAAAAATTAAAACAAAAAATTATGATGATTACTCACTTCATGCTCAAATATTATAATGAATTATTTTATTTCACTTAGAAGCACATGTATTTTATAATATACTTGCAGTCTACACTGAGATAATATTTTTTCCCATTAAGGTTGGGCTTCTTCTTTGGTTCCAGTGATACAATGATGATAACAGTAGATTCAGTCTTTGCTCTCCTGGAGCTATAATAATCAAGGAATAAAAGAAGGTATTAAATTATTATTAATAAATAAGATGAAAATTTCAAGAATAGATGAATGCTACAGATGGTGTACATAATCCAAATTTATAAAATACATTTTCTTCTATTTTCATGTGGGATCCATGTGAAAACATTTATAGTGATTTAACCATTTATAGTAACATTAATGATCAAAATGAATGACAAGGCAAACAAAGAAATGAATATGCATGTAAGAATTTAAAGTATATTTTTAGGAAAGTGCCTTGTTAACTTATAGTGATTTTGTTTAATTTACATGTATTTTCATAGTACAGACACCTTAAGATATGGCCACAGAGTCTAAAAGGAACTCTTTCGGAATCCAAGTGTGGCCCAAACTACAAAACAGATGATTTGCTGTCAAAGTTCTTATCTCTTATCTTATAATAACTTTGAGTTTGCCATTTTCTCCATCTGTTTATTAGCTTTGTACAGTAACCTTTATTTCCTCAGCAGCATTTCTAAAATAACAATTAAAATACTTTAGTAGACCAACTTTAGCAGTCTCAAAAAAGGAGCTTGTTAGGATATTCAGATTCCTTGGCCAGGTTTTAGTATTACTATATGAGAGTCTGAGGTGGGCAGCCCTGAGAATTGGTCCAAAACAAATCATAAAGTAGGGTAATGGCAGACAATATCATAATGTGTTATTCATCAAATTAGGTATTTCCATTTTAAAAGTGATCTTTAAGAAAGAAGTACTTAAACTAGAGGGAAATGTTAAGTTGGAAGAATTTAAGATAAACTGAGAATAACATATAGATACATGAGTTTGGTTTCTATATTTCTCTATGTTATGAAGTAAGTATCTGGTGGTTCCGTGCATACTCCCAACTACACGTGTGATATTATTTTTATTTGATTAGATTCTACTACCCTACACACCCCCCACATTCATACACAAGAAAAATTAGAAGAGATGATTACAAAAAAAAATTCTCAATCATATTCATGTTGAGAAAATTCAAGTTTTTTTTTTCATGTACAATTCTGTATTTTACTATCCACTAGTGATTTTTAATAGTAAATGCTACAGGGGGAAAAACTTATCTTATGACACTTTAAATATTTCATGTTTACGATATTTAATTGTTATTTTCTGATCATTTTAGGGATAGCAAAGGATCTTTAGGTAGAAATTTATACAGCAATAAAGATCATGAACTGCTGTACTAAATAAAATATTAGGACACAGAATAATATATATTATACAACATTATTTTTATATGGACCAAAAAATGCAAAACTGAACAGCAGATTTTAGGGATATTTTTAAAAGGTAAAGGAATGAAGTCATATGATGACTTCTAGAAAGGACAACTAGAGAATTATTACAAACTTTCCTGCTGAGGACAGTTGAATAGTTAGATAAACTTTTAAAAATAAGTTTCTAAGTGCATCAAAAAGCCAATAATAGAATAAGAAATTACCAAATATAGGTGTATGTGTGTGTGTGGGGGATTATAAGAGTAAAGAGAGGTAAGCTCAGCATTGAAGTGATGTTTTGCACCTCAGGACATTTGCTTCTGGTAAATAAACAACTGTGAAACCATGACAACTTTAGTTGCCTTTGGGGAGTATGATGAAACATATATTAAGACAGAAAAATATGAGAATGAGTAGAACAAACAGAACACAAAATTTTGTGTGATGTTAGAATCATCAAGGTATAAAATAACTATACTTTCTTCATTGCATTAAAAGGAATGCTTAAAAATATATTCAGGAAACATAACTATAATGTATGCATGAAAAAAACAAAGTAGAATTATTAGGGCAGAAAATTAAAACAAATAATTCAATATACTTACTTAATAGCAGATTAAAAGAGCAGAAGAAATAACTAGTGAATTAAAAACAAACATTTACAAGGATAATTAGTGAGCTGGAATATTGGTGAAAAATATTAAAATAAGGCACAATGAAGCAAAGATCCAAAAATCTAAAATAGAGGCTCAAAGTTATAGTGAATACAATAAGAACATATATTACACAGTTAATATCAGTTAGAAGGAGAAGGGAGAATTAGGGAGGAGACAATATTTGAAGAGATAATAGCTGAAAATCATCTAAAACTGATGAAAGATATTATGCCAAGGATGTAATTAGCCCATCAATCTTCAGTCAAGATAAATATACGTATGTGCACATATTCACACATATACTTATTAAACACTTCGTAGAGAAACAGGAAAAAATAGGCAAAAAGAAATTTTAAAATGATCCAGTGAGAATAAGTTGGACAACTTCCAAGGGAGAAATAGACTGTAAGTTACAGTAGAATTCAGGGATGGGGTGTGACATGCTCAGTGGCAGAGCACTTGCCTAGCATGTGTGAAGCACTGGGTTTGATTCTCAGAACCACATATAAATAAATAAATTAAAGGTCCATTAACAACTAAAAAAATATTATAATAAGAAGTTACAGTGGAATTCAAAATAGGATGATATGTTCCATTTGTGGGATTT
This sequence comes from Spermophilus citellus, assembly GCF_964194105.1. Classification (NCBI taxonomy): domain Eukaryota; kingdom Metazoa; phylum Chordata; class Mammalia; order Rodentia; family Sciuridae; genus Spermophilus; species Spermophilus citellus. The sequence goes on along the minus strand of NC_138190.1, from coordinate 20,491,443 downwards.
CTCTCATATGTGGAAGCTAGAGAGAAAAGGAATCCCATGAAAATACAAGAGAAACCAGTAGAGTAGAAAATGGGAATTGAAGGAAGGAGGAAGGGAGGGAATGGGCAGGTAGAGGGGAATTAAATAGACCAATTTATGCTCTGTGTATGTACAAATATATCAAAGTGAATCCTGTTATTTTGTATAATTATAATGCACCAATAAAACCTTTTAAAATTAAATCTTATATCTATGTCCAGGGAAAACACTTCTCTGGAACTAATGTTAAAGAAATGGGACGATTAGAAACCTAGAAATGGCAAAATCTAGAAATAGCTATCATCAAACCCAGTCAAAAAGACATTCTAAAGGTTGTGATTCACCAATAAAGAAATCTCTAAAAGAGATTCATGAAGAAATGGAAAATAGAGAAAACAAATGAAAGCAATAATATCTGATCTTAAATAGAATAAAAATATGCACTAAAATAAGTATTTTAACTTTAATTAAGGTAGCTTCATTAAAGCTTAATTAAAATTTTTAGAGCTTTTTAATTATTTGGAATAATAAAGATATGAATTAATATCATATTTTAATATATGGAATAATAAAATTAAAATAGGGAATAAGCATAGGGTTTAGAATAATAATAATAATCTCTGACAAGATGGTAAAATGAAAATATAAAATAAGGCCCACAGATAAAAGAGGGATTTTATGTTCTATTTCTTAGGTTGGGTAGTGGTCCTTGGATAATTTTTTAAATTTTATTCTTCTTTAATTTATACCTAAAGTACATTTATTATGTATCAATTATACATAATTACATTAAAAACAAATTAACTATATTATTGGCCAAAAAATTGAAATCATTTTTTATAAATTGATGATATAGCAAACAAAGGAATGAATAAATCAGTTGAATTTTTAAAACTTTTTGAACAAAATACATAAATTATTGGTATACCAGTAATGAATCAAGATAACTCATAATATATTAATGATTTATGAGAGTTATCAATTCAATTTTCTCAATTATTACTTCTCCAATAGATTGTAATTGCCTTTGCTTCATCACCATACGTTTTTCTGTTCTTTTCACAATATAGAATGTTTCTGGTAAGGTATTAAAATACTCACATAATTCTGGTTTGGTGTCATGGCTCAAAAGTGGGGCACATGCCTAGTGCGTGCAAGGCCCTGGGTTCAATCCTCAGCACCATATAAAAATAAATAAATAAAATAGAGGTATTGTGTCAAACTTCAACCAAAAAATAACTATTAAAAATACATAATTCTGGATTTATCTCTCTCTAGTGCAGCAAGTAAGCACTAAGAAAAATCAACAAATACATGTCTTACTTTATATTAATTAATTAATTGATTATTGTAGTGCTGGGAATTGGACCCAGAACCTTATGCATGCTATGCAAGTACTTTGACACTGACATACATCCCTGGCTTATGTCCTCTTTTAGATTGAATAGATGATTTGGTATAGATTTGTCCTAATTTGTGAATAGACATGCTCATACCAAACATGTTTTCACTTCCACAAATAAATGTGTGCAAGTGGATTTTATTTCATATCTATGACAAATATTTAAGTCATTTATATATGAGATAATTATTCTGGTTCACTGTTATTATTTATTGTTATTAGACATTGTAATTTTTTCATTTTCCACACATTTCATTTAATCTGATTTTTAATTTATATAAAATATGGGATTCAAAAGTTTTTATATTGCGTACATACAAACAACACTTTTGAACTCTAAGTGCATTTAGTACGTAGTCAATAGCAATAGTTTATTGTAATATGTAGCAATTAATATATGTAAATTTTCATGGAAGGTTTTTATTTCATCTTCAAATTTGAAGCTTAATTTTGTTGGATACAAGATTTTTGGTTGGCACCCATTATTTTTCAGAGCTTGAAATATGTTATTCCAGGATCTTCTAGCTTTCAGGGTCTGTGTTGAAAATTCTGCTGTTATCCTAATTGGTTTACCCCTATATGTAATCTGATTCCTTTCTCTTGTGGCTTTTAAAATTTTCTCCTTATTCTATATGTTCGTCATTTTCATTATAAAGTGTCTTGGTGTGGATCAATTGTTATTTTGCATATTCGGCATCCTGTAGGCTTCTTGGATATGGATTTCTGTTTCATTCTTCATGTCTAGAAAGTTTTCTTATATTATTTCATTGAACAGATTGCTCATTCCTTTGGTTTGGACCTCCAAGCCATCCTCTATTCCTATAACTCTTAAATTCGGTCTTTTTATGCTATCCCATATTTCTTGGATGTTCTGCTCGTAGTTTCTTATCATTTTCAATATGCTGTCTATGATCTTTTCAAGATGATATAATTTATCTTCATTATCTGATGTCCTATCATCTAAGTGGTCTGCTCTTGGTGATGCTCTCATTTGAGTTTTTAATTTGGTTTATTATTTCTTTCATTTCAAGGATTTCTTTTTTTTTTTCTTTTTTCTTTTCTTTTTTTTTTTGTATAACCTCTATCTCCCTGTTGAGTTGATCTGTTGCTTCTTGGATTTGTTTTTTTAGCTCATTATCAAACTGATTTTTCACTGCCTGTATTTGTTGTCTAATGTCTTCTTTGAGATCCCCAAACAATTTAATCATGTATATCCTGATGTCTTTCTCTGTTATTCCTTCTGCTGTAGCTGTCAGTTGTTCTAATGATGTGTTGTCCTGAATTATTTGTGGTACTTTCTTCCCTTGTCTTTTCATGTTGCTCACATTTCCCCCCCTGCTCTGGCCCCCACTCTGTGTGACTGGTGTGTTATTGTTTTTACCCTATAGATTTTTTAGTGCTCTTGTATGGTTCCAAGATCCCTCCTTTGTGGGGAAGGACAATGTTAACAGACCTTATATCAATAGTACATCGCCTATGAACAAATTATTGTTATTAAGACATTTATATTTAGTCTCAATGTCAAATTGTTGGATTCAGTTATTATTTAAGATATAATAAGTAGTTTCATAAAAGGTGTACAGTTTTTGGTAGCTGACAGTGAACTGAGTGATGGGCGTAGGACATTATGCTAAGGGAGAAAGATGTGAGTGTATGGGGTTAATTTACCTTAAGAAATTTGAAGGAGAACTCTAATGCAGAGGGTTGGAAGCTGGGGAATAGACAGGAAGTAACTTAGAATAGACAAGTACATGGGAGGACAGTACAGTACATAAAAACAGACACACATATGTATTTAGAAAATTACAGCTGTTAAAATAGTAAAGTTTGGATGGTGCAAGAAGAAATAAAGAAAAAACGGGAAAGAAAGAAAAAAGAGAAGAAAGAAAAGAGGATTAAAAAAAATCAACAACAACAAAGAAAACTCTTATTAGAATTTCGTTTCCTTTCTGCTTCTCTTCTCTTCCAATAGGTGGAGTTGTCTTAACCAGGGTGAGAGGGCTTGAGCCCCTCTCCCCTCCATTGTCTCCCTCTTCTGCCTGGAGCTTCCCAGTCCTAGTTTCTCTGATTTGCCTCAGCTTTTTCGCTCTTAAGTCACTAGATCCCTCCCCTCCTTTGCTTATCAGGTCTCAACTGCGGTGCTTCTCACTCTGGGGCTCACGCCAGATGGTTGGTGCCCTGGTTGCACTGTGCTTTAGCTCCCATTCAGCTGAGAGTAGTTTTTGAGCTGGGTAGTCACTGTGAAGAGTAATCGCCTCTGGGAAGGGAGGGAGGGGAGAAAGTTGGAAACCAGGTGCCTGTTCAAAGAAGGTCCGTGCTGATAGCCAGTGGTCCTGCTCCCGTTCAGCTGAGAGTGGGATTTTGTGCTGGTTATTCACTGTGCCAAGTAATCACAGCTGGGGAGGGAGGGGCGGGGAGGAAGTAGGAAACCAGGTGCCTGTTAAAACTGAGGTCTGTGCTGATAGCCAGCGCTTCTGCTCACCTTCAGCTGAGAGTGGGTTTTTGCACTGGGTAGTCATTGTGTCAAGTAATCGCAGCTGGGGAGGGTGGGGGAAGTTGGGAACCAGGTGCCTGTTGAAACGGAGATCCTCGCTGATAGCCACACCCACCAAAAAATGGTGAGAGGGGTTTTCCAAGATGGAGTCAGTCTGTTTCCAGCGCTGGGGTGTCTGGTAAGGTGTGGGGAGCTGGCTAAATTGTAGCCCTGTGGCCTGCATGGGAGTAACAGGCAGCTGATTAGGTGTTTCTGTTATGCTGCTTGAGCACTGTGTGTGCTAGAACTGGGGGCTTTGGGTCCAGATTCTGGAGACTTACTGGAACACAGAGACTCTGATTTCTGTGCAGGTGGTCGCAGCTCTGATGGTTTCTGTGAAAATTCGCTGCGTAGGGGTCCTGTTGCACGCTCTGAGATGTTGTTGTATTCCGTCTAGGTGAGGCCTTGTGGAGACGCTGCGTGACTGTTTTCTTGGTTTAATTCCACAGAGCAGCCATCCTCTATTCTGCCATCTTGGATCCAAAAGGAGAGAACCTCCCAGCACCCTCTCTGGCTCATAGTGTCAGGTGACCCAAGCTCTAGCCAGAAGTGAAGGAAGAAGTGCTTCAGCCCACCGCGCCTGCACAGAAAACACTAGATGCTGAGAGGCAGAAGGCACTTGGGATCATCTGCTGGATTGGGATTGCTACAGAGGCCACTATGGAGCCCAATGGAGCCACTGTTCCTGGTGCCGCTGCTGCCACCACAGCCCAAGTTGAAATTGTCTGCAAAGGTGAGAAACAGAGAGGAGGGATGGTGGGTTTTTAAGGACAGCCAATGAAGCAACCTGAGTAGTTGGCCACAACTTGAAGTGGGCGGGTTCCAACTTCCTGCTCCCCCAAACCTAGCTCGGCCACCCCCTCTTTAATTGGTACCCAACAGAAAAACCCTAATATACATAAATTTTAAAATAATCTTTTTCTAGGGTTTTCAAGCAATCCTTTGAATCCATTATCCTAGTAAGAATTATAATTTCCTTATAGGTCATTTAAACATCTCATTTTATTGTGGATTTTATCATGGCAATATTTGATGTGTTGAAAAAAAATCACTAATTTCAGTATCTCAGTATTTTGAATATAGCAGAATATATAGAGATATTGGTAAAAATTTCTGTGTTAAAGAAATTATGTCACAAATTACAGGTTTTTGAACTCACACCATTTGAGGAATAACACCTCATGTTCTCATGTAAAGCCTAGTTGCCCAGAGTTTAACTTTCATTTTAAAAAATTTGAATATTTGATTTCCTAGAGGGAAAAATCGTAAAAATTGAAAATTTCAATTTGGGAAAATAAAGGTGCTTTTTTTTATGATACAGTCATAGCACCTCTCTGAAATAGTTGATGGTGTAGTAGAGGAAATACATAAACTTAGAAAATCTTTAAAAAGTAGAATCCACACTGGGTTCAATCCTAGCACCACAAAACAAACAAACAACAAAACAAGAATTCACTTTTGAACTAAAAGTAGATATTTTACATGTCAAAAAGACCTAAAAGGGAATTAAGGGACCCATGAAATTAAAAATGTAGATAAATATGTGAATATGTAACAGATGTGATTCTGCAATCTGTATTTGGGGTGAAAATGGGAGTTCAAAACACAATTTGAGTCAAATGTATGAAAGATGATATATCATGAGCTATGTAATGCTTTAAATAATCAATAAAAAAAATAAACTTAACCCTATATGAGACTGATTATAGAACCACAAAGAAAAATAATTCAGTTTTGGGAGTTTTTTTAGTCTAGAATTGCAGCTTAGTACATACTTTTAAAAAATATTTTTAGTTGTAGATGTACGCAATACTTTTTTTTAATTTATTTATATGTGGTACTGAGGATCGAACCCAGTACCTCACATGTGCTAGGCAAGTGCTTTACTTCTGAGCTATAACCCCAGTCCCTTAGATAATTTTAAAGGACCAAACATACAAAGCAATATTTAATCTTACATAGTAACTTTGTTGTTGGTAGTGGCATTGGCATAGTGATTTTAAACGATATTTTGTTTATCATAGGATAATATAATATCCTATTTGTATCAGTGCAAATGATTAATATAGATGTTTTTGTGAACTAAGTTTCTCACAGTAGGAAAAGAGAAACAACAACTACAAAATGGGGAATACTGAGAAATAGCCTGTGAGGTTGCATTTGAATTACAGATTATCTAAGTTTTTGTGTGCATTTTCTATCTGCCCACTGAGAGTTTGGAAACAATGTACATTTGTAACACATGAATTTACAAGTAAAATGCACACAGATTTTAATCTTAAATGCATTTTCTTAAAGAAAAACTGAAAGTGAATTACATGTCAAAATACTTAGTGTTTAAATATTTTGTTGGCATATCATCACTAGTTGAGGCACTATCATAAATCTCCCTGATAGGGGAAAAATATCTATGTTCTGTTCTGGATACAACATATTATAGGGTAAGTAATATACTGAGAATTGGCTGGCAGAAAGCAAGACATTTTTTCTAATATTCCAAATGTTTTAATGGAGAGCTATTTATCATCCTTTCCTATTATCACTTGGTATTTGAACCATAAAGGTAATTAACTAGGAATAAGTGAACCGAATAATATGCCTATACCTGTCCACCCTTTATCAGCATGACTTTATGATACACAGTGGTAGGAGAAGTATTTTAGCTTGGAGGCAAAAAATAAAATATTAATGTTTTTAATATTGAATGCCTCTATGCCTTTAGAACAATGATTCAATAAAGTGAGTCAGGCCTTGGGATTTAAAGGTGTTAGGGTCACACTTGAATAACAGCATAGTTTCTCTGCCAGCCCCAGGAATTCTGACTTGGAACTTCTACTTGAAGCTATATCTAAAATTCCCCACATGTTTAAATGATACCTAGCATATTTTTTGTGCTCATTGGTTGATAGATAAAAGAAATTGCTAAATAAAAGAAAGTTAATATTATCTGTGGGAACCTTGCATATTTCTAGATTATTTAATTTTATATAAATAATAAATAAAATAACAAACTCTCAAAATAGCAGGCTTTTGTTTGTTTTCCTCATTTTGACATGCTAGAATATCCAGGGGATCATTATGTTTTGAAATGCAACAACAAAATACCCTGAAAAATAAAATATTTTGAGGGTGCAAAACTGTTAATTGGAAGGATGAGATAAATGCATGACTCACAGAGAAAAAGTAGAAACTGAGACCAAAATAACCAGACAATTTAAGGTCTAAACAAGTAAATTGTTTATCCATCTAAACCCAGGGATATTAGACATAGGCCCTGGTGTCTAAAGTTAAAGGTCATATGTAACAGGATAGGGAGAGAAGGAAATGGAATAAAAAAATGACAATTTATACCAGTGTAAGAAGATTATTTATGAGTATTTATCTGACCACATAAATAATTAACCTGTTTTTATCATTATTAACTGCATATATATATATATATATATATATATATATATATAAAATTATATACTAATATTCTTTAGTTACAAGTATTTGTTGATCATAAATTCTTTGTGTTTATAGGCAAATATAATGATAAAGCATAAATTAAAGGAGCATTTAAAGAAATATTACTTCAAGGCCTAGTGTGGTAGTATGTGCTTTCTAAAATCTCAACTATTAGTTACCAACCTTCTAGTTTAAACTTCATTTCTCTCCATTTATCCACAGGGCTAATTATAAATCTGATTTCCATTTTTTGCTATTTTATCACTCAAAGTCTAGCACACTGTATTACTCTTAAAGAATAGGGGGACAATAAAACACCATGTCTCTGAAATGTCCCTTTTCAATTCTTAAAACACTAGCTAAATTAAGGGAACAATGAGAACCAGCCTGGATCAGGAAGTCCTGACACATATTGTTTTGAAGGATACTGGCTTTCTCTTATGCATGCTGGAAACTAGGACAAATTAGTATCATCTATAGAAGGCTACTTTGTTGCATGTATGCTTGGACAGTTGCTCCATGGGATGCTGGATATATAAGCAAACTAAAAAGTTAATGCTGAGGGTCACTGTTTCTGCTGCCTAATGTATAAAACCCCTAAGTGAAGACAGGCACAGAATTGAGGGCACTGTGGAGAGAATGTATGTCACTCAGTCAGCTGCCACTGGATAAAATGCTGTGTGGGAAGGGAGGGAGTTTGCAAAGCACTTTCAATGTCAGAAGTGATATCTATTCAGTGTATCATCATTGAACTCTTCTTGGAGAAGTCAGTGACCATATAAATCATATGTCTTGCAAAAAATTACAAGTTTCAAGCCATCTTTCATTATGGTCACACAACACACCTGTAGAGATTTTTAACTATGACTCCATCCTTGGATTTCTTCTTTTGGTATGAACGGGAGAAATACAGGCAAATGCATTTCTTATGTTTCCAATGTATAGCGTTTCTGAAGACTTTTTATATCAATTTATAATTTAAAATTTACAGTGTAAGTTACAGAATGTAAAAGTGAATGATTAGATATAGTCAACGGATATTAACAGGATTCAAGATCATAATTGTTTAATTAAAGTACCTATGATTTTTCAGGCTTTCTAATGTTTCACAAAGGTCATTTTTTGGCAGGGTAAGTATTGTGTGGAATAGATGAACATCCAGTCAATGGTGTCAGAGAAGAAGGCAAAACATTCTGAGGAGTTAGTATATAGAACATTATCAAGGTAAATACATTATTTGATGTCTTGGAGAAAAATCAGTAAGCTGGATGACTGTTTTCCATTTGAAGTCTTGTGTTTGGCCTTGTCCATATCTAATACCTAAGAAAATATTTGGCACATCAAAAATCAACTTAGTAGAACAAATATAGAAGCAACTGCTGTGAAAATTCTATCATTCAAAATAGGGAGAGGGGATGTTTTACATCTAGTTGTTTACTCACACCTGTATAATAAATTGCAAATATATTAATACTCATTAATACAGTTTGTAATATATAACTATAGTTTGCTACATTCCATGAATTGCCTTATAATGGTTTAATTCAAATTATGTTGGTTCAATGATAGATATGTACAAATTAAAATATATGCTACAAAAAGAAATGTGCAAACACAAAAACCATACTATAAATGCCTTTGTTATTGAGGTGCCCTATACTTTAAAAAGACCATGTAAAACAATCTACAATCAGTAGTCAAATTATTAGATGTTTATTCATGCTTTAAAGTAATTATATACATTTGAGTGGATATAATAAGTGTTTCTTAAAAAGAAATTTATTTACGGGGCTGGGGTTGTGCTCAGTGGTAATGCGCTCTCCTAGCACATGTGAGGCCCTGGATTCAATCCTCAGCACCACATTAAAAATAAAGGTATTATGTCCAACTACAACCAAAAAATAAATACTAAAAAGAAATTTATTTAAACTATTTAATATTCTCTCTCTCTCTCTCTCTCTCTCTCTCTCTCTCTCTCTCTCTCTCTCTCTCTCTTACACACACACACACACACCAGTCAATACCCAACCATTACAAAAGCAGTTATGTTGTACACAGTAAAGATAATTTTTTGAAAGTTGTCTGGAATTGCAAAATGACTCTTTTGAAAACTTTCTTCAGTCTCAATATGCTTTTCCCTTTTACACAAAACTGATCAGCTTACATAATGCAATAAAGCATAATGCAATTAAGAGTGTAAAGTTATTTTCATAGTATTAAGCAAGTATAATTGTTCTTTGATTTTCTAATATCTCTCCCACTTGAAGGTCACCAATGGTTTTTATTTTTATCAAGAACATACATAAGAGGACATAAGAGGGAATAGATCTTATGTTTTCTAATATACAACAAAGGCATTTCATGTACAGCCATTCAGTTGTGCTTTTATTGGTTAAGTACCATATTCTACATTTTCTTATTCTTTGTATATGTTTACTTTATTATAATCACAAGCTTTCTACTCTGACATTATTTTGTGTGCCAAATATTAGGATTTTCCTTTTTCTGTTATGTTGGGGCTTTTGATGTTTTAATCATATTTAATGAAAAAACTTGCACACATTTTTATCTTTGTTTTTTTTTTGTTATATCTTGCATAGCATTTTCTAATGCTAGGGGAAAACACATTGTTTTGTCAATACAATCTGATTTGATGTTTAAACAAGAGACAATTTTATTTTTATTATTTTTAGTTCCACTGGAACTTCATCACAGTAAATATTCTTAAACTCTGCCCTATCATTTTTATCCAATAATTATGAAAATTTATGATACACCTAGTTAATATGTTCTACTTCTGATGTTTTCTTACCTGAAATGTTAAGAATTTTTGTGCATGGAAAAAGCATGAATCAGATATATTTAAATCTTTGGCTCTTAGAATTAATAGTTGTGTGACTTAAGGCAAGTTTATTAACTTCTCTAAACCCCCATAGCCTCCTTTCTAAACTGAGGGAAATATGTTCATTCTTTGAGATCTTGTGAGGTTCAAATGAGAGAGTGAATATATTGAACTGAGTAATAGCAAAGCTTTGTCATATTGCAAGGAGTAAGGTTCAATAAATTCAATCCATATTGATCTCCCATTATTAGCAATTTTGAATGGAATAGTATGGTCCCAGTACAAACTTGTTCACCTAGCTGCTGGGAATGCCTAGATTTTAGTGCTGTATCCACACCCATGTGATCTGCATTCATGTTGATGTTACTTGTTTAGGTTCATATATTTTGGCTTAAATACCCATGAAAACCTTTTTGGGTCCTATGACTAAGGTGTCCAGATAAAGCATAGGATCCCTAGTTAAATTTCAATTTCAGATAAATGATAATTTTAAAAAATTTAGCATACATCCCTCAAGTAGTAAGAGAGAAGAGAGAAAAATGATAAAGTGAAAATATCTGTCTTATTCTGCTACTGAGTTTGAACAATAAGGTGATAGGTCCTTAGGGTTTGGGATTATTTCTAGGTCTCGGCAGGGGGTCACTGAAAATCTTCATAGAAGTCCCATATCTTATATGGTGTCACATAGAAAGGATAGTATAGCATGGCACAGAATCTGTCAGCTATTAACTGTTTTTGTATGCCACAAAGGTAGTCTGGTACCTTAAAGGCTCCTCAAAGCAATGTTTAAAATGTATAAAACAAACAAAAAATAAATAAAATGCATAAACCATATAAGATTATAAAGGAAAATAATTATACTAAGCTAAAATTACCAAAGTAATTCACAATAAATTATGATATTGCAGTATATTTACTTTTCATTAAGATATTAATTTTTCAATTAGAAATTGCTTTTTGAAATTGGGTCTCACTTTGCTGGCCAGGTTGATCTCAAACTTGTCAACTCAAGTGATGCTACCAGCTTAGCCTCCTAAGAAACTGGGACTATAGGCACATGCTATCAAATCTGGGTAAAAATTATTTTTAAACTGATGCATAAAATCATGAAATTGTATATGTGTATAAGATAACAAGTGATAGTTTCATACATGTACACATTGTGTGATATTTAAGTAAGGCTAAACATTATTGCCTCAAATATTTATCATTTCTTTATAGTAAAAACATTTAAAATTATTTCTTTGTTTTTTTTGTTACATCTTGCATAGCATTTTCCTGTAGCTTTTAAAAATGTATTGTACATTACTGTCATCCATATTCTTCCTTCTGTGCAAGAGCACACTAGAACTTCTTACTCCTATCTAACTGTAGCTTAGTACCCTTTGACAAATCTTTCCCTATCCCTCCTCCCCTACTTTTCCCAGCCTCTAGAAACCACAATTCTGTTCTCTACTTTTATGAGATCAACTTTTTTGTAGCCTATATATGAGTGAGGGAGATCATGTGGTACTTGTCTTTCTGTGCCTGTATTATTTCAATTAATGTAATGATCTCTGGGGATCTAAAAATCTCTTGTCATTTCAAAATCATATTAGATATAAATAATAATTCATTATGTGAAACAATTATAGTATGATGTAAAAATGATTTCTATTAATGATAAATTCATAGATATTGTTAAACTCTGGTAATATATTGCCCAAATTAATAATCACAGATAATACCAAATTTTATTTGGATATGGTCAAACTAAAGACAGGATTTTTTTTTTCCTGTTTCAGTGCATGGACACCTTAAGGTATGGCTACACATGTTAAAAATTTCTGAGATAAAACACTAGCTTAAGTAGCACTTAAGTTAGCACTCTCTCCAACATTTTAATATGAACATTTTAAAATTTAGAGCAACCTTGAAAGGGTTTTACAGTAAATACCTGTATGCATCTCCATGGATTGTACCATTAATATTCGAGTACATTTATCATCTACTTATATTTTTATCCAGCATCTGCCCATCTTATTCACTGATATATTCCAAAATAAATTGCAGACTTTATACAATTCTTTGCAGAATATTTAAGTGTAAATAGCTTTATTTGCACTTAATTTTTCTTCCGAGGCAAAACTGATATGTGATGAAGTGCACAAATTCTATATGTACGATTACTAAATTTTGAAAAATGCATGTGCTTGTGTGATCCAAATCCCTATTAAGGTAGAGGACAAATTCTCTCATTTCTTTTTACATATAGTCCCTGTCATTGCATATATTTTAAATATAGTTGATTAAGAGGCTACTATGTGTCGTTTTTCCACACATTAAGAAATAACAGAAAGAGATGAGAGGGTAGTTAGGTCATTGGGTAACTGGAGTTTTAAAGGGAACCATAAAAAGATGGAAATACTGAAACAGAATGTGATAGTTCCATAGTCAGCAGCACTAGATGACAGTGTTTACCCAAAGAGGAGGTGATTATACCAAGTTAGGGAAGGGAAAGAACTATCTATCATCTGTCTTTTTGACTTGTGGTTCTGTCCCCAGCAATCTCCCCACATCCCCTGTCCCTTTCCTCCACTACACCAGTCCTCTTCAATCCATTTACAGTTTAGTTTTTTTAAAATTAGTGTCCTGTGGTTACACTCAATTCTGGGACTCACCATGTCTCAACCATGCATGCATATATGCAAGTTTGGTCAGATTCATTCCACTGTTCTTCCCTTTCCCACATCCCTTCTTTTTCCTCCTCAAAACTTAAGTAACCGATGTGATTCTGCAATCTGTATTTGGGGTAAAAATGGGAGTTCATAACCCACTTGATTCTAATGTATGAAATATGATTTGTCAAGAGCTTTGTAATGTTGTGAACATCCAATAAATAAAAAAATAAATAAATAAATAAATAGGTGCTATAGCCAAGCCAGTTAATACACACAGACTAACATCATATGAGAAAATGGGAACATATGTGCAGTCCCCACAGGCCATTATAGGTATGGGACTTCCTTTTACTGTGAGATGAGGAAACATTGTAGGGTTACACTGGAGCATTTTAAGAGAGGAATGAAATGGTCTGACAAATTTAAAGGACCACTTTGGCTACTGTGTTGATAATATATTAGAAATAGGCTTTTATGTGTGTGTCTTTTCTGTGTATATTACATGTGGAGTTGTATGGCACATTCATTCACTGAAACAACCCTGTTCTCATTCATGCCTGCAAGGTGCATTTCAGAAACCTTTTTTATATATGTCTTTAAAAAATGTCTTATAGGCAGAACCACAGAGAAAAAAAAAAAAACTTAAGTAGGAGAAACTACCATGTTAAGAAATGCAGGTCAGTTTGACTCCCTTTCTGTCACCAAAACATTACTTTATAAGACTAACATAATAGCAGATCTGGGTAGTTCTAAACATCAGACATGATTATTAATACATACCTTGAGTAAAGAATTGTTAATTAACTAGGATATCTCAAATATAGATGTGACTTTTCTAATTACTCAAGTAAAATTTACCCCTTCCTCTATGGTACTTGTCATCACCTGGTGTGCATGCTCATTTGCTTAGTTGTCTTTGTGTGTGTGTTTTCTCTGTAACGGCACATTATAATAGGTTTTATCCATTTTAGTCACTTATTTTTTCCAATCATGGTTGAATGGATTTACAGCTGACTGAAGAGATAGATAAGGACTTTCCCCCCTAAAATGTATTTATTTTCCTTCCTGTAATATTTATTTATTTTTTAAGCATTTTATTTTTTAGTTCTGAGTGGGCACAATACCTTTATTTTATTTTTATGTGGTGCTGTGGATCAAACCCAGTGCCTCACGCAGGCTAAGCAAGTCTTCTACCTCTGAGAAACAACCCAAGCCCCCCTAACTGTAATATTTAGTTTAATTAAAGTTCTTTTCCTAGTAAGATATAAAATTCACCTCCTAGCTATAGTGGGCCCAATATAGTTTGGGATTATGGTTAGAATGTGTAGCTTTTGAAGCCTGTGTGTCTAGACATAAATCTAAGATTGTCCCCATAGTAGTATTGTAATATTAGTACAATCATTTAACCCCCTTAGTGTGCCCCAGTTTTCTCATCTGCAAGAAAGTGATAATAATCCAATTTGAGATTATTAAGTGAGCTAATGGATGAAAATTATCAGAACGTATATTCAGTGCCTGATGATGCTGGCATTGTTGTTATAAATTATTATTTTCCATTCAGATTAACAACTTTGCTCCTCACAGGGTCAAGGAAGAAACAAGAACCCTGGCTAGTCATGCAGCTTCTGAGATGTATCCTTAAATTGAATAAAATCCAAGAAGTCCAGTTACTGTAATATGGAAGAGTATTAAAAGACTCCTTCCAGTTGAAAAGAATAGAACTTTATTCCAGGGAAAACAAATAATCTATGTCTAGGTTTTCTTTGCCCTTTGCACCCCTGTCAACTTGATGTATCTTTTCAAAGATGTAAATTTTACTTACAGACATAGTCAAAGAGGAAAAAATAGTAAACTATAAATAAAGAATTTAGATTTGAGCTCCAGAGTTGACAATACTGATGATAATGGCATAAAAACATATTCTTAGCTCTCTGGGTATTTTTCCTCATCTGTCTGTTGAGAAGGTCAAACAAGACAGCATCAAAAAATACCATTAGGGCTGGGGATGTGGCTCAAGTGGTAGCTCGCTTGCCTGGCATGCGTGTGGCCCGGGTTCGATCCTTAGCACCACATACAAAGATGTTCTGTCTGCCGAAAACTAAAAAATAAATATTAAAAAATATTCATATTCTCTCTCTCTCTCTCTCTCTCTCTCTCTCTCTCTCTCTCTCAAAAAAAAAAAAAAAGAAATACTATTAAATGGTTCTGTAGCATCTAACACATCAGGGACTGAAGGGCACAAACAATATGCCGTTAAGTACACACACACACACACACACACACACACACACACACAGTTTTTTTTTTCTTAAAGGTTGGGTTATTCGGGGCTGGGGATGTGGCTCAAGTGGTAGCGCGCTCGCCTGGCGTGCGTGCGGCCCGGGTTCGATCCTCAGCACCACATACCAACAAAGATGTTGTGTCCGCCGAGAACTAAAAAATACATATTAAAAATTCTCTCTCTCTCTCTCTCTCTCTCTCTCTCTCTCTCTCTCTCTCTCCCCTCTCTCACTAAAAAAAAAAAATTCTCTCTCTCTCTCTCTCAAAAAAAAAAAAGGTTGGGTTATTCCTTTTTGCTTTGTGTGGAAGACAAAGACATGAGGATTAAAGTATTCCTAAACTTTTGACTTTGCTTCCAGAGGTGCTATTTTACAGAATACTACTTTAGTTTACTCTAACACATGTAATGATATCATTATACATTATTTCTAAGCTAGAACTAAGCAACATGAAATGTTCCATAATATCAAACCCACAAGGAAGAGAGTGATTTAGTTTTTGGATAAGTAAATATTTTAGAAAATTAAAATTACCCAGATTGCCTTTAATTATCAAAATCTTCAACTTCTAAAAAATTTGAGTCATTTTAACACTATCATGATGACTTTAACAAAATATATATAATTAATTGTACACTGTTTATTAAAATAAAACTCTAGGGATGTTCATCAATTTTTACACTCTGATAATAGGTACCTATAACCTTGGAGGAGGGTACATGTGACTCTTTATCTATAGCCTAAATGTACCCAGATTGCTCTTCTGTCTTAAAATATTAGAATTACATTTTGATTCACCATGCGCATGAGTTTAGCAGGTATTATTTCTGACAAACGTTTTTGAGCTACAATTTCATTTTAAACAATCAGAAAACCAAACAATGTAGAAAATACTTAAAAGAAAGAAAAAAAAAAACATAAGGTGGCCTGAGAGGACTTTCTTGTACTAGAGATATTCAATGCATGATACTGATTTCAAATATTCAAATACTTTAAAATAGTTTTACATTTCCAAGCTATAGTTTAGGTTGAGGAACCTCTTGGAAAAGTAAGCCTTGCATTAGCACAGTGTTAGCACCATTTGTCATAGTGTCACTAGGTATTTATTTCCTTTGGATTTAGTGTTCAAATGGAATAAGAACTTTCTGGCTCATATTATACATCAATCAAATGTTGGGTTATCCAAACATGAAGACTGAGAACAAATTTCTTTTAAGCAAAAGGTCACAAAATTCAATTGAGCACCAGCCATTACAAAAATAATAGGTAATAGTATGAAAAAATTGTTAAATTTAAGAGCATTGCAACTAAAGGCCAAAACCACTTTCCACTGCTGTGATTTCTACTTCTCTGAATTTCAATGACCACTATGTATGAAATTCATCATATCTGTGTGGACCTGAGGTCCGGGGAATAACTCAGACTGTTTTTGTGTGCATACACATTAGGGGAATATTTATACTTATGTATGAAACAAATATCCTTAAGAGTCTGCCCAAAGGATTTGTTAATCTACTTAAATTCCCTATTTAAAAAAAAAACTAGACATAACTAGACATAAAGTTATACAAATACAAACAGATTTACTACAAAAAATTTTAATTAGTTTTTTATTTACATATGACAGCAGAATGCATTACAATTCATATTACACATATAGAACACAGTTGTTCATATCTCTTGTTGTATGAAAAGTATATTCATACCAATTTATGTCTTCATACATATACTTTGGATAATGATGTCCATCTCATTCCACCATCATTTCTAACCCCATGCCTCCTCCCTTCCCCTCCTACTCCTCTGCCCTACCTAGAGTTCATCTATTACTCCTTTTTCCCCCTCCCTACCCCATGATGAATCCTCTTTATATCACAGAGAACATTCAGTATTTGTTTTTGGGATTAGCTAACTTCACTTATCATATCTTCTCCAGCTCCATCCATTTATGGGCAAATGCCATGATTTTATTCTCTTTTATTGCTGAGTAATATTCCATTGTGTATGTATGCTATATTTTCTTTATCTATTCATCTATGAATTTCATGACTAATTTTTCTATTTCTATGGGGAATGCCATTGAGATTTTGATTGTCATTGCATTAAATGTACAGTTTAGCTATTGTGAATTGTACTACTGTAAACACTGATGTGGCTGTGTCCCTGTAGTGTGCTGTTTTTAAGTTCTTTGGGTATAGACCGAGGAGAGGGATAGCTGAGTCAAATGGTGGTTCCATTTCCAGTTTTCCAAGAAATTCCAAACTCCTTCCCATATAGGTTGCACCAATTTGCAGTCCCACCAGCAATGTATGAATGTGCCTTTTTCCCCACATCCTCATCAACACTTATTGTTGTTTATATTCATAATAGCTGCCATTCTGACTGGAGTGAGTTGGAATCTTAGATTAGTTTGATTTGCATTTCTCTAATTGCTGGTGATCATGATAATTTTTTCATATGATTGCTGATTGATATTATATCCTCTTCTGAGAGGTGTCTGTTCAGTTCCTTGGCCCATTTTTTGATTGAGCTATTTGGTTTTTTGGTGTTTAGCTTTTTGAGTTCTTTATATATTCTAGAGATTAGTGCTCTATCTGATGTGTGAGGGATAAATATTTTCTCCCAAGAAGTAGGCTCTATATTCACCTCACAGATTGTTTCTTTTGCTGAGAAGAAACTTTTTAATTTGAGTCCATCCCATTTATTGATTCTTGATTTTAATTCTTGCACTATAGGAGTCTTATTAAGGAAGTTGGAGACTAATCCAACATGATGGAGATTAGGGCCTAATTTTTCTTCTATTAGACACAGAATCTCTGGTTTAATTCCTAGGTCCTTGATCCACTTTGACTTTTGTTTTGTGCATGGTGAGAGATAGGGTTTTAATTTCATTTTGTTGCCTATGGATTTCCAGTTTTCCCAGCAACATTTGTTGAGGAGGCTATCTTTTATCTGATTTATGTTCTTGGCTCCTTTGTCTAATATAAGATAATTGTAATATTGTGAGTTAGTCTCTGTGTCTTCTATTCTGTACCACTGGCCCACCATTCTGTTTTGGTGCCAATACCATGCTGTTTTTGTTACTATTGCTTTGTAGTATTTAGTTTAAGGTCTGGTATAGTGATGCCACCTGCTTCACTCTTCCTGCTAAGGATTACTTTAGCTATTCTGGGTCTCTTATTTTTCCAGATGAATTTCATATTTGCTTTTTCTATTTCTATGAGGAATGCCATTGAGATTTGATTGGCATTGCATTAAATGTATATAGTGCTTTTGGTAGTATGGTCATTTTGATAATATTAATTCTGCCTATCCAAGATCAAGGCAAATCTTTCCATCTTCTAAAGTCTTCTTTTGTTTCTTTTTTAATGGTTCTGTAGTTTTTATTATATAGATCTTTCACCTCTTTTGTTAAGCTAATTCCCAAGTTGTTTTTTTTTCCTTTGAGGCTATTTTTAAATGGGGTAGTTATCTTCGTTCCCCTTTCTGAGTATTTGCAACTGATATATAGAAATGCATTTGACTTATGAGTGTTCATTTTATATCCTGCTAAATTGCTGAATTCATTCATTATTTCCAGAAGTTTTCTGGAACTTTTTGGGTCTTCTAGATATAGAATCATATCATCAGCAAATAGTGCCAATTTGAGTTGTTCTTTTCCTATGTGTATCCCTTTAATTTCTTTCCTCTGTCTAATTGCTCTGGCCAGTGTTTCAAGAACTACGTTAAAGAGAAGTGGTGAAAGAGGGCACCCTTGTCTTGTTCCAGTTTTCAAAGGGAATGGCTTCAATTTTTCTCCATTTAGAATGATGTTGGCCTAGGGCTTGGCTTCATCACAGCAAAAGATACAGTCAAGAAAGTGAAGAGAGAGCCTACATAATGGGAGAAAATCTTTGTTATTTGCATCTTAGAGCATTAATCTCCAGGGTATACAAAGAACTCAAAAAACTTAACATCAAAAATACAAATAATCAAATCATTAAATGGGCAAAGGAACTGAAGAGGTAATTTACAGAAGAAGAAATATGAATGGTCAAAAATATGTGAAAAATAGTTCAACATCTCTAGCAATTAGACAAATGCAAATTAAAATTATACTGAGATTCCATTTCACTCCTGTCAGAATGGCAATTATCAAGAATACAAGTAACAATAAATGTTGGTGAAGATATGGGGGAAAAGGTTCAGTCATACATTGCTGGTGGGATTGCAAATTGGTGCAGCCACTTTGGAAAGCAGTGTAGAGATTTCTTAGAAAATTTGGAAAGGAACCACCCTTTGATCCAGTTATCCCACTCCTTGGCATATATGCAAAGGACTTAAAGTCAGCATACTACAGTGATGCAGCCACATCAATGTCTATAGCAGCTCAATTTACAATAGCCAAGCTTTGGAACTAACCTAGGTAGCCTTTAACAGATTAATGGATAAAGGAAATATGGTTTGTATACAGAATGAAATATTATTTAGCCATAAAGAATAATGGAATTATGGCATTTCCTGGAAAATGGATGCAACTAGAGAATACCATGCTGAGTGAAATAAGCCAGGCACCCAAAACCAAAGTTCGAATGCTTTCTCTGATATGTTGGTGATAACCCATAACAAGGGAAGATAGGGAGGGGAAGTACAGAAGTTCATTGGATTAGACAAAGGGTAATGAAGGGAAGTGAGAAGGGATGGGGATAGGAAAGACAGTAGAATGAATTGGACATAACTTTCCTATGCTCATGTATGAGTACACAACCAGTGTAACTCCACATTATGTACAACCACAAGAGTTGGATCAAAATTAGAATGGGTTACACTTTATGCATGTATAATATGTCAAAATACACCCTACTCTCATGTATATCTAAAAACAATAAATAAAAAATCACTGTGTTGTAATAGTGATATTAAATAAGACATCCCTATGATTCGATAATGTCCCAGAATCAAGGCTTTTAGGATAAATACAGGTTTTTTTTTCAGACTGTTTTGACAAGCATCTTATCAGAAGTATCATCTCTGTTGTCTTTAACATTGGAACCATAAGATTATTTATTATCCCCAAATTTAAAAAAAGACAATTGCATTTCATTTACTATTTCTTCTTTTCTTAAGATAATGTCAATGCAAGACTTTCAAAAATCCTTTTTTTTTTGTTTTTTTTCCTGTCACAACAGAATTCTCTTGCATCTATTGCATCTAGGCTGGCAAAATGGTGTGTCTCTAAGATTCTGTTATTGTTAAGGAAAGACTTGCTAGTAGTTTCAAAAGTTTAGTGGATTTTTTTATTATCCCACCTTTAGTCCAAACATCTCTCATTAAAACTAATGATGGAGAACTCTCATATTTATGAAAATTATACCTTGATATATCCAATCCTCGAGGAGTCAACTTAAAAGAAAGCTTTAAAAATATAAGATATCAGAGGACATTAAATTGTTAATAGTAGTATCACAAAGACAATGTTAAATCATGCAGGAATATATATATAGGAATATATATATATATATATATATATATATATATATATATATATATATAGAAGAGAGAGAATAACTTGCCTCAAAATAGTTAATCTTGCTCCTGTTACAACCAATTTTATTTCAATATTTAATTGCATCCCTATTTATTTTATTCTTCTTCTTGGATTTCTAATCACTGCATTTATTATCATAAGTCAGTTGTTTGATATTATCAAAAGTGTAAAATAGAAGTAAAAGTCTACTTAGATTTGGATTCCTATATTGAAACCCCTTCCCCAGGAATCTAGGGATAACTAACTAATCATTTTTCTGGTGTCTTCTGTAATCCTTTTCTAATTTCCTTTGACATATAGGTCTCATACTAAGGAAAGCTAAAATTATTCTTTAAAAATTCTTAAAGTGAAATAACAATGCTGCATTATTATTCAGAACCATATAACCTCCCCATGGTTCTGAACTTTGCCATTCTGTATTTTTGTTTAGTGTGACCAGGCTCAAGGCTGGTCACATTTCAACCATATTTTCCAAAACAAAAACACTTTCTACCCCTCAAAAATGATTTCAAGACTCCTACTTCAACAATACACAAAGCCTTTTCTTGCAGAAACTCCCAGGTCTAAGATCAATTTCTTAAAGATTGAAGGTCAAGGTCCCTGTGCTTCTTTCCCTCCATGTACTGTGTGTATTGTCCAGGGGTAGAGAACAAATTTATTTTTCCCTTTCCTGGGTAAACATCAGGGACAGAAGTTCTATTTTTTCCCATCCCAAACATTGTATTACATTAAGAATTCACTCTGGTGGGGAAATAAAATAGACAAAAGACCTTTGTATAAATAGGGCTTCAAAAAATAATTGGTTATTATTATACTTTAGATAATTTGCCAAATAGATTTTCTTGGGAGCTAAACCACTTATTAAACATTGGGATATTTAGTATAGCATAAATAGCTTATGCATACAACTTTCTGATTAACATGTGTTTTGTCTCCCACTGGGAGTAAAGAATAAACTCTGTATGTTTGAAAATACACCCATATGTCAAATAATTAACTTTAATACAATTGGAAATGAAACACACATGCTATTGTTTTTCTTAAGCGTTTTGTCTTTCTTAAGATCATTAGCATTTACTCATTCCAATTCATGAAGCTTTCTTAAAGGTATGTAAAATTCCCCAAATTTCTATGAGTATTCTATGTAAGTATACATTTAATGTAAACTTTCTCCAATCATATTATTTCCCACTCATTAACAATTAAATTTGTGTAATCTCCAATTTTGCTTGAACACTAAACGCGCTTGTTTCCAAGACCTCTGTTTAGGCTATATTCCTTTGACTGTTATGGTTTAAATATGAGGTGTCCAAAAAAAGCTCATGTGTGACATAATGCAAGAAAGTTTAGAGGCGAAATGATTAGATTATGATGCATATAAACTAATCAGTGAATTAATATTCTGATATGGATTAACTGGGCAGTAACTATAGGCACATGTGATGTGGCAGAAGGAAAAATGTTCCTTGAGGTTTATATTTTGTCCATGGTGAGCTGAGCTCTCTCTCTCTTTCTGCTTTTGGGCTCTCATATCCTGAGCTGCTTTCCTCTGCCACAATCTTCCCCCGCCACACTCTTCCCCTATGATGTTCTGCCTCACTTTGGGCCCAGAGCAATGGACTCAGTCATCTACGTACTTAGACTGCTGAAATTGTGAGCCCCAAATAAACTTTCCCTCTTCTATGTTGTTCCTGTTTGGTCTTTTGGTCACAACAATGAACAATCTGACTAAAACAGTGATTTTTTTTAAATTTTGATATCAACTCTTATCTCTTTTACTCCAGTTTCCAAAAGCTTGTTTGATGTCTTTGTTTCTTTGACATATCAGATGTTAAAACTCAATATTTTTTCTACTGAAGTTGCTTTTTTTCTTAGTTTTCCTAAATACATTAATAAAGAAATTCAAATGTAATCCTTTGTGCTATTACCCAGGTTCCAAACTTTAGAATCAGGGGTGACTTATTTCCTTCTCAGTTTCTCCTCATACTATTTATTTATCTCCCCACATGTGGGTTGAATCTATTTTCCAAGTTTTTTTTTTTTCCATAGACTTCCTTATTTCTTCCACTCATCCCTGTGCTATGGGGCCTTATTTACTCTTGGATTTTTACAATAAATGTTTCACTACTTTCTAGATTGAATTTATGTTAAATAAGATTAATAAGGTGATTGTCCTTTGCTACAGTTTTACTGCTATTATGAATATGTTCAACAATATAAAGAAAAAATGGAACATAATTACAAGGCAAATGGAAATTATGAAACAAACATTAAATTTACAGTAATGAAAATTATGACATTTAAAATACCCACACCAATCTGGAATTACAGAAGAATAGACCTTATATAAGAAAGGATCAAGAGATACTGAAGATATAACAATGTAGATTATCCAAAATGAAACATAGAGGGAAAAGGCTTGGTGAAGTATATGACATTACCAAATGGTATAGAATATGTGTAATTGAATTCCCCCCAAAATAGGAGGGCAAGATGGTAGAGATAAAAAAAATTATGCAAACATTACCAGACCATTTATAGATTTGAAAAACTTTAAATTGATAGGTACAATAACTTCAGTGTATCAGAAGTAGAGCAGATAGACATTCACACATACACAAGTACATCATAATAGTTTTAGAGCAGCAATAATACAAACAAAACCTTTAAAGTAGCCAGAATTTCAACTCCTGGGCATCTCCCCAACACAAATCCAGAAGTAATTTTATATTATTAGGCCAAAAGTGCATAACACCAGGCTGATAGAAGTTCACAGTTGCTTGGCCATAAAGAAAATAAAAGATTCCCTCAAATATTAAGTAACCAGGAAGACTTTTTTTTTAAAAAAATGTGAATCTTGTTACTTGAAAAGAGAGAATAAAAATCTGTTTTCAAGTATTCAGTAACAATCCAAACTAAAAGCAAAACTTAGTTAACGTTTAGTGACCCACATAATACAATCCCATAAATTCTTCCAGACAAAGGATGCCAGTGGGGAATTCATTATAGCACATTAGGTTTCACTTAAATTTCTCCCATGTCAGAGAATATTTTGGAATCATAGTTGCTAAATTATGGGGAAAGGAAAAGTAGACTTGAACATTTGGAATGAGGATGGCTAGTGTGGGAAGTGAGAACAGGTTTTCAATTCAGTCAATAGTTTGTAAAATGCTGTCTGATGTAATATATACTTCTATAGTGTGAGAAACTTATGAGTACTTATCTGGTTTTAGGAGTGATTAGAAAATCAAAGGATATGAAGCATTAGACAACAGACCCAATGTCACCTCCCAGAGGACTGTCCTGCTATACTTTTACAAAATTTGGTTGGTTAGATAGGATTATGTCTCAGAGGATTCCTTCCATATTGAGCAGGACTCCAGACTGTGACTGTCGGAATGCTGGGACCAATTTCCTCTCTAGTTACTTAAAAAAAGTTATTTTAAAAAATCACAGGAAAATGAACAGACTGTTGCCTGACACAAAATCATGACAAAAGTCCTACTAAATGAACGAATGTTGTAAAGCAAGAGTTTGAGAGCTAGATTTTGGTGAGTATGGTGTGTCTTGGCTTAAAACTTTCAGTCTAGAATCTAATTCAAGAACAATAAAATTAACCCCAAAATTCATTTAGTTTTGAGAATATGGCTCTTGCACACTCAGGCAGGATTATCTCAGGACTAAGATGAAGCTGAATTTCTACATTTAAGTTGTATAAACACTTCATAGGGTGGTAGTGTTCACGGTTTGGAAAGGATGGACCTGGAGAGGACAAGGATTGCCATGATCTAGGAAAGCCATAAGACTGTGTATGTTTCATATCTCACCTAGATTTAATATCATTCTTTAGCTTGACTTCACTAGCATATGCTTTTCTTCATTTGTTCCTCTCATGCAATCATCAATTATATTTGAATGTCTATTCAAAAAGATTCCTTAAATTCTGCCCTTAACCTCTCCCATACCTTTTGCAATTATAGTGCATTTGACTTTTGAATTTCTTAAATAAATAATTTATCTTGATATTTGTTACAAATGAATCAAGTTATCAAACTTTTCTCCTAAGTCTCAATAAATGAAGCTTATTTTACCACCTAAATGCCCATTATGAAACTAACTAGGGGTCTATTTTAGTCTTTGGAAGTCTCACAAGCTCAGAGGATTTTGTTATATTTTTATTATTATATTTTGTTATATTTATATATGTGTAATCACCAGAACATACTTTGTATTTTTTCTCTTCTATAAAAAATTCATACCATATTATAATTTTTACTATAAGTCCACACTGTATGAAATATAATGTTTCAGCTTCTTAACACAATTTGTTTTAATGGATTTTGGATTGTAATAATTTATGATGGTGTTTTAGCCAGCTTTTATACTGCTGTGACCAAAAGATCTGAAAGAACAATTGTAAGGAAGAAAAGTTAATTTGGTGCTTATGGTTTTATTGGCCTCAGTCCATAGATGGCCAGTTCCATTCCTTAGTGCTTGAAGTGAGGCAGAACATCAAGGCAGGAATACGTGGTGGAAGAAAGCAGCTGGGAACTTTGCACTAAGAAGCAGAGAGACAGACAGATTCCACTCACCACGGACAAAATATATGTCCCCAAAGGCATGCCCTCAGTGATTTACCTCCTCCAACCACACTCTACCTGCCTTAACATACCACCCAGTTACCCCTATCAGGGAGTTAATTCATTTATTGTGTTAAGGCTATCACAACTCAATCATTTCACCTCTAAACTTTTTGCACTGTCTCATACATGAGCTTTTGGTGGATACTTCATATTTAACCATGACAAAGGATTGTAAGTTTTAACCATGCATCATGAATTCCATGTTCTTCCTTTTTAAAAAATAATGCTTAATATACTTTTAATAATTACTTATATTAATGTTAGAAATTATATTTCCTCCCTGTTTATTACCATGATGAATGAAGTAGACTGTCTTAATTTGTGTGTATCTGTTCAATGATAAGTAGAAAAGAGAATTACAGTGCAGACCTAGATATAACTTTTATTTAAGTTCTAAAGTCTACACTTGTCATAAGGATAAATTTATATTTTAAAAATTTCATATAACTTAATAAGAGCTACTGTTTCTTTACAGGGACATACCTGTGAAAAGATTTAGTAATCTTGAAGTTTTATGAGACATGTAACTGTCTTACCTTTTTGCTGGGATATTAACGTGATTCACTACTGTCTCAAGCTATACATTATTCCAGCCCAGCTGTGTCTGACATTTCAGACTGATGGTTGAGAATCATGAGTACTATCTAGCTCAGTTCTCAATAGATATTTCAATTTCAAGACTAAAATTCAGTTTGATTATAGAACCAAATCTTTAAGGTTCTGGATACTTGTTTATATAGATTTAGGATTTGATATACTTACTACTGGATCATGAAATCATGCAAACAACCAGATGTCCCTGTATTTGTATACCTTTTAAATATAGTGACAATAACAGTAGTAGATTATCAATAGTACTATTTGTAGTAGGAATGAAATATTGATGATTGAAACTAAAATATGTAGAAAGCTGCTGCGCTGTGTAAAAGCACATTGCATGATTATTGAATCTAAATAATAATCATATGAAGAGATATTGTGATGGCCCTCATTTTTTAAAAGAATAATACTTTAAGTAATTTGTTCAGTTCATACATTTAGTGAATGACTAATTCAGTGTTCTATCCAAGGTTTTTCAATTCTGATAGTGAGCTCCCCAAAACATCTTTTTCTATTATTCTAAGAATATTTAACATGAGATCAACTTTCTTCCACAATTTTTGTTATACAATACAGTGTTGTTTACTATAGTCACAGTATTATGCTGAAATCTCTAGAACTTATTCATATAGCATAACTCAAGTTTTATATGTATTGAATAGCAGCCTCCCACTTCCCCCTTGCCTAGCCCTGAATAGCCACCATTATATATTCTACTTCTAGGCATTTGACTATTTTAGATACCTTAAAAAATGTAATCATGCAGTACTTGTCCTTCTGTGACTGCCTTATTTCACTTAGTGTTATGGTCTCCGGGTTCATCCATGCCATCACATATGGCAGGATTTCCTTCGTTTTTAAAGCTGGATAATATTCCACTGTATCTATATGCCACATTTTATTTATCCATTTATTCATTTATAGACATATAGGTTGTTTCAATATCTTTGCTATTGTGAATAATACTCCATGAATGTGGGAGTACAGATCTTGATTTTAATTCTTTTGAATAAATGCCCAGAAGTGGTATTGCTGAATCCTATGGTAGTTGTCTTTATAATTTTTTTAAATTAAAATTTTGATTGACATATAATATTCGTACATGCCTATGAGGCACAGTGTGATATTTTATTTCATATATGTATATATACACACACACATATATATGCACACACACACACACATACACACACACACACACACACACACACACACACACACATATGCCTTTATTTTTATGTGGTGCTGAGGATCGAACCGGGGTCCTGCCTGTGCTAGACGAGCACTTTACCGCTGAGCCACAATCCCATCCCCTATATTAATTTTTCTTAATTAAACAAATCACTAACCAATGTTCAAATAGCATTACTTAAATGCTATTTCAACTAAAATTATAATTGAAAAATACTTGTCAGCAGAATTCCAGTTTAGACATAAAATAAAAACCCAGAAAAAATAATGCTCCTGTGAGATACAAACTAAATGGCAATCACAGTCAAAAGGCTTGCAGGAAACTTTTTAGTGGTAGATAAAATTGTCAAACATTAACAACAATTGAAATCATAAGAAAGTGATATAAAGAATTATGGAGGGGTTGTGGCTCAGTGGTAGAGTGTTTGCCTAGCATGAATGAGGCACTGGGTTCAATCCTCAGCACCACATAAAAATAAAATAAATATATTATATCCATCTAAAAACTAAAACAAAATAAATATTAAAAAAATCGAATTATGTAGGGCTGTGGCTCAGCAGTAGTGCACTTGCCTGGTATATGTGAGCACAGGGTTTGATTCTCATCCCACATACAAATAAATAAATAAATAAAGGTCTATCAACAACTAAAAATTTTTTTAAAAAAATAATTATATAAGTTACAACACAAAATTTACTGCTAAACCACAAAACTATTTGATGATATAGATGGGCAGGGGTAGGAATCATGGAGGAATGTAACATGAGGTTTTAGAATTTATAAGTACAAAAAAAGTGAGAATCTGACCATATTTATATATGGTTGAACTTGAGGAACTCCTCAAAATCTCAGGGAATATATTAAAACTTTTATACCCCAAACAGTAAAAGTCTAAAATAAGTGAAAGTCTAAAAATTTTGTTTTTAGATCTGAAAAAGATCTCTAAAAAAATAACATTTTAAAAATAACTACTGTGGGTTCATATTGAAACTGGGTATACACAAAACTTAAAAAAAACACATTATTTTTCAAAACTGCATTTATGTAGATCAAAGATACTTTGAATATTTTTGCATATTTGATGATTTTATTACTAAAAGATAAAAATATATAGTAGCAGTTCAGAAGGGCAATAGCTTACTAATATGTAAAATAAAGTAGATAAATTTTTATAATATTTTGTACAAGAGAGAACAAAGTCATATATTGTATAACTCAATTAATGTATAGATTAACATAAGCACTGGGGCTGATGGAAATATTATGATATAAATTAAAGCACTTGTTGTCTGGAAAGAGAGTGGAGAGAGACTGGAAATTAAATGGAGAAATTTTAAGATGAAGGAAACACTATTTTGACAGTCTTATGTGTTACATGGGTGTGTACATTTGACAAAATTCAATGAACTGTACATTTAAGAAATATTTTGTGTTTAAATTATACTATGTAATATTTTCTGGAACTCTGATGCTTTATATATTTTACCATTTAATTTCAAGTTTTATAGCAACTTAGGGAGAAGTATACTATTATCATTTCCATTTAACAAATGGGAAAACAGAAGTAAAGGGGAATTAGAGGCAGAATTAGATTCCAGGATAAGCTCCCTGCTGAACACACACTGTTAATTACCACTTTATTTTAGTCTTATCTTTTTTTTTAAATTTTATTGTTGGTTGTTCAAAACATTACATAGTTCTTAATATACCATATTTCACAGATTGATTCAAGTGGGTTATGAACTCCCATTTTTACCCCGTATACAGATTGCTGTGTCACATCAGTTACATTTCCATTGATTTACAAATTGCCTTTCTAGTGACTGATGTATTCTGCTGTCTATCCCATTCTCCACTATCCCCCCTCCCCTCCCCTCCCCTCCCCTCCCCTCCCCTTCTCTCTCTCCACCCCCTCTACTATAAATCGTTTCTTCCACTTGTATAATTTTTCTCCTACCCCTCCTTTCCTCTTATATGTAATTGTGTATAACCCTGAGGCTCACCTTCCAATTCCATGCAATTTCCCTTAACTCTCCCTTTCCCTCCCGCCTATCATCCCTGTTTAATGTTAATCTTCTTCTCAAGCTCTTCGTCTCTACCCTGTCCTTGGTTACTCCCCTTATATCAAAGAAGACATTTGGCATTTGTTTTTTAAGGATTGGCTAGCTTCGCTTAGCATAATCTGCTCTAATGCCATCCATTTCCCTCCAAATTCTATGATTTTGTCATTTCTTATTGCAGAGTAATACTCCATTGTGTATAAATGCCACATTTTTAATCCATTCATCTATTGAAGGGCTTCTAGGTTGGTTCCACAATCTTGCTATCGTGAATTGTGCTGCTATGAACATCGATGTAGCAGTGTCCCTGTAGCATGCTCTTGTTAGGTCTTTAGGGAATAGACCGAGAAGGGGAATAGCTGGGTCAAATGGTGGTTCCATTCCTAGCTTTCCAAGAAATCTCCATACTGCTTTCCAAATTGGCTGCACCAATTTGCAGTCCCACCAACAATGAACAAGTGTACCCATTTCCCTGCATCCTCGTCAGCACTTGTTGTTGTTTGACTTCATAATGGCTGCCAATCTTACTGGAGTGAGATGGTATCTTAGGGTGGTTTTGATTTGCATTTCTCTGACTGCTAGATATGTTGAGCATTTTTTCATGTACTTGTTAATTGATTGTATGTCCTCCTCTGAGAAGTGTCTGTTCAGGTCCTTGGCCCATTTGTTGATTGGGTTATTTGTTATCTTATTATCTAATTTTTTGAGTTCTTTGTATACTCTGGATATTAGGGCTCTATCTGAAGTGTGTGGAGTAAAGATTTGTTCCCAGGATGTAGGCTCCCTGTTTATCTCTCTTATTGTTTCTTTTGTTGAGAGAAAACTTTTTAGTTTGAGTAAGTCCCATTTGTTGATTCTAGTTGTTAACTCTTGCGCTATGGGTGTCCTATTGAGGAATTTGGAGCCCGACCCCACAGTATATAGATCATAGCCGACTTTTTCTTCTATCAGACGCCGTGTCTCTGATTTAATATCGAGCTCCTTGATCCATTTTGAGTTAACTTTTGTGCATGGCGAGAGAAAGGGATTCAGTTTCATTTTGATGCAAATGGATTTCCAGTTTTCCCAGCACCATTAATTGCAATTGTATTGGAGTGTTACACTAGGTGGAGTTGACTTTAGAAAAAGAAATTGTTATATAATTATGTAATGGAATACTCAAATAAATTTTAATTTAATGTTAAAATAATGAACACTATATGTGTAAATGAATGAGATAGTCATTAAGTATAAGTAAAATTATCCAGTACGAAAGACATTACTTACAAGAAAAATTCTTGGTAATTTTGCTTAGGTCATGACTAAATATCTGAGTAAATATGTTGAAAATGTATTAATTGGGGAGGGAATCAAAGCAGATAATGTTTCCTTTTTTTCCCTTTAAATTTTAGAGACAGGGTCTCACTGAGTACCTGAGGTGCATTGGGCCTCACTAAGTTCTGAGGCTGGCTTTGAACTCATGATCCTCCTTCCTCAGCCTCCAGAGCCACTGGGATTAGAGGTGTATGCCACCATGCCTAGCTCATTACCTTTTCTTATATGAACAACAATTAAAATAATAAATTATAAATCATAACAGAAATAATAAAATTGAAATAATAAAATTCTATATTTTATATAATATTAAAATAATATATTGATGTTTTGTATTAATAGTAGAATACATTATAAAATACTAAAAATAATAAATAACAAACATAAATATGGCAGTATAATTAAGAAATAAATAATATTCAGAATTTCCTGGAAATATGTTATAAGGACTCAGAGAAAGACAAAACTTGAGTCTTAATTCCCTTTGAAATGTGGCTTCAGGTTCACTGTGGAATTTACCTTTTCTGCAGTGTTACTCAAAGAGTTGTTTTATCTAATTTTAAATATATGATAAAACAAATGTGAGGGGTTTTTATTATCACTTTGAAATTTGGGTTCTACAATAATTTAGAATTGATAGTATTCTTAGGTGAAATATGACTCTCCTATACTCGAATATAGGGTTAAATTTTTCAAAATATATTTGAATATAAACCCATTTTATAGAGTATCTTAATGAAATGGTATTTGTGGAATGTACTTTAGACATTTAGAGGATTTGGTTGTTCTTGTAATAAGCACTTAGAGTAACTAAGAAAATCAAGAATGAAGGTTTACTAAATGATCAAGCCTGTTTACATTTATGTGAAAGAATAAAAGCTAATAAGTATTTCACCTTCAATATTAAAAACCTGAGTAATTCAACTTCAACCTCTTTGAGTTACTGTCCTACAAAAAAATAACTTTTTGTGTTTACTACATACTGAATCGATCCTTTCTAATAAATAACCTTGCATCCAGCGTTTGAAATTTAAGACATTTCAAAAGAAACATGGAATCTATAAAAGTCAAAAGCTGAAGGAATAGTAACTACTTGTTATTAATTAGATCCAAACTAACATTTCCGTAAATTACATCCTAAGGAAATGAAAGTATATTTGAAATAATTACAGAAGCATAATAAAATATTTTGGAGAAATGTGACAATATAAGTTGTGCATGAGAGAGTAAATACATAGACTGATTTTCAGAATAGGAAAGCATAAATAAGAAAGCTCAATGTAAGATCTCAAAATAATTGTTGCATAAACTATTATTTAGTTAATAGTGAACAATAGGGCTAGGGTTGTAGCACGTGCAAGGCATGGGTTTCGATCCTCTGCACCACATAAAAATAAATAAATAAAATAAAGGTATTATGCTGTACTACAACTAAATAAATAAATATATATATATATATATATATAAAATAGTGAAAACTAAGCTAAAATTAATTCAGAACAGTTAGTAAATGGGAACCAAATGGATTAAGGAACATATCTTTTTATGATGATTTGGTAGCTATAGGAATATTGCAATTATTATATTTTAATTTCATGAAGACTTCATTTCCATAATGTCTAATGAGATTTAAAACAAAGGATATTGCTTGTCATATGTACATTCACAATATATATTAATGGCTTATTGTTACTGTTCATCATGCTGTAGAACATGTCCCAGGTTTGTTTACCTCAAGAGATTCTGCTCGAATTTGTAACAGTTATTTGGGCAAATCAGATAAATTTATTAAAATGTGTTCAGAAAGAAAAAAATCCAATAATAATAATAATAATAATAATAATAATAATAATAATAAAATTTGTAGCCAAAGAAACCTCAAAACATTTAGTTTTAAAATAGTGGCTGATGTACAAAATAAATAACATGTACTTGACAACAATCAAAATGGCAAAGAATTTTTCAATTCTGTAGAAGTTTAGTGAAACTCAGTATAAAAATCAAGCACTTCTTTTAATTAAAAAACAAACAAACAAAAAAAACCCCAAAACAAAACAAAAATAACTAACCACTGGGTGCAGTGGTGTACACCTGTAATCCTAGCTACTTGGGAGGGTAAGGCAGGGTTGCAAGTTCAAGGCCAGCCCGGAAAACATTGCAAAACCCTGTCTCAAAGTCAAAAATGAAAAGGTCTGGACATGAACTTGGTGATAGAGCACCCCTGGGCTTAATCTCTACTACTGAAAAATTACATATGTATGACTGTATTGGACTAACTGTAATATCTAGAACAAATGAACCTTATTTTATTTATCAGAGTGGATTATTAATTTTGTTTATTTCTAGTGACACATTTTAAAAGGGTCTTTGAAAAGTCATACTTTGGGATAGAAGACAAAATGGTGAAAATGCATGTGAGGATAATTAATAGCACTCAAAATAATGAATATGTAATGAACATAAGTACTAATTATGAAGTGCCATGAAGGGAGAGAAGAAAGAATGTTAATGGTGCAATAACATTTCTTTTTATAAATGAAGACGTGATCTAGAAAACTTGTCAAAATCACAAGTGACCGATTTCAAATTTATTTCATGATATCCAGAGTACTCATTTTTTATTATAGCATACTATATTTTCAAATAGCTTTAAGAATTGATATGGGGAAGTAAAACTGAACAATATAATTGTCACATGACAAATTGGGAAAAAAATATGGAAGCTTCCCCAGATTCACACATAAATGATTTGATTTAGCAATTCAACTGCTAACATTTTATCTTATATTTGCATAAATGATCAATGGAAGCAGATGATCACTGTAAATTTGTCACAACAAAGTGATAAAATAATAATAAACTGAGGAAAACAGTTGTTAAAGGGTTTTAACAGTTTATACCCAGCTAGAAAGCCTGAGTTCAAAGAATATGGAGTCCTTTGCAAAGAGTAAAAGTGATTCCATCTGACATAATAACTCCACTTTGGATATCTAGACAGGGTGATTGTAGGGCAGAATAGGGACTAAATAAAGTTGTTGGAAGCATGAATAAAATATGTGAAAGTCTTGTGGAAGCAGAATAAGGTTTGTTCCCATTAGTTCCATAGGGTCGAAAGGGAGCCAAGAAATGGAACACACAGATACATAAATTTCAAATTAAAAATATAAATTTTCCCAATCCTTAAAACTGTCTGAATATGGTTTGGTGCCCTAAAAATGAATTTTCTGCTTCAGAATATTTTTAAATATAGGATGTTTACTTATTATAAAGCAAATATGGAAATGCTATAAAAGTTGTTAACTAGGAAGCATTAATATAATGCACTATTTTAACTTGGAGAAATGGCTCCATCATTAATCACCTTGGACAAGTCACATAATTTTTGGAACTAAAATTCTTCATCTGTATAAGGAAGGTTTATATAATAAAATAAGGATCAAATTAAGATTCTTTTGTCATTTTTTGCAGTACACTTTTAAATATTATTGTTCAGTGTTAAATCAGGGCAGCTCAACTGATTATACTTCCTTAGTACCTATTATCTCGATATAGATACATCTCAACTATCTATGTCAGAACAGACAATGCTCTAACTTAATATCTTCATACTAGAAACAATATGTTGGAAAACATGTTAGTTTCCAGCACAGTTGCACAATTTTAGAACCTCAAGGGAAGGGTGTTGTTCTCAGTGAAACTTAGAAGGGGATGATAGTTGCTTTAGGGAATGCATCAGAGCCAGAAGTGAAGATGACCAATTTAGTATCTGTCACCCTCTTAGTATCATTTGACTTCACTAGTATCTCATTGTGACACTCCTTTCCTGGTTTTCTCATGATGTGTTCCTCTTGTGTCCTTCAGTTTTTGAGTGCAGATATGTTGTGTCAGTAAATGAGTTTGTAATGCCAGTGAAAGTAGCTGATAATTGCTGTGACTAGAAGCAAAACCCACTTTAAATCTTGATATTAGAGGTGGGATACTGATCATATAACTTGGACGTGAGCCATCTTAAAGGAAAGAGTGCTGAGAACTTGGGCCCTTAATCACCCAGTGTTATTGGTTGGCTTATGGATCAGAATGTATAATTGACCATGGCTCAGATCTCATGTGTTGTTGTGTGGAGAAAAACAGAGAGTGGAAAAAATCTGTAGGAACCCAGGATGTGCAAAAACGCGGTGAGTGCCTTCATGATGCTGGGCTTCCCATAAAAATAATTTTCTTTTACAATGTCAAGGTAAGTTCCTGTTATCCCTAGTTTTTCTAATGTTTTGAACATAAAGGGATGCTGTACTTTGTCGAATGCTTTCTCTGCATCTATCGAGATGATCATATGGTTCTTATCTTTAAGTCTATTGATGTGGTGAATAACATTTATTGATTTCCATATGTTGAACCATCCATGCATCCCAGGGATGAATCCTACTTGATCATGGTGCACAATTTTTTTGATGTGTTTTTGTATTCGATTCGCCAGAATTTTATTGAGGATTTTTGCATCTAGGGTGAACAGAGCAGGGAGGAAGAGTAGGAAGAAAAGAGTAACATTAAACAGAGACATGAGATGGGAGGGAAAGGGAGAGAAAAGGGAAATTGTATGGAAATGAAGGGAGACCCTCATTGCTATACAAAATTACATATAAGAGGTTGTGAGGGGAATGGGAAAATAAACAAGGAGAGAAATGAATTACAGTAGATGGGGTAGAGAGAGAAGATGGGAGGGGAGGGGAGGGGGGATAGTAGGGGATAGGAAAGGTAGCAGAATACAACAATTACTAATAGGGCATTATGTAAAACTGTGGATGTGTAACCGAAGTGATTCTGCAATCTGCATTTGGGGTAAAATTGGGAGTTCATAACCCACTTGATTCTAATGTATGAAATATGATATGTCAAGAGCTTTGTAATGTTGTGAACAACCAATAAAAAAAATTAAAAAAAAATAAAATAAAATAAAGATATTGTGTCCTCCTGAAACTAAAAAAATAAATATTTAAAAAAAATAAATAAAAGATCTGGTGTCAGCCACAAAAAAAAATAATAATATTTTTCTTGTTGTTTTATGGGGTATAAAAATCTTTGAATACTTCATTTTTTCATAGATTACTCTTTATATTTAAGTGTGAGCTCACAATAATTAAATATTTAATAACAAGATATCTCTTAGTGGATCAATTCACTGGTGTGTCTGCAATATTGTGCATACCTAAATCAAGGCTGGTAAGAGGGAAAAGGACAGCTGCTCAGAACCCTCCTCTGGTTCTCATTCGAAGTCAGAGGATTAATTTTCAGGCTTCTTTGGGGTTATCATACTGAAGACTGAGTGGATAAGAAAAAAAAAAGACTTGCCTTATTTCCTAGGCTGTGGTACCTGATTTCTTTGACATTTGTTGATTTTTATTGTTTTTAAATGTCTTTCATAAAAACATGCCCATTATCACAAAATAACTTTAAAATATTAGCATAGGAAATGCAAGATAGTACACAGGATTTAAAGTTAGAAGAGCAGGCTTTGTAAGCTTTGATATTTAATAACATGTTTGAAAAAGTCAAGGCAGTTAATCACTTGATGCCTTAATCTCTTCATCTATAAATGGGCAGAATTCCTTTATTTGTCTCATGAAATTTAAGACATTTTAACAGTTGTTTATTTGAAAGCACTTTTTAAACTGTAAAAATTTTAAAAGTTCTTACTTTAATTGAGCTCTTCTGTAAAAAATAAATCTAGGAACTAAACAGTTCATTCTTACAGACTATATAAGTATAAACTCTTGAATATATGATCTACTTGAATGACTGGTTTTGTTTTTTTCATTTTTATGAATCTGTAATTTTTCTCAATAAATGATTTTATCCAAGCAATGTAGATAATTGCTTTCAATCAAATTTTCATTGCATGTTTGTATTGAATAATAATATAAAAACAATATTAACTTTTGTTTATTTGGGGCATATTTTTAAGAAGCTGATAATCAAATGGCCCTAATTATTTTAAAATATGTTCTGCCAAAATGTAACTAGGATGCATATTATCACCATGGTCAAGCAGAGACTAAGTCTTATTCAGTTCTAGTTCCAAGCCTCCAATATGATATTTCTGTTGTAGTTTCCAAAGGAGCAGCTGATTAATGTAGTTCTTAACAGCTTTTTTTTTAATTTATAAAGCTTTGTAATATTTATTATTTCAATTAATAAACACCATGACCATGATAATCACAAATGGTGAGATTTAAAGGGCTTTATATATATCACCTAACTCCCATTATCCATATATCATTTGAATTACCTTTACAATCTTCTTATCAATTGCTTCTCAAGTTCATTTTAAATCACTTACCATAGTGGAAAACTCCCTACTTCCTGAGATATTAATTTTCCTTTTATAGGTTTTCATTTATTCCCTTATTAACCATAAGATTTTGTTCAAATATTTTTTTCTCTCTGAATTTTTTGTTTATTCCATTGGGGAACATATGGAGTTAAAGCACAACTCATGCATTTATTGAGGCAATCATATCAAATCAAATTGCATAAAGAAAGATATTTGAAAATGGACAGTTTTTTTGAAAATGAAATTTTCAACATTGTATCATATTTGGACAGCTTTCCTTTCTCTTAATTCCACTAGTCTTTTGAAACACAATGCTGTATTCATTATGAACCCTCCTTCAACATCCCAGGCATAAGGATACTTTTCTTCTTCCCTCATGACCCAATCATCTAGTAAAGGCCACGACTGTAAATAGTATCATATTTGGACTTATTAAGTTTTTACATGATTCTTTCAGGGACACAGATAGCCTTTATGTTACAGTGTAGATATGAAGTATCCCCCAAAAGTTCATGTGAGACAATGCAAGAATGGTCAGAGGTGAAATGATTAGGTCATGAGAGCTGTAATCTAATCAGAGGGTTTATTCACTGATATAGATTAACTGGATTGTACTATAGGCAGGTAGGTTGTGGCTGAAGGATGTTAGGTCACTAGGGATGTGCCTTTGTGGTTTATATTTTGTCCCTGATGAGGAGAGCTCTCTCTCTGCTTCTTGGAAACCATGTCCTGAGCTGCTTTCCTCCTCCATGCCCTTCTGACAGAGCAATGGAGTCAGCCTCTACACGTAAGGACTGAGACCTTTGAAAACATGAGCTCTGAATAAACTTTTTCTCCTTAAAATTGTTGTCTTTTGATCACAGCAGTGAAAAAAATCTGACTAAAAGTCTATAATACACAGTATTACCAGAAACTATTTGGGTTTATCAATTCATCAACCAACAAATATTTACTTATTTATTATAAGTACTTAATGGAAGCTGTAATGAATAAATGAATTCCACTCTTTCAGAATTTATTAGTAAGAAATATAACAGAAATATAGGAGACTACTCAGAATGCACTAGACTAGGGGTTTAGTGCCATTTGCATGTATCCTCTGTGTCCTCTAATGATGATTTACTTCATGCAGACCAATTTGACAATTTCAGTTTTTTTTCTTTTTTTGTGGTACTGAGGATTGGACCCAGGGCCTTGTACATGATAAGTAGGAGCTCCACCATTAAGCTACACCTGCAGCCCAATGCAAACCAATTTGAAAGGAGCAGGAAGGCAATGAAGAAAAAACCTAAGAGAAAGTTATGATATATATGTGTGTGTGTGTGTGTGTGTGTGTGTGTGTGTGTGTGTATATATATATTATGATATATATAGGTATATATATAATATGATATATATAGGTATATATATAATATGATATATAGGTGTGTATATATATAATATGATATATATAACAGAACTCTGTCTCCATCTCTTGAGGGCTCATTTCTCTCTAGTCCCTCATAGATATTTTTGTCTTATTTGGAACACTCAGATTTTACTATTGATTTTAGGACTCATAAAACTTTTCTCTGAAATATATAAGCCCTGCATATAATGAAGTTGACATTATAGTAGGAAAGTGTCCAAACCCAAATGTGTCACACAGATGATAAGTGAAACTAAAGCTTTGAGGACCACAATTCTAGACCACAGCAATATGTCCTTCTAGAATCTTTAATAACAGTAATGACCATAGCAATTCTATTTAGTGTGTACAAAGGGATTATAGATGACGAAATATGTTTTAGGAGACAACAAAAGCCTATGTTATATGTTTACTTCTATTCTATGATAATATCTTGTAGTTTCCCTACATATCACAGATGGCACTGTATTATGATTTCTTGATTTTCTGAAATTTACCCTATAGACCCAAAGCCATGAGAGAAGATACCTGCTCTGTTTTTCCAACTTGCTGAGAGATGGGGACACTGCCACTATAGGTAGTTAGGTATCCTAGGAGCAAGAGTGGCTCTGAGTTCATGGACATTGTGTTCTCTAATAAAACCAGTACCATTATTTTCAGGACCCAGGAGCTATTGGGGAGTGAAATCAAGTTCATCCATTTTCCCTCCAAATAAGCATCAGTGACTATGGTTTAACCCAGGGAATACATTCATCTTCTGTATATTGGTATCTAAAGAAGCACACCTAGAATTCCATTTTATAGCATCCAGCTTTTTACCACATGGCCAGCTTGTATGAGTGAGGTTCCAAGTCATTGTTTAGTACCTGCCCAACATAGCTTTCTGGATAGTGCCCAAAACATACTAGGCTATCACTAATAGTTCATTAAATAATAATATAGGAATGAATGCAGTAATACTGAATAATAAATCTCTTTTATATTTTATGGATATTTAGTGATGTGGAAGTGAAGAATAGTTCCTCCCTAAGTGAGGGTTCACAAGATTCTCTTTGCATATGAGCATTGGTTAAATATATCCATTATTGTTAATAAATTAATGAGATGACATTCCTAGGACAAACTTTAATTTAACTGGAATCAGGTTTCAGGTTTAACTTTTATGCAGAGATAACATACTTAGAATGAACTGTAGAGTAATAGGCCCTAGCCTTTATTTAAGATAGACCCATGGATGGAATATGCTACATTTTGGTGATAAGGAATCTTATAAAGGTTTAAAAACATCTTAGATGTCTTGTCTTAATTATCTTTTTTTTCCCCCAAATCTGGTTAATTCAATGAAAACTGTAGAAAAATTAAGGGTGCATTAGTATATGAACTCCAAGTATCAGCAGTAATATTTTGCCTCTATGTTCCTTACTTTTGTCAGAAATATTTTATTGACATATAATAATTATACATAGATATAAGGTACAATGTGATAATTTGATACATGTGTGCAATGTGTAGTAATAA
Organism: Spermophilus citellus; assembly: GCF_964194105.1. Taxonomy (NCBI): domain Eukaryota; kingdom Metazoa; phylum Chordata; class Mammalia; order Rodentia; family Sciuridae; genus Spermophilus; species Spermophilus citellus. The sequence continues at coordinate 20,451,669 of NC_138190.1, read as the reverse complement.
GGATAATTAGCATTTCCCTCTTTAATATTTATCATCTGTTTGTGTTGGGAAACTTCAAGCTCCTGTATATTGGTATCTGTATTCTAATTTTTCATAATGTAGGCCATAAACTGTTGTTAACTATTGTCATCTTATAGAATTTTAGAATTTATTCTTCCTATGTAACTGTATTTTGATACTGATTACACAACCTCCATTTCCTCTCTCCCCTATTTTTCCTAATCTCTAGTGACCGCTATTTTCTATTTCTATGAAATCAACTTTTGTAGCTTCCACATATAGGTGAGAACATTTGTTATCATTCTATCCCTTGCTTATTTCAGTTACGATAATACTCTTAAATTCTGTGAGACCATGATTAATCTGAAAATTTATTTGATTTTAAAAAACACTCAGGAGATTTCTCCAAATATTTTGCAAACAATCATCCATTTATATGTGGAAATTATTGATATTTATCACAGCATCTGCAATTGTCAACAGGATTATAAACTTTATGGAGTAAAGAACTCTATCAGTTTTTCACAAAACATCAGTAGCTACTGAGAAACATAAAGTGCCAAATCATGTGCACCAAAAAAGAATAAATCAAAATGATTCAGGAGGTTTCATTAAATTAAAATAATATTGTTTGTAAAACTTTTTATAGAATACATAATTCATATGAAAGGGAACAAATACTGTGTGTATACACACAAACATAAAGTTTCTTTTGTTTTTAGTTGTAGATGGATACAATACCTTTGTTTGTTTTTATGTGATGCTGAGAATTGAACCCAGTGCCTCACAAGTGCCAGGCAAGTGCTCCACCACTGAGCTATAACCCAAGCCCACAAACACATATTTTCCTGAATGTCTCAGAAACCAAGTGATATTAAAGATATACCTTTAAGAACATATAAAACACTTTGTTTGTATATCCTCTATTGATCTTAAATAATGCAACAATACCAGTAAATTAGAAATGTTCTTTATTTACTAAAGTCAAATCTTCATCTAAACAAGAACGTGAATTTTATTTCTTTGCCTTGATTTATAGCTTTATTATGTGTATTACCAAATATATATATTTGCTCCCGTCCTTCCTATTTATCTATCTATATGTGTATATAGATCTTATTCTGTTAATTCATGTAACTATAATTGATCAATTTTACTACCCTATTATACTTTTATAATTACAATCAATCATATAAATGTAATACAAGTTGTAGTTCCATTTTATTAGGAATAAATGATTGAATTTGTATTAGTAAGAATCCCTGCAAGTACCAGATGGCAAACTCAAATTTAGTAACTTGGTTAGAGATTAACAAAGAGGCCATTTTTAAAAAAGTATGGAAGGGCTTCAGCAAATAAATATGGGATAATGTAGTAACTCAGGGTTGGTAACAGTAAAGAGCCCTACCCTGCCCTAGATGTGAAGGAACATAATCAATTACTCAAACTTGGAGAATGTAGATAAACAGAAGGTAGAAACAGAGGGCTTCCTGGTAAGTGTGGTCTTTATGCATAGAAAATTCAGGCAATTCTTCTAAATGGGAGGCTACTGAAGTGTAAACCCCATCCTTTTTCAGACTTCCAAGGCTTATCAGTACTTCACATTAGCTGAAAAGCCAACAGCTGGAAGTCAAGGGAGCTGATTGACGTCCAAATTAATAAACTGATTTACCCATTTCCCAGAGCACAGAGTAAATGGAGAACTGCATATGAAAGTGAAACAAGATATTTAGCACCATATATATGTATTTGCACATGTATGTGTATGCATGTTTATATATAGTTGAGTGTCTCTGATTAGATATAATGTCTCTGATTAGATACTCTGTATTTATATTCTCTTCACAGTGTCTTTTGTTAATCAAATGTTCTTAGTTTTCAAATAATTTTTATGGCTACAAATTTTGAGTTTTATTTTTAAAAGCCTTCCCTACTCAGAATTTTAAAAGATGGTTTTTGAGCTGGGGATATAGCTCAGTGCTAGAGTACTTGCCTAGTATGTGCTATTCCCTAGGTTTGACCCCTAGTACTGGAAAAACACTAAATAAATATAAAATAAACTTAAAATATAGTTCTCTAGACTGTCTTCTTAAAGTTATGTTTTATTTTTATACTTAAGTCTCTAATCCAACTCAAATTTTTATAATATGAATGTAAGGATCTTATTTGCTTTCCATACAGTTTACCAATTGTCTCAGTGGTTTGTTGAGTAATCCACCACTGTGCAATTTATACGATTTATATTCTTTTAATCAGAAAATCTATTATAGTACCAAATATATGCCTTAATTTCCATGGCCTTTAATGTGCTGATATCTGTTCTTTGATGAGTATCTTTTTCTCTTACATACATTGAAATTGGTTTGTGCATTACATTGAGAATTACTGTTGGGACTTTAATGAGAATAATTGGAATTTAAAGACCAATTTAGTTTTGGATTTATATCTTAACTAAATTAAATGATTTTATTATTCCTATATTCCTATACCATGAATATAGTGTAATTCTTTATATGTCTTTAAAAGCATTTTCTCCTCAAATATCTGGTATCTTCTTTGCTATTATATTTCTAAGGATTTTATATATTTTGTTGCCATTTTCATTATTTTATTCGGGGTTTTCCCCAAAGATAGAATTCTTGTACATAGGTCCTTTATTTGCAAATTGTTTTTCAAATTGTTACAGGAGAATTTGAGAGTGAAGGATATGGAAAACACCAACCCCAGGGGAAAAGGGAAACCATACCCTTAGGGAGAAAGGGAAGAGAAGGTTGTGGACTTTCACCATTTCCCAGCAACAATGGGCTTTGAACTTTAACAACTGCTCCCCTTAATTTATACTTTGAACTTGAACAACTGTTCCCCCTGACTGCATGACCAACGCATCCTGCTATGATTCAAGTCTCACTTAAACCCTATAAAAATCAGACCCCTCTTGTAACCAGTTGCCATTTTCTTTCCTGTAAATGTGCCCCTCCACTGCTTAACTCCACTGCTTAATAAAAGGCATCACTGATCCTTTGAGATCTGTTGGCATTTTGGTTATTTTTTGCTTTCAGAGAGGAATAGGGAAGGGAAAAAAAAACTATTAAAAAGATGTGTGTAATCCAGGTAGCCACCCCCATAGGAAACTGGCATTTAATTCCACTCAGAATTTTGAATATCCATATGAAACACTTTTTGAAACTGCCCCTCTGAGGGATGAAATATGACAGCACTTATTCATTGACTCCATCACTTCCTATTCAAGAGTAGCTCCATGACACCAACTTCAGACTTCTGAGTGTATGTAGTTGTATTTTAAGTTCACAGAGTAAGAAATAAGAAGTACGTAGAACCTCTCTGAGAGATGGCAGCTGGTCAAAGTTTGAGTAGATTAGTTCTACTATAACAGAGGGAATAGAGTGAAACCAAGAAAACCAAGAAGTTATGTGAAAGAGGTTTCCAATAGTTTTGTAAAATTTGTATTTTTATTCTGAGTTTTGTTGGGGAATAGATATGCAGTTGACTTCATATTTCAATTCTCTATACAGAAATCTTCCCAAAGTCAATTAATAACTATAATACTTGGTGTTTAAAATTTTTTTCACAGTCAAATGTCAGTAAATCTTTTATTCTATTTTGTTTATTTTTTTCAATAGTAGATATCAACAAAATATTTAACAAATACTTTTTTGCTGCATTTTTCAAGGTGGTTAACATAAGGTTTCTTTCATTTTTTGTTATAATAGGGTGATTTACATTATTTAATCTTACCAATATTTTATTCCAGAGATTAACTAAATGTTGTCATGCAAATTGTTTTTAACATTGCTGAGTATGTTTTTTCTTGTTTGGGTTCACACTTTTGCATTTATGTTCCTGTGTGAGATTTCTGCAATTTTTCTTCCACTGAAAACAGCCTGCTGTTTTGTTCCACGGATGCTTTTGTTTTAATTTGGAGTTATCTTTTTGTTTAAGTGTTTGGGAAAATCATCCTCTAAAGCAATGAAAGCCTAGTGTTTGCTATGTGGAAACATTTTTACTATATCTTGAAGTTCATTAAAAAGTACTATACTGTGTTCATAAATTAGTTTTCTTTAAAATTTACCAAAAAGTAAAAAAAAAATCTTGTCAACATGTTTTTTTATAACCTTTTAAATTTCTCTTCTGATTTTATGTATATATTTATTATTTTCATTTTTTCATTTTATTTATATTGTTTTCTGTTTTGCTTTGACTATACTTACAATAAATTTATCAATTTTCTTAGCCTAAGAACCTTATTTTAGCTCTATTGGTTATTTCTGTCTTATGTTTTTATTCTATTTATTTAATTTCTGCTCTTTATTATTTTATTTCCTTCTAATATGTGATAACTAATTATACTGTTCAAACCTTAACTTTTTGTGTTAGGTGATTAGTTTATTAATATCTAGCTTGTTTTTCTAAGTTAATCATTTAATATTCTAAATTTATATGAACTATAAGCATCTTGTAAATTAGATATGTATATCACAATAAATTTCATTTCTGATTACTTTAATACTGTACATTATTTTTCTTTGATCAATATACTGTTCAAAGTGTATCTTAGTTTTCAAGGATATGATACTTAAATTTATTTTTATTAATTTAAAATGCAAATGAACTGTGACTATTTTATATTATATCATTCCCTTAAAGTATGTTAAGACTTACCTTATCACCTAACACATAATCAGTTTCCTTTAATATTGCCATGTTTAATTGAGGACACATGAGAATTTTTCCTGTATATATTCAGTAGATCAAGCTTGTTAATCACCTCTATTCTGACTGAATTTTATACTCTTGATCTATCATTTCCTGAGAAAAATATGTTATCTTACATTATACTAATGCATTTGTCTGCTTCTCCTTTCTTGTGTATAAATTTCTGTTGGTGTCATTTTGAGACTTTGTACTATATACATAGAAGCCTAGAATTTGTATGTCTTCTTGGTTCATTTAAATCTCTATTACTATGACATGACCATCTTTATTTTAAGTAATTCTTGTTGCATTTGAGTCTATTTTGTAATTAGTTTGTTTTATTTTTAGCCAATACCATGCTATTTTTATTACTATAGCTCTGTAGTATAATTTATATCAGGTATTGTGATGCCTCCTGCATTGTGTTTCTTGCTCAGTATTGCTTAGACTAGTCTGGGTCATAAGTCATTATAGTTGTATGTAGTAGTTGGGGGTTTTCCCCCCAAAATCATATATACAAGGATTTCCATTTCAGTTCACAACACCCCATTTTCCCTCCCCTTCCTTGTTCTCCTTCCTTTACTCTGATAGACTTCCTTTTACTCATCTATTTATTTTTTATTAATTCTTTTTACTTATACATAAAAGTAAAATGCCCTGTGGTATATTTATATATGCATATAACATGATTTTTTAAGAATTTATTCCACATTGCCTCCCCTTACTCATTCATACAGTGTCTCTCAAATCTCCTCATTCTGTATTGCTCATCTTTTCTATATCTTTATTATATCCTAATCTTCCTTCTTTCTTTCCTTTATTTTACTCTAGCTTCCACATATGAGGGAAAACATTCAATCTTTGAGTTTCATGTTGTTGCTTATTTCACTTAGAATAATGTTCTTTGTTTTCATCCTTTAACCAGCAAATTACATAATTTCATTCTACTTTATGGCTGAATAGAATTCCATTGTGTGTATTTACCACATTTAAAAAAATCCATTCATCTATTAATGGGGTCTGGGTTGATTTCATAATCTAGCTATTGTGAGTTGTGCTGCTACCAGCATTGAGGTAGCTGCATTCCTATTATAATCCTGATTTTAGTTTTTTGGAAAAATACCAAGGAGTAGGATAACTATGCCATATGGTGATTACATTCTCAGTGTTTTGAGGAATTTCTATATTTCTTTCCAGAGCAACAATGTACAAGTTTTCCTTTCTCCCCAACATACTCACCAGCATTTACTATTATTTGTATACTTGATAATTGCCATTCTGACTAGAGTGAAATGAAATTTTACCATAGTTTATTTGCATTTCCCTATTGCTAGAGATAATGAACATATTTTTCATATATTTCTTTTTCATTTGTTTCTTCTTTTGAGAAGTTTCTTCTTAGTGACAAAGTATTGATTGTTTTTTTTCTTGTATAAAGTTTTTTGAATTCTTTATATATTCTGGATATTAATCCTCTGTTGGAGGAGTAGCTGGCAAAGATTTTCTCACATTTTCTAGGCTTTCTCTTCATTCTCTTAATTGTTTCCTTTGCTGTGCAGAAGCTTTTTAATTTGACGGCATCCAACTTATTGATTCTCTATTATATTTCTTGAACTTCAGAGGAGGGGGTCTTGTTAAGGAGGTTGATGCCAAAACCAATATGATAGAGTATTGACTTTATGTTTTCTTCTAGCTGTTACAACGTTTCTTGTGTAATTACTAAGTCTTTGAGAATTTTGATTTGAGATTTGTGCCTGGGAAGAGATAGGGATCTAGTTTTATTTTTCTACATAGCTGTCCAGTTTATCAGCACCATTTGTTAAAAAGGCTGTCTTTTCTCCAAAATACATTTTTAGCACCTTTTTCAATACCAGATGGCTATTAGTACTTGGGTTGTCTCTATATTTTCTATTCTGTTCCATTGGTTTTCATGTACATTTTAATGCCAATACCATACTATTTTTATTACTATAGCTCTGTAGTATAATTTTATATCAGGTATTATGATGCCTCCTGCATTGTGTTTCTTGCTCAATATTGTTTAGATTAGTCTAGGTCACTTATTCCAAATAAATTTAAGGATTGTTTTTTTCTAATTCTGTGAATAATGCCATTGGCATTTTGATGAGGATTGCATTGAATCTGTATATTGCTTTTGATAGTATGTGCCAATGTCTTGGCTGGGCACAGAATCACAAGCCACCACACACCTTGTAGATTCAAACAGCAATTCTTTATTCCCGAACTCACACCGGCCTCTACACACGTTCTCGGGCAATCCAAGTTCTGCCACCGCCCAATTCACCTACTCCACGAGGCTTCTTTTCCCAAAATACTTTCTGAATCTCACGAGAACTCAATGGGAGCTCAGGTAGCAGGAACGCCCTATTTTCAGCAGCAATAATCTTCAACCTCCAACTTCCCTAAAACCCATATTGTCTTAAACCGGGAACGCCTTAAACTTGTCTTAAACCGGGAACGCCCTAAACCCAAGGACCGGGATACTTCCTCAAACCTGATCAGCTCTAAACCCGGATCCGCCCTGGTCCTAGAGCAAGGTCACCTTACATGCAGTGTCAACAGCGAAATTCCAAGGCAAGTCCATTTAACATGGGGTACTCTGGCAAGGAAATTTCGATGCATCATTCCTACTTGGCAATGGCCCTCAGCATCTCCCCCCTTCTGATTAATTAAACAACAAGCAATGTGGCTTAAGGACCGTGCCTGGTAGGTTGTCCAATTCAACATATGGTTCTTACCCGTCATGGGAAAACTGACCTTTAGGCGTCAGCTTCCTGTCTTAGGTTGATACCACTGCAATCAGATCAACCCGTCACTGACTACCGGTCCAGCATTCAGCCATGCTTGTGGATAGGCCTATGCACCAGTGGGGGGGTGAGGTTCTTGCCTCACTTCTGTTGGCCCCCAAATTTAGCCTTGGTGCCAGTGGGGGGGTGAGGTTCTTTGCCTCACCTCTGTTGGCCCCCAAATTTTAGACCATCACTAGTAGAAGGGAGGAGGATACAGAAATGCCACGACACCAAGCCAATTGACGGCTCCTTTGGAAAAATTGCGTCACTGGTGACACCATCAGCAAAGATATGCCAGTATTACCACAATAAACATGGGGTGAGCTGGCAAGGAAATTGCATCACTGGTGACACCATCAGCAAAGATATGCCAGCAGTACCACAATTCGCTGCACCAGACGATATTTCACAATGCATGCAACTGATATATAGTCCAGGCAAGTTCTGCAAGCAGTTCAAATCAGAGGAGTATATCAATATGTCCATTTCCTCCCAAAGTAAATCAAGTCCTTGATTGAGCATTACTTGTTGAGTTATATTCATTGATGCATCAGTTTATACAGTTTACTGTGATAGCTATTGTAGAATCTGTAGTTTGGTTTTATCTTAGTCTTCACCAGCACTGGGATAGAGATGGGAATTCTGGCAATGACGCTAAAGAGACATTATCCTGAACAGAATTATTAAATATAATGAAAAGGAAAGGTGAAAGTAAACAAACAGATCTGTTAACACCTTTAAAAACAATCCTTAACAGCTGTTTACCTAATTTAAATTAAACCATTTAAATCACGTGAATAAAAAAAAATTCGGATCCATTTTTTCATGAGCGCTCCTCATATAAGAAATATGGACATACACACAAACAGACATACAACACAAAACACAAATGTGCACACAAACGTACAACACATAAGACAATGATAAAGGCCTTGTAGTTTTACCTAGGTGAAATCTCCATTGCAATGTTTAAAAACTCCACAGTCAAAAAATAAAACTGATCAGAAAAACATTAACCTAGGTTTGTATGAGCTCAAAAATAAAATAGAACTTTATGATGTGGGAAAAATGCAACAATAAAATAGATATTGAAAAAAGCACCCTGGTTAATCACTGTTGCCGATGTAAGAATAGCCAAGCTGGAGCTCTGGATATCAGCTGTTATGGATTTGAGTCAAATCATCTTCTTTTTCTGTAGAAATTGCTTTAGTTAATCTCTCTGGAATCCAAATCGGCTGCTGTTCTCCCTGTGGAAAAACACAAACGGAACCCCGACTCCAGACAATAACTGGGTCGGGACCTTTCCATTGTCCTGTTACAATATCTTTCCAAAGTACCTTAGGCTTATGTACATTTTTCGGATACATATGTCTTTCCGCAGTACTAAGTCCTGATGAATCCAAATTTAAAAAGTTTAGAGTAAAAAGGGTTATTTTAAGTTTATCTTTGGGGGATATATACCCCTTAAAGATCCTTTTAAATTTAAGTCTTTCAAAAGCATTTCGCCTTAGTTTTTAGAATTACTTTAGTCCTTTTAGTTTTTTGATGTGGTTTAAAACCAATTTCCTTCTAGTTTAATGTTTTCTAAATTGGCTCTTGTCTATAAATTTTAACACCTCATCTGAGACTTGTAATTTCTGCACCACCAAAAATTAAAGTTGATGGGCTTTTTGAAAAAAAATTACTAATAATCTCCGTGTTCTTCTATTTTATCCAATATTTGACTTTAAATTTCTCTCTTCTACCTTTTTCTATCTTGAATGTCTGTATCTAATAGTTGTCTTAGCCTTTTGAATTTTCTATCTGAAATATCTTTACTTGACATTTTCAATCTTATTTCTATCTTCTAGTTTTCTTCTAAGTTTTTTATATTTACCCTTAGTTGCTATTTTCTATCCTAGTTTTCTTTTGTTTCCTATTTTGTGGGTTTAAAATTCTTGTCTTTCTACATCTTTTTTATCTTCCTATATCTTTTTTATCTTTCTACATCTTCTCTCTTTTTTTTTACCTTTCTGTACTTCTGTTTTTAAAGTTTTCCACTTTAAATTTTTAATCTTCTTTATCTAATATCTTTTATCTTATTATCTTCCCATTTTCATGGGTTTTTTTTCCTCCATCATGAAGGCATCTTAACCACCTTCAATTTATCCTTTTAAAGCCTTTTGCAACTTATTTAGACATTTTACAACTTTTTACTTTACCACACAAAGATTATCTCATCTCCCTCTTTTTAGTTTAATAAGTATATTTTAATAGTTTGATGAGTAAAGCAATCTTTTTTCCGCCATGAAGGTATCTCGACCACCTTCAATTTAACCTTTTAAATCCTTCCAGTTATCATCTATACTGTACTTTTAAATGTACTTTTTCACCACCTACAGCTTCACTCTTTTAAATGAGGCTTAGATTCTGTTTAAATTGCTTTAATGTTAGTTTACATGGCTGCCCTTCAACCAAAGGCTTTTTTTTTTTCCATTAAGAAGCTTTGTCTCAATCTGCCATGTACAAATATCTTTTTCTTCTTTCTTCCTTTCTCAAGCTTTTAAATTAAGTCTAGTTTCCTCAAAATCTTTTTAAATGGCATTTTACAACTTTTTACTTTAAAACAGAGATTATCTCATCTAGAAGCATTTCTTTTTCCTTTAACCTTTTATATTAAAATATATTTCCACATCTTGAATCTTTTTATATTTCTTTTTTTAGCTATTAACCCTTTTTATAACTTCACATTCTGAAACAACTCTTATAAAATTTCCGATTTAGACAAATTACTCCACTTTAATAAGATGAAATAATTTCATGTTTTTTATGGTACTATAATATTGTAATTGAAACCCAACTGAAACTTCTTATACTCTTTGTATATAAATTACACCTGATAGAATCTTAAGACTTAGTAACCTTGTTTCAGCAAATACACAGACCAAAGCAATATTAAACCTTTTTCTATTTACCAATTTATGAAAACACACATAATGTTTAAATATATTATTACCTTATGGAACTTAATAAGTAAAGAGTACTTGATTTAATATTTAGTGGTTGATATTTTAACACTTTAGCTTTGTAAATTAATCAGATGTCTGTAAAAACCAAGATCTTAGACAAATGTAGTAAACAGAACTAGCCATCTCTTTCTTGTTGAAGAAAAATCCTTCTACAGGATACCATGATGGTTCCATTGATATACTTAATAACTCGTCTTTAAAAAGCCATGGGCTACATTTTTGTACTTTACCAACATATGTCCTAACTGTTCTTGGTCTTACTGGGGTGCCTCCTTTCTCTAACAATTTCTCTTCCTCGGAGGCGAACAACTTCAAACCTTGAGTCAACCATTTTCCCCAGTTTGCCTGAGAAAGTTCTAGGAACAGGCAACTTGAAATAAAAACAAAATAAATCAAAACAAGAACACATTGTTTTTTGAAATGGTCACCCATTTTTTTTTGCTCTCCTTCAGGAGTGAGCAAATTCACTTACCCCCAAGCTTCAGACATTCCGCGTACGGACCACCAAAATGCCAAAGTCTTGGCTGGGCACAGAATCACAAGCCACCACACACCTTGTAGATTCAAACAGCAATTCTTTATTCCCGAACTCACACCGGCCTCTACACACGTTCTCGGGCAATCCAAGTTCTGCCACCACCCAATTCACCTACTCCACGAGGCTTTTTTCCCAAAATACTTTCTGAATCTCACGAGAACTCAACGGGAGCTCAGGTAGCAGGAACGACCTATTCTCAGCAGCAATAATCTTCAACCTCCAACTTCCCTAAAACCCATATTGTCTTAAACCGGGAATGCCTTAAACTTGTCTTAAACCGGGAACGCCCTAAACCCAAGGACCGGGATACTTCCTCAAACCTGATCAGCTCTAAACCCGGATCCGCCCTGGTCCTAGAGCAAGGTCACCTTATATGCAGTGTCAACAGCGAAATTCCAAGGCAAGTCCATTTAACATGGGGTACTCTGGCAAGGAAATTTCGATGCGTCATTCCTACTTGGCAATGGCCCTCAGCAAGTATGGCCATTTCAACAGCATTGATTTTGCCTCTTCAGGAACATGGGATGTCTTCCCATCTTATATGGTCTTCTTCACTTTCTTCCTCCAGTATTCTATAATTTTCATTGTAGGGTTCTTTCACCTCCTTGGTTAGATTAATTCCCAAGTATTTTATTTCATTTTTTGATGTTATTGTGAATGGCATGATTTTCCTGATTTGTTTCTTGACTGAATCACTGATGAAGCATAGGAAAGCCATAGATTTAAAGAGTGTTAATCTTTTATCCTGCTACTTCACTGAGCTTGTTTATAAGCTCTCAGAATCTTCTGGTGGAGTTTTTGAGTCTTCTAGATATAGGATCATGTCATAAACAAACAAATAATTTGACTTCTTATTTTCTCATTTGTATCCCTGCAATTTCTTTCTCTTGCCTGATTGCTCTGGCTATTGTTTTGAGAGCTATATTGAATAGGAGTGTACTGCAGTCACCAGATCTGTTGGGAGGGATGGATTTTAATTCTTTTTTAAAATATTTTTTTAGTTGTCAATGGACTTTTCTTTCTTTATTTATTTATATGTAGTGCTGATATTTGAACCCAATACTTCGCACATGCTAGGCAAGCACTCTACCACTGAGCTACAACCTCAGCTCTGAATTTTCATTCTTTATATTTTCTTTTGACTCTGTATTTTTTGTGTCCCTAACCTATCTTCCAGCTGGGTGTAGTGCCTTGTAGCATCTAATATCCCTGTATAGGGTGGGATAGCCTGGGAAGTGCTGATGAATAGTGTAATTCTTAAGTGGGGGTGATGCAGAGTTCTGAGTTGGAATTTCCATTCATTGGGGTTTACATTTGGTTGGGTTGCAGAACTCTGTTGATGAGTATTTGAGACTTGGTCCATGTCCCATATTGGTGGGGAGCTGCCAATCTCTGCTGGACTTCTAGATATCTGGGGCCTCTAGTAAAATCTACTTTTGGGGTTTAGGAACTAATCTTCCACAGGTTTTACCTTCTCTGCTATGAATGAGAATTACAAAATATTCATCATGAAGTACAGATGTGCTTTTGTGGCCACTATGAGTGTCTTCCAATTAGCTCTTATGGAGCATCATCAACAACAAGAGCTTCCTCCTTTGGGATCTCGAAGCTGACTTGTCTAGGTAAAATTTTCTTTGTGCCTGTTTTAGTCTCTCCAGTTCAGGCTCACTGTGGGTTTTTTTAGTTGGTTGCTGGTAACTTCCTTTTTGAGTTCCCAACCTCCTGGCTCTATCCACAGCTGCACAAGCTGCATGGGGATAGCTTTTGGCACCTGGAAACATTTTTCATACCTGCCAAGTGTTCCACACTCAGAACAATTTTCATACCTGTGGAATACCCCTTGTGCCTGCAAAACACTTCAATGTTCATGCAACACAGTTGCTTCCAGGGAACACATTCTGCCCCTGAGGTGAGCAATTTTGGATTTGTCTTCTCTGAGCTGCTTCCCCTATCAAGTCTTGTGTCCATTAAAATCAGCTTCCCTGTGTAATCCACAGGTTCCCTACATCAGTTTTTCTTTATTTTTAAATTTATTTATCCACCAGCTATATGTTCAAGTTACCAAATTTCTGTGGCTCTATGGTTTTGTTTCTTTTTTTTTCTTTTTTGCAGTTCAGTATTAAGTGTCAGTGAGATTCCTTAGTTATTCACCTCACTAAGAAGGAGTCTTCTGTTTTTAAGTGTGGTTCTGAGGAATGGGTGGGAAGTGTTCCCTTCTCTAATCTGCCATCTTATCCCCTCCTTAGTTTATATATTTTGGTTAGTGTTTGTGGTTTTTTTTTTTTTAGTTCTATCCTTTGACTATCAAACTTGTGTATCCTAATGTTTTGAGATATCTTTTATATATATCATTTGGCTACGTGTAATAAATTTAGGACTTTATTTTTAATAGAAAACTTTCAACCATATATATTTTTATGATTATCAGCTCATTTTGTTGTATTTCTACTTTTAATTCTGTTTTCAGTATGTCCTGTTTTTGCTCATCCTTTCTTTCCTATCTACTTTTTGTTTGAGATTTTCTGCTATTTAATCATTCCATTTACTAGATTGCAATTGATATGCTTTATATATAGCACTTTAGTGTTTACCTTAGATACTTTAAGCACCAGAGTCAAAATGGAAAAATTTCCTTTCTGTTGGTTGCTAACTTCTTATGTGATACAGGCTTAGTGCTCATTTTACAACATAGTGATTATGTGGTCCACTTATTAGACTCTGGTTTAGGCAGGTCATAACTTTTCTCCTATCCCCTAATCCTGATCAGGCAACAGGAAAGAAGTTCAAGGTCACTCTATTTCTGTAGTTATCCTGACTGCAAAAATCTTATCTCAACATTCATCTCCCAATTTTACCATGTTTACTTTGTTTCAATGCTGGATTTTTTTTTCTTTATCATACTAGTTCAGGGTTTTAGTCAATTATTTTCATTCAGATTTTTTTAGCTCTTCAGAATTATTCAGAGTATCTAATCCATCATATCACCAGAAACTGAAGTCCTTCAGAAGAATTTTTTTAAACTTTGTGAGAATGCAAGTAGACACATTTAAAATTTCAGATATAATTTCTTCAGTGAATATCTAAATCTCTTTTATTTTTATTTTGAAATATTAACATTCATGAATTAAAGATACCGCCTGGATCTATTATAAAATATTTACTTTGAGCTGATCCAGGACTGAATACAGTAATGCCTTTCTGAATTCTTCAGGAAATGGGATCTTCTGTTCAGATCTTTTTTGACCAAAAATGCCCTTTCTGATTTCAGGGAAAGTCAGAAAAATGAAAGGCATATTTATGAAAGTTAGAACTCAGAAAGTAAAAGTTGATGATCTAAGAAGTAGCAGCACTACAGGAACTACTGGAATTACCACAAGATAGCCTTCCTTGACAAAATTGAAAATCAACCATGTGGACTGGGGAGATTATAATAGTGCTTTTCAGACTGACACTTGCTCTGAATTTAGGAGGCTTTTGTAGATTTGCCCAGTCTTTTGTGATTAAGGACACAGCATTGCTAATCTCCTACTACTGAGCAGGTAACAAGGACTTAAGGTAAACTTTGTGCTAAAATGACAGGAGGGTGACATTTTGTTCTAGTTAGTATTAGATATTGCATAGTATATCCTATCGCCAATCTTTATTAATTAGAATGCCTATTTCACCCTTTAGGTTTTCAAATTTAGTACATTACATTCTTAGGGAAATGTATTCTATACTGGAGAAGATTTCGTAGGTAAGATCTGATGAGGTTCTGGAAATCAATTCTAATGGACAGGCAGTTGGTCCTGAAATCTACCTGCTCCATGATTAATAAAACTCGTTGGCAACAACAAATGAAAGTGCCAGAAATTTCAGTGCCCCATAAAAACTGCTCATTATATCAAGCTTCATCTAAAATTGATTTTGACAAAAGAGTTTTCTTTGCAGATTTTCTGGCACTTTCTGATGAGAGAGTATGAGAGCTGTGAATGCACACATATATTCTCACCCATCTCTCACTTCCTTTCCTGTCAAAGGTAGACACTTAAATGGAAGTTTAATTTTCTTGAGGTTAGATCAGTTCCATTACACTGTGAAGTGAAAAACTAAAATTGGGTCCTTCTGGTTTAATTTAGGACACACAAGAATATGCAAAAGCCTTTCAAGTATCTACAAAAATATCTTAAAGAATTTAATTAAAAATAAAATTTAAAATCTGATTAGCTGCATACATAAAGATTTTTTAAATAAGTAAAGTGTATGCAGCACTAAAGAAATGCTTCATAAAATGTAGTATTGGCTTTACCACACATAGGTTATGTGCAAAAAGGTTATTTAATTTGCTAAAAATAATTCATTAAAAAATAACCACGTCTGCATTATTAAATCAGCCAGTGTGGTGGTACATGCTTGTAGTCCCAGCTGAGAAGGCTTAAAACCAGAGAATAGCTTGAGTCCACAAGTTACATGCCAGCATGGAAAATATAGTGAGATCCCATCTCAAAACAAAGTAAAAAATATTATTAAACCTATACAATAAATAAAACATTATAACATAAGGTAGGACTTCATTTTTCTCTTTATCTGGTTCTCCTTCTTTATGACTGAAATATATTCAAACATTTCTATAATATTTTTCCAAATTGAATTTTTTTAATCTTTGAATTTAGGTACATGTCCATGTGCTATGAAGGTAATGTAGACGCCGTCTTACATAATTTAGATGATTATATAACCTTTTGTTGAATACAGTACAGCAATGACAAAGAAAACCTTGGCATTCCCAAAGGAGAACAAGACTCAATATCAGAAATTTTTGATGAATTAAACATTTAGGCAAAAGTGAGAAATCACCAGGACAGCAGTTCATATGAGGACTTTTTCTTTGCCTTTATTCATTTTTGTTTTTTGTACAGTTGAAACATATTCAATTTAAGCATTTTATAATCATATTTCCATATCACACAGAAAGCCTTTAGTGCATGTTTATGAGGTGAATATATAGATGTAAATACCCCCCCCTTTCTATTTTTTACTAATTTCAAGTTTTGGTACAAAGAGAAAGGTTAAAATCAATGTGGATTATATTACAAAGATGAAAATCAGTAAGAAAATGTATTTATTTTTCTATCTTCATGGAAGTTGCAAGAAAGGACAAATAAAAATGAATGTTAAAGCAATATTTGTTCATGGATGATTCCTTAATTCAAAAATAAGTTTTGTTCCCTGGCTTTTTTTTTTGTTCTTATATATTCTATGTTTATGTGTGTCTAGATTGATATAGACAGATATATAATAAGTACATCTGTTAATATATCAGAGAAATATATTTGCATATTTTCTCTGGTTCTATGTGCTCCATCACCTGTATTTTTAATACTTTGATTTTGTTGATTTTCCTTTTTCTTACTGATAGAAAAGGTGCCAGTTATAAAGAAAATACCTATCTAGAAAATCCAAGTTCAAGCATCACCTTCTCTGTGAAACTTATGTCCAATCATAGACAGATGATCATGTTTTTCTATAATCATACATAATTATCTACTATAGTATGTATTGTTTTGTTTGTGTTTTACGTTTTTATAATTGGTGCCATTTTTAAAGGTAGAAATCAGGTTTTATTGCTCTTTTCTTTGAGAGAGAGAGAGAGAGAGAGAGAGAGAGAGAGAGAGAGAGAGAGAGAGAGAGAGGGGCAGAGTCAGGATAAATTGAGAGAAGAAATACAGCACTGCCTTCCCCTTTCAGAGTAGTACTTCATGAATAGGAATTTGACTTAGTAATTCTACTAAGTTCTACATTGCCTCCAACCCTTGTGACTCAAGAATGAGCTCCATTATGAAAGTTATTTTCTAATTATACCAATGACAGACAACAATTTACGTAGGTGACATGAATGAAGCTACAGACATACACCTGAGGGATGAAAATACCATTTGCAAAAATAGCTCTGTATATGGGCTTGGGTTTTACCTAGGTAATTCTGCCATGGTAAGCAAGTTCATACCTTTTCCTCTAAATATAGTTTCATAAAAATTCTTATATTTTGTCAAGAATAGCATGTTGAAACAGAAAAATGATCTACTAGATTTTTCTGTTTACTCTGAAAAATTTGGATTTGGAAGTAGTCAAAATTTTACAGGAATGGGATAATTTTCTTTCCCTCTGGTGGAAAAATTACCAAAACAGTACCTTGTTCTTTTTGATTCTGACTGGTTTCTTAAAGGGTGAAGTCCAGAAAAGGTATGTGTATTCTACCAACATGATCTATGGGGGAAAAAAGGCTTTATGATGGTCATAAATCTCACAGCCTCTGAGAAAAAGTCCAGAGCAGGCACATGGTGCCATCCAACTGACATATATAAATGATGCATTTTCTGTTAGAGCCACAGCTCATCTCCATAATCCATAGAACTGTTGAGAAGACAAAGTGAGAAATGCAGTCTACTGAATGCCATAGCTAAAACAAAATAAGATGCAGTTAATCATATATCAACCTCCCAAATAATAAGCCCAGTAAGTAAATACAAACAGTAGACTGCAATGATCCAGGAATTTTTGGAGGAAATCTTGCACTTATTAATAAAACCATGAACAACAACCAATATTGGCATCTATGTGAAAGCATCAGCATTATGCACTCCTCTTATTTCACCAGTATTTTCTTAGGAATGATGGTTCACTCTCACATGTGAAACTATTACAGTAGTAAAAGGAGTTTTATATAAATCTTAGGAATTGAACATTTCTTGGAAAGACTCCCCAGACTCCTACTTCAGTTGATAACCCAGGAGAAGAGAACTGCTATGGAATATTAATTAATTTGCTTCTTCTGAAGATTTGAATTTCCATGGTGTACATGTTACAGGTATTGTGGAATCTTATGTGGCCAGTATAAATAAGAGTCATGTATGGAAGGACATTCCATAACATCTCACCATCTTCTCCTTACTTTCAACAGTTTATCCCCACTTGGCATCCCTGATAATTACCTCAGGGAATCAGTGGGCAACTATAAATGACAGCTATTTATTTTCTTCTTAGGGCTAACAGTTGTTTGTCAGTAAAATTCTTTTTCCACAACACTGATCCTCATTTTCCTTCTGTGTGGCTGTTGCCTCTACATATACATTGTTCATACTAGCAGTTAACAGAGACCATATTCAAATGTCCCAGAATCTTGTTATAGGGCTTTGGGTAGTTCAATTTAATATTTTACACTTTGCACATATGGTAAAATTCAGCCCTTTAATTACATGTATAGGCTGGTAAGAATCTTCATATTTTATTACTTTACTGGAAGATGAAATAGTTGAATTAACAATTGAAAAGATACATAGCAAGGACAAAATTAATTGCTGCTATCATCCAAAACCATATATAGAAAGACATTTTAAATAGAAAGGACATATCCAAGTTATCCTATATTTTATACAAGATTTGGGTATTAGCAAAATCAGTGATACCACCTGATAAAAAAGTTAATCAGTTGCTTATCATCAAAAATATTCCCTTTTTCTTTAGAATTTTTAAAATGTGTTTTCAAATTGGTACTTTATGCAGATCTTACCTTTTCTGTAAGTCATAAGTCCCTCCAGAGCAAGAAACAGGACTTAAATCTTCTTTGGCCTTCCACAGGTATTCATATGTGCTAATGCTTGCAAATGTATTAGTTATATGAAAAGCACAGATTTAGACCTAAATTCATCAGTTCTTTGACATATGCCAATAGCAATAGAATCAGGCTTCTTCTTATTAGCATAATTGTGCTTCCTCATGCATGCTGGCTATGCCGGGACAAATGATGCCCCCCACCAGATACTATCATGAAAAACACTCCCACACATTCTCACTTTTAATGTAAGCCACCTGACAGGGTCATATCTACCTGGGACCTGGAGTTCCATCTAATCAGGAGTATGAAACAGCAGGATCACTTGAGCCCAGGAGTTCAAGGCCACACTTGACAACTTAGCCAAACCTCATCTTGCTGAAAAGTATAAAAAGATCCATGGGAGGCACAGTATTGAAGGAGGGTCCAGAACATTTTATTTGTTCTAATTAGTTATGTATACATGATAGTAGAGTGCATTTTGACACATCATACATAAATGAAGTATAATTTCTTCTTCTGGTTGTACATGATGTAGAGATACACCGGTCTTGTAATCATATAAGCACATTTTTATATCAGTTGTGCTCAATACATGGTTTTAAATGAATGGATGGTATAGTGAGCATTCTTGTATAATAATTTTTTTTGTGTATATCAAGAACCTGTCTTGTTTAGCCAAATACTACTTCTCAACCACCAGACTTGAACCATGGACACTTTCAGCAAGAGTACTGGGTATAAAGGTAAATACCTGCATTTGAATGTTGGGCTATCTTTTTTAAAAAATGCTATTAAAAGATAAAGCTTTGATTAAAGGAGTATCTTTTCTATGAAGAAAGTACTGAAATTTGGTCAATAATTATAAATTCTTTAAGTAGGTGAATCACACCATAGAGTTATGAAAATCAGCCTACTCAAAGATAAGCTTGTATAGTTCAGGTTACATTATACTTTGTATGAAAAAAAATGAAATCTTTAAAAAGCAATTTAAGTTTTAGTTTGATTATATATAGTTTTAAGTTATGAAAGATTTCAAGCATAACACAGTAAGTAATATAAATCTATGTACCCACCATTACAAATAAAACAGATGATGCTGTCTTGCTATATAAGTTTGACATCATTAAAGCAAAAGAATAACAAGTATTTCTGATTATAAAATAATTGAGGTTTTTAAAAATTTAGGAGAAAATTAAAATTCTAACTTTGATGTATACTTATATATGTTAAAGCTATTTTACAAATGAAAACATCATAAATATTTTTTCATGTAAAAATAATATTTTAGAATATGTTTTTCAGATACTTATCATGGTCTATCTGAAATCATTGACCTATTATTGGATAATTAGGTTGTATTATTTCTATTATTATAAAAAATTGAAGTAGTCTTAACTAATTCATTTTTCTTTAGTCTCCACATCAAAGCCCTCATTGTCACCTACCAGCTATAACTTCAACTGTAAATAAAACCTTCCTTCTTCATTCTGATTTTAAACTTTAAAGATACTCTCTAGATTAAAGCTTTGGTACTCAAAGAGTAGGGTTTTATGACCAGTGGTATCTCTATTGCCTGGCTGCCTATTAAAAATAGGAAACTTCAGGCCATATCTCAAACCTACTAAATTAGAGTTTTAACTTCAATAAGACTCATGAGAAGACTCATGAATAGAAAAGCTGGGGAAGTATCACTGTGGTGAAAAATCACCACTTCTTATCTCATTGACCTTTTAGTCTCTCAATTCCTTCTTTCATGTTATACCCCATTTATCTTTCCTTACACTAAATATTTTTGTGTGTGGTACTAGGGATTGAACCCAGGGCCTTGCACTTTCTAGGCAAGCATTTTACTTCTGAGTTATATCCCTTGCCCCAAAAGTGAGTTTTCTGATGGGTCAAATCAGTTATTACTATTTCCCTGCTGCAAAGTTTCCAATGGTTTGCATTGAGCTTAATACAAATTTCAAATTACTTTTCAAGTTCTAGAAATCTCATTGTCTACCTATCTCTTCATCTTCTATATATTTTCCACCTCTCACTGTGGTCTGAATGGACTTACTCAAACACTATTTCTTCCATTATTCAACATTCCAATTTCATTCCCTACTTGTCCTTGCTGTTTACTCTCCTTTGAAAGTATTCCCTCTCCACAGCCATAGTATGTCTGTTTTAATAGTAAGGTTACTGAAATATCACAATCCTAGGGAGCTTTTTGCTTTATCTTACTGATTCCCATATTAATCCTGTTTTATTGTTTTCATATTTCTTATCAACTTATATAATTATCATTGTTATTCATTGAGGTGTAATTGGGTACCTTTTCCTTAAAAATAAGTTCAAGTGGCAGAGTGCTTGCCTGGTATGAGCAAGGCCCTGGGTTCAATCCCCAGTACTATAAAAAAGAAAAATAAGTTCAATCCTGAGTGTGGTAGTGTGCACCTCTAGCCCCAGTTTCTCTGTAACATGAGGCAGGAGGAATATGTGAGCCTATGAGTTCAAGTCTGGGCAGCATAGCAAGACTTCGTCTCACAGATAAAAAAAAAAAAAAAAATCTCTGAGACATGTTATTGAAGTGGAGACCAGGACAGTGATTTTTATAGTGATTATTATGCTTGATACATATTTTTAAATGAATATATGCTATAGTGAGCCTCCTTGTATAATAATCTTTGTGTTAATCATTGAAGATTTCTTAAACATAATGCCCTTGAATAAGTTTTTCACTGAATCCTTTATTTTAATTAGAGTTTAAAATCAGATTATCAAATTGATATTCCTGACAATTCTTGTTAATTACGGGATGCAAAAGTACACACACCAAATACATAGCTTCGATGTGACTCTTACAATTTGATGGGAGAAATAATAAACTAATTTCCTTGATAACTGCTGAAACGTAGGAACTTTTATGATGATCTCTGATATTTATATTCTTGAGCCATTCCCCTTTTAATCAGGTGTCCATCTTCTTTCTTCCCTGAGTGCTCATAACTTTTAATTTATTTTGGAGGTTTTGGTCAAGTCTTTAGAGATTTCTGTAGATAAGATTATGTTATCTGAAAACAGAGAGTTTTACTTCTTCCTTTCCAAAGTGAATGCCTCATTGTCTTATCCAGTTTTGAGGTTTAGTCTCCTTGTAATATATTGAATAGAAGTGGTTGGAATGGTCATAGTTGTATTATTTGTGATCTTAGAGAAAAAGCACTCACCATATCACCATTGAATATGATGCTTGTGTTGGGATTGTCCTGTATGGCCTTTATTATGTTAAGTTAGTTCCTTTTATACAAGAAATGGGATAATAAGGAATTTATATGCATCCTCATGAGACAGTTGTGAAGACATTGTTGTCATTCTAATTTAAAAAGTGATATAACTGAATCATAGAGAAGAAGTAACTTGTTAAATTATATAGACTTTATGAAATAAATCAGAATTCCATTTCTGTATGCTTGAATGCTTCAGACATTGCACTATATTTTCTACTGACATGGTAAAATAAAGTCACAACCTGGAATGGAAGAATTAGTCAAAACACGATCTTGTAAGCCCTTTAATGATTTTTAATCATAAAACAAGGGGAATGATGTAAGGACTTCTTTAGGAGGTAGAGGGACTGAGATTAGCATCACGTTAACCTTGTTGGAAAATTTCACAAGACAGGCAAAATGAAACTAGTTAGATATTGTTGCAGTAATTTCATGAATAGTTAACTTTACTAGGGAAATGGCAGTGGGGATGGTTGTGTTTGATGAGGCATGCAAGGGTGATGAATAGATACAGAGGCCTCAAAATCTTTTAGGTTTCTAACTTTAAGTGACCAGGAAGCTGAAAGTTATATTTATTGGTATACAGGAAAAGAAACTACCTTAGAAGATATCTTAAGTACAAGTAAAAGTCCATTATAATGTATAGTAAAATACATTAACATAGGGTAAATAAGAGGGCATTAGAAATATATTTGGTATCTAACCATGACACAGGACATGATCAATGAAGAAAGAGATAACTAAGCTTGGAAATGAAGAATTAAGAGATGGTATCTATATCCCTCCATATCTTATCAGTTGTTGAAAACCCTCTCCACCTCAAAATTCTCTATCACTTAACATATAGTGCTTTATAGTGCTGAGAGCCATTGCCAAGTAGGAATGATGCATCGAAATTTCCTTGCCAGCGTACCCCATGTTGCTTAGAGGACATTCCATGTATGCTTTAGTAAGGTGACCTTGCTCAAGGACCAGGGCGGATCCGGGTTTAGAGCTGATCAGGTTTTAGGGCATATCCCGTCCTTGGGTTTAGGGAAGTTCCAGGTTTAAGGTGTACCCTGCAGGGGAATAGGGCATATCCTGCTGCCTCAGGCACGCCTGATCCTTGAGTTCCCGTTGAGTTCTCGTGAGATTCAGAAAGTATTGGAAAAGAAAGCCTCGTGGAGTAGGTGAATTGGGCAGCGGCAGAACTGGGATTTCCCCAGAACGTGTGTAGAGGCCGGTGTGAGTTTGGGAATAAATAATTGCTGTTTGAATCTACAAGGTGTGAGTGGCTCGTGATTTTGTTCCCAGCCAAGACTGCGGCATAATAGTATCTAATACAGTCATTCATCCCTTGCACCTGCACCCTCTTCTTTTTCCTTCTCCACAGGCATTATAAATACTAGATCACATATCAGATGAAAGTTAAAATACTTGAGAGATCCTGACAAATATAGGGCAGAATCTTCTCAGAAGTCTTTAAGCACATTTCAGTTAGAAGTCAGAGGAAGAAACTTTTGCTAGGCTACTCCTTCTGTTCTAAATCACCAAGCCATGTATAGTTTGTTCCTGAAGATATTGTTCTACATTGGTAGATAGAGTTTTCTCATCATTGAAGAGTGTACTCAGTTATTACTTTCAGGACCTGGATTTTTCTGCTAGTAGACAGCCCAGACCGTAAGTGCAGAAACCCAGGGAGCATTGGTGGAAGTGTTAAGTAAGATGATAGACCAAGATATATGTTGGAGTGATGCCCACTGTAGGATTAATTTTAACCATGGGCAACCCTGGGACAAACCACCATTCAAAATTCATCAATTCCAAATTAATTATTTGTTTTTGCCAGTGTGGTAGGCAAAATAATCACCCTTCACAGATGTCCTAATGCCCAGTACCTAATACCAAATAGCTAGGATATGGTACCTTTTGTGGCACAAATGCTTTTAAAAAGGATCTAGAGATGAGGAGATGATCCTGGGTTATTCTGGCCTCAATCCAACCTCAAACATCTTTATATGGGAAGGACAGAAGGATCAGAGTCAGAGGAAATATGTGAGTGTAAGATGAGATCAGAAAGGAGAGAAGATGCTATGCCATTGGTTTTGAAGATGGAGGGAGAGGTCATGAATCAACTACTATGATAGCCTCTAGTAGCTAAAAAAAAAAAATAAAAAAAAAAACAAAAAACAGATTCTTATGTACAGTCTCGAGAAGGAAAGCAGGTCTTTAGACACCTTAATATTAGCCCAGTGAAACTAATTTCAGACTTCTGGCCTCCAAAACTATAGAAGAGTAAAACTGTGTTGTTTAATGCCAAAAAAGATTTTGACATTTTGTTACAACAATAGGAAACTTATTACAACTAGTAAACATCACTGTCATTTATGGTAGACAACAGTGTTATTCATTTGTTTTGAAGAATGTTACCCTATCTGCATTTATGCAACCTGTCTCTGGAGTGCAGTCAACCAAATATCAACAGCAACCTTTAATAAATACCTTTTTACATGTTTTGAATTCATGTTCTAGATGAAGGAACTAAGTCATGTTGTAACAAAATATAATAAAGAACCCAATTAAGTTTTACAGAAGAATTTCTACCAGCTTTAGATCTGTGCTGATCAATATGGTAGCCACATGTGGCTATATCCACTGAAATATAAATTAATTGTTAAATTAAAACTTTAATTCCTCATTTGCACTAGCTACATTTCAGGGCTCAATATCTCTATGTGGATAATGGTTACTGTGTTGAAAAGGACAAATTTTTTATTGTGATGCTCTTGATCCCCACCTTCCATATCTTATCTTTTCTCCTTCTCTCCTTTATCCTCCTCTCTTTTCTCTCTCATATACACAGACTGCACAGACTTCTCTCCTTCCTTAAAGAAGAGGGCACAGGATCATTAGAGGTCACACAGACAACCAAGAATATTCTAAAGAGAAATCATTAATTCAATTTGTTCTGGTTTATAGAAAAATCTACCTATATGACTTGGATTGTGGCTCAGCAGTAGAGTGCTCACCTAGCACGTGCTGGGCATTGGGTTTGATCCTCAGCACCACATAAAAAATAAATAAATAAAATAAAGGTTTTGTGTCCAACTACAACATATATATAAAATCTACCTATAATTAAATATTTGACTGAAATCAGGATCTCTTAAGTTATAAAAGAATTAATACTGACTCTTGGAATTATACTGTCAGGCCTTAAACATGAGGCCAGTGCTAGTATTTTTACACAGATAATTGGTGTTGAAATTACATGTAGGGGAGTCTTATTATAATGATGAAGTGGGTAGAACTAATAATACATAGGGCTAAGAGTTTTGCAGCATAGAAATATTGATATTAAGGAAGTGTATGCATTGCAATAATACAGAAAAATTATTAGCAGTTTTAGGGGAAATAAAGGAGGAATACAGAATTGCTTCAGACTGTCAGAAAAACTGGATTATTATAGAAGTATTGAACACAACTTCCCAGAATGATTACAATAGTATCTTGAGAAAGAAATGGTATTTCAGGCTTGGGAGAGGGGAAACAAAGTCATGAGGGGGAGGGAGAGAAATTTTATAAGGGAAAAGATACAGACCTGGAATAACTAACTTGGATATGCTAACAAAGGACACTAAAAGACATAATACAGAAGTAGCCTATGCTTCACAGACCCCCAAGGTCTAAACAACTGAACTATTTTCTTTGGTGAACCATCTAGATGCTCAAAGGAAGAATATCCCAACTGGTGCAGGCTGCCAGGTAATCCGGATCTGAATCTAGAAGAGGAAAACAAAGCTTGCCATTATAAATATCTGCCAAGAGAGAGGCAAGATAGTAGAGTAGAAGCAGGCTGCACATTCTAGCCTATCTGCATTTTGGAGAACAACTACTCAGTGAGGTGGTTGACTAAGGGAATGCAGAGTTCAGTATTGTACAATCAAAAACTTGGAGAGACTCAAAGACTTCTGGTTACTGGAATGGAGAGTAGAAAAGAGTTAATAAGATCCAAACCTGCTCCTGGGGTACCAGGGCAGGTCAGGGGAGGGGTCAGACAAAGGGAGAGAAAGAATGTTATGTTTGACAAAATTGTTACAGAAATAGAGACAGAAGAGAAAGTCTGTCTGAATTTAGTAGAGCCAGGAATTACATAGAAGGATGCTGAGTAAGAAGTGCTCCTTTGGTTTTTGTTTCATTTTGTTTTATGCAGTACTGGGGATTAAACCCATGGGCTCTCGAACACTGAGCCACATCCCCAGCTCTTTTTACTTTTTGAGACAGGGTCTCACTAAGTGACCCATGCTGATCTTGAACTTTTGATCCTCCTGCCTCACCCTCCCAAATTTCTAGGATTATAGGTATGTGCCATTGTGCCAAGTAAGGGCTCCATTTTCTGTGCAACCTCACCAACATTTGTTATCTTCTGACTTTTCTTCACAAGTGTGAGGTGATGTGTCATTGCAGTTTCAATTGCTCTTTCCTTATGATTAATGATGTTAAGCACCTTTTATACTTGGATTTTTGTATATTTCCTTTGAGAAACTGTATTAAATTCTTTGCCCATTCTTAATTTGGTTATTTGATGTGGTGTTGCCTATTTAATTGTTTCATTTCCTTTTATATTTTGGATAGTAACTCTTTATAAGGTTGTGTGATTTGTAAATATTTTCTCCCATTCCATAAGTTGCTTTTTTTTGTTTGTTTTGTTGATTATATTTCCTTTGCTGTGATGCTTGATAGAATCCCATTTGTCTATTTTTTTTTATTTTGACACTTGTGTAACATAATGTAATTGATTCTACATAGATTATTGTTTCTTGAAACCTCATCAAAATTCACTTTGGGAAGCTCTTTTATGAGTATAGATTCAAAAATAATCCCAAATGAAAATATTAACAAACTGTATCATCTAGAGGATAAAATATTCGTTATACGATATGATCAAAATTAGTTTATTTCATGATTGAAAGGCTAGTTAACATTAAAATATATGTAATAATAATTCTCCACAATAGCATGCTAAAGGATAAAAGCAATATTTTACTTCATAGTTGCAGAAAACTAATGTGATAAATTCAGCATGACTTTGATTCCAGTAGATTAGTAAGTGAACCTCTTAACCTGATACACAGAATCAACCAAAAACCTTGAACAGACATCTCTCATAAAAAGCTCATTATAAGCATTTTTCTAAAGTTATAAATAAACAAAAAGACATTTTAAATTATTTGTATCCTAGAGCTCTTAACCAGTATAACAGAAAAAAAAAAACATTAAGGAGTGTGCACAAGCGAGGGAGCGAGTGATAGAGAGAGAGAGAGAAAGAGAGTGTGCGCGTGTATGTGTGTATATATGTTGGTGGGGGCTGTGTATATATCAGAAAGGGGAGAAAACTGTCATTATGCAAAATAACTTATTAACTTAGAAAACCCAGAATTTATACAAACCCATATTGTAAATAATAAGATCAACATAAATCAAAAACCCAAATTTAATTTAAAATATTACATTCTTTATAATATAATAATTGTAAGATTCACAGAAAAAAAAAACAAAGAAAAAGTGAATTGAGATATAAATATGGAAAGCAAACCTTGAAAATCTTTAAAATACGTAATTTCTGACCCTGGGATGGGAAATAATATATTAGGACAAACAAATAAATTTGATCAATTCAACTAAATCAAAATTAAGAACTTTTATTAATGAGAAGAAAAAAAATGAGGAACATGAAAAGACAACACAAGCAATAATGAACACATGGCACTTATGAAGGATTAAACCTAATGTATAAAGAAACTATATAAATCCATTGGAAAGCAATGCACATCCCCTCTCCTTCAAAAAAATAAAGAAAACACATGAAAAGGCATGTAATGATTATGGTTAGTACATATTATGTAATCAGCAAAATAAAAATTATGATCATGCCTTAATCTGGGTCCCCCCCCAAACACTACTTTCTTTTTTAGAGAATGTAATCCTCAGGAGGAGGAGTGGAAAGGAAGAATGAAATATGGCATGAGGGAGAGTCAACATGAGGGTGTGTTTATGAAGAAGCTGTAACTAAGTATAACTGATTACACCATTTTAGGTCAGTCCACCTGGGTGATGAGTGGTGCGGAGTGGAAATTTGTGCCCATCAGTTCTCATATCCTCTAGTCAAATTCATCCCATTGGGGTATATGGATTGCTATAGGAAAAGAGACCAATAGCATCACATAGTTCGGCATTAACTCAAATTCTCAAACTTTAGCAAGGGTATGAGGCAAAGTGCCTGCTTAAAAATGCAAAATGGAAGAATGCAACACTTGCTGTACAGCAACTGTGGTTAGACTGAGAGAATCTAAAATGGTTTGTTAGAAGTATCAAATTTACTAGATACTATTTTACATCTGCTATATTAGCAAAAAATAAGTCTGGTTACACCAATTGTTGGACAGGATGTGAACCAATAATATTGTTGGTAAGTATTATATATCATTGGAATACTACTTTATAAAATATAAATTGAGAATTCATCTTTTAAAGTTGTAGAGCAACTTGTAAAGTATCAAACAGAAATTAGTCCTAGTTATATAACAGAGAGAAGGTCTGACTTGTGTTCAGCAGAAGATATATGAAAGAATGTTCATAGAAACACAATGAAAATAGAAACCTGAAAAAATACAGATGTTTAAGAGACATAAAAATACATTTTATGATGTCATCACAGTATGAAATATATAGCAGTGAAAGTCAATGACCTCTATCTCTACAGAGCTGTATGAATGGATCTTAAAACATAATGTTAAAGGATGATAAAGCAAGTTCCAGAAATCTGTATAGTTTAAACATGCATGCACATAAAAATATTATATATGGGCATACATAAAATGTGGAAGATGTAAAAGATAATTAAACACAAAATTCAGTGTAATTGTTACTTCTCTGTGTGTGCATGTACTAGTGTCACATGGATAAGTTTATTGGTCACATTTTTAAGGGAAAATAAAAATTGAAAAAGATAAATGTTAACAAAGAGAAAGAACCTCTTCCATAGAAAACTTGCAATTGTGAATTCATCTCTGCTTCTTTGAGATGTATGTAAATCTTTTAAAAACCTAAAGAAGCCTCTTCAGCTTTATAGCCCAAGAATATTTTTCTCAAGGTATTGGGAGTTATGTCTTTAAAATGTAATCATCAATGATAGTGTCCCTTTGTCCCATTTTCTGTGGAGAATAGGGTCCTAAATTCAGCTGGAGCCTAGTTCCAAAGCTACCTCCTGTCTCAACATATGAGGAGTTGATTTTTCATTTGGATAAATCCAATTAGCTAGCATGAAAAGTTATACCAACTAACAAGTAAAATTAAGATGAACTGCATGTGACAAATGTTTCAGTCAAGTCCTTTTAGTTGAGGACTGGTTATGTTTTTTCTCTTGAGAACTTAGATGCAATAAGTTGTATCTGCTTGACTAATTAAAAGGATAATATTTGTGTCTTTGTAAACTCGAGAAGATTGCCTGTGATGCACATCACATTTTGGTTTAATGCATGTTTAATATTAGAACTGTTTTCTTTCTGTTCTGCTTTTGTTAGATTTTTTTGGATGGCAGGAAATTTTGTTTTTAAGTATATTTTCCAAATAGGTTCACATTTTGGATTGGGATTCTGACTTAGTAAGAATTCATTATATTATTGTGATCCATAACTTGCAGATTCACACACATGCACACACATAGATATTTATTCTTTTGGATATAATATTTAATAGTAATATAATAGTAATATAATATTTAATAATTTAAAATGTATTAAATATTTTAATCTGTACAAAATTATCTTAAATTCAGGTGGCTAGCATGTAAATATGCAACTACCACAGAACATTAAGTCTTAATATACTTAATACATAAAGCTCATAATAATAACTTTCAAAATGTGCTAGTAGGTCAGGTCATGACCTTGGGCATAGCAGCTCCATTTGGCCTCTGACAATTCCAAGGTATAGAGGAGCTCAAATATGAATTGCCAGCAAACTAACACTCTCAGCCATGGAGTGAATGAGTGCTTAAGTTATAAAGAGGGATCTGGGGTGTGTAATTACATCTTTTTGCCTCTAGAAAGATAGCAAATTAGTTTGTTTTCTCTGTACCCAAGCTCAATTTTGAATTTGCCACAGAAACAAAGGTGAAGGGCCAGAGAAAACAACATTAGAAAAGGTACATAAATGGTTTTGGAAAATTGTGAAAATAAAGGCAAAAGGCTGGGGGTGGGGGAGGAAACTGATGCAAATAGAAAGAATTAAATAAAATGGCCAGAACAATCAAATATAACAGTATTTGAAATAAAAGTAATATATTTTCCTAGAATTTCTAAAAACAGAGCACTGATTGGATTTTTTTAAAAAAAGGGTTCCAAATATCCGCACAGAAATTCTTCTTTTTTTTTTTTTTTTTGAGAGAGAGAGAGAGAATTTTTTTAATATTTATTTATTTTTAAATTTTTTTTTTTTTAGTTTTTGGTGGACACAACATCTTTGTTTGTATGTGGGGCTGAGGATCGAACCTGGCTGCATGCATGCCAGGCGAGCGCGCTACTGCTTGAGCCACATCCCCAGCACTGCACAGAAATTCTTAATAGCAGAAGATAAAGAACAGTCCTATTATTGAGTATTTCTAGGTACATTTGCTGATTGCATCCTGAAGTGTTGAAAATAAAATAAATGTATAGACAAAGAAATCTAGATGGTTATGAGACCAAAATGTGAAAGGTAAACCTCTGGAACTAATAGAAGAAACACAGAATATTTTTTGGTGGGGGGTACTGGGGATTGAACCCAGGGATGCTTGACCACTGAGCCACATACCCAGCCATATTTTGTTTTTGTTTTTTTTTTATTTAGAGACATGGCCTCACTGAGTCGCTAAGCACTTCACCATTGCTGAGGCTGGCTTTGAACTCATGATTCTCCTGCCTCAGACTCCCAAACCACTGGTATTACAGGCATGGACCACTGGGCTGGCCAGAGAATATCTTTTTGTCTGTAGAAATGCAGAAGGATTTCTGAAATAAGACAAACTATGAATGATTAGGTTAATTTTATTTAACTAGATAGAAATTATTTTCTAAGCATAGCATCACATAGATATCAGTTATGAAGCTCTTCACTGCTTTTATTAAATGAAAGCAATAAGATCCAGAATATTCAAGGAATTTCTGAGTGTCAACAGAAAATTGAGAAAGGATAGGCAATTCATATTTGAAAATATATTAAGTATTGTTTCTTTAAAGAGAGAGTGAGAGAAAGAGGGAGAGAGAGAGAATTTTTTAATATTTATTTTTTAGTTTTTGGCGGACACAACATCTTTATTTGTATGTGGTGCTGAGGATCGAACCCGGGCCGCACGCATACCAGGCAAGCGCGCTACTGCTTGAGCCACATCCCCAGCCCCTTAAGTATTGTTTTTTTGATTTTGTTTCCTTATCAGTACTGGGGATTGAACTCAAGGGTGTTCTACCATCAAGCTAATATCCTAAATCTTTATTTATTTATTTATTTATTAAAATTTGAGACAGGGTCTTGTTAAATTACTAAATTTCTGAGGCTGGTTTTGAACTTGGAATCCTCCTGACTTTACCTCCTGAGTTACTGGGATTATAGACATGTTACACCATGCTAGCTCATCACTGTTATCACTCAATAAAAAATGACAATGTAAAAGGAGATGCTACTCAGCTCTCAGATTAATAAAACTATATAAATTAGCAATATTAAAAGCTTTATGAAGACAAGGTAAAATAGCTCTCTCTGGGGAATCTAAACTGGTAAATGCTTTCTAGAGAATAATTCTCTATTACTTAATGAAATTATGTATGAATTTTTATTTTCTATGGGAAGGTTGAGAAACTTCCTTTATAAATAGGAAAAATGTTTTTCAGTCTGGCTTATTATCAAATCTTGTTTTGAACCCTCCTTTTAAGTTGACAACATCACTTAATAAATGACCTTCTTTTGTCACTTATTCTTTTGCAAACTTATTTGGAAGTATTTATATGGAAATATAAGATAATCATCTTTCTTTGAGGGCAAAACTTTGAGAGTAATGCACAGGATCAATGGAGAAGGAGAGAGGAGCACCCTTACAGCATTAGGATTAACCAAATTAACCCTGTTAATAAATAGATGTGACAGATTTGGGTTATTTTCTCCTGTGATTATATAGTAACCTGAGCATTTACTACAATAATAACTATAAATATACTCTTGGGACTAGAAAAGCATGTGTGTGTGTGTGTGTGTGTGTGTGTGTGTGTGTGTGTATGTAATAGTAATTTTAAGCAGTAAAGATTCTTTAAAATTTATACCATGGTTTATTATTGGTTCAAAAATCTTAAAATGTTCACCAGATTACTCTGGAAAATTCCAAATAAAATGCATTTAGAGTTTCATAATTTGCTAATGAATTTTAACTCACAAAAGTCATCAGTTATTTTATAAACTTTCATTAATCCTCACCTTTCTAAAAATAAAGAACATATTTCTATTCTTGAAAACAGTTTTATAAATAGAGTAAACATGCTTTCTGGATTCCTCTAACTCAGAAAAATCCTAAGTAATTAGTCCCTACTTACTATCCACTTATTTTTAAAAAGACTATGACAACATTAGTGACATGAATTTACACTCATTGACTCTACAGCTGGATTTTGTCCCCAATTTTTTCACCTGTGAATGCTGTAATTTTACATAGATTTAGTATTACCTAAATAACAGTGACAGTTAAAAATCAAATCAGAGGCCAAGACTCATTGACTAAATATCTATTTTCTATTTTAAGCAGCTCATATGAAAAATGACTCAGTTAAAAACATCATCAGTAATGAATGCCACCATATCACTTTCAAAATACATTTTTAAAGTCATGTTGGAATCTCACACCAAATACATACATTTTATTTTCAATTTGTTATTGAATAAATAATTGTGGCAATAACTGAAATTATATGTTTAATAAATGTTTATTTCATAATTTTCAAAAGTGCTTTGGAATTTATCATATTTTTAACTTTGATAAAATAATTTTATTATTTCACTTATTTTAGATCTATGAGACATTGTCATTTTAAGACAATGATCTTATGAAATTAAACACTGAATTATAAATCACACACACACACACACACACACACACACACTGTTTAAGCTGACTGAAACTTTGTAGAGCAGTGGATCAGTGAGCAACTGAAACAACATTTATGAATAAGCTGTGTTCGATAACCAGATATCTGGGTTTTATCTAGACTAGGAAATGTTTCCCCTTTCACTAAGACTACTTTTTCTTAGAGAGGCTTATATGGGAACAGGCTTATTTCCAATAAAGTTCATAGTAATAAAATCTCTGTCCTGATAGCTCAGTTCAAAAATGGTTATTGGTATAACAATGAAAAACATTAAAATATAAGAAGAATCACTTTCTCAGAAAAAAAAAAAACAAGCTTGAATATACTGTTAGTCTGTTTTACATCACTGTGACCAAAGTACTTGACAAGAACAACTTAGGGGAGAAAAAATGTTTATTTGGACTCACAGTTTCTGAGGTTTAATTGATGGTCAGCCAGCTCAGTTAGTCCATTCAAATTATTAATCCATAAAATGGATTAATTCACTAGTTAAGTTAAAACTCTCATAATTTAATCATTTCAATTCTTGCATTAACACAGGACTTTAGGAGGATGCCTCATATCTAAAGCATAACAAATAGATTTGAGGAGGGGTTTAGAGAACAGTTTTTATGATATTTATTATAACTGTATAAAATCTACTCACAAAGACAATCATTAAGCTATTATTACATATTTCAAAAATATACCACAGGAAAATGAGCTAAAGGTGACTGTAGCACTAAATTTGAATCAATTTCAATAGAATATAGATTTAAACAAATTTCATAGATGTTTTATTACAGTGATAAAATCCTTAAGTGTTCACTTGAGTTAACTTCTGGCACTCAAACCCAGCAGATCTCATATTGTAATTGCTGTTTACCTTTTAACTTCTTTGAATGACATATCATTTTTTTCCAAAAAAAAATGAAAATTGAGTTATATGAATGAAAGGTGAAATAATTTTAATAAACCAATGAATCAAGTAAATATAAAAACTGACAGCACAGAGAAGGTAGTAGTGTTAAAGATACACTTCAATTAGGTTTCTGTATTTAAACTGGATTTAGAAATTTTTTCCTCACTCAAAGCAATCCTAAAGTGAACAAATATTGGTTTGTTACCTACGTATGAGGAAGCCAAATCAGGAGCAAGAGCTATTAGGCCAAGAGGAGGTGAACCCTACCTAAATATTCTTTCATTTGCACTTTATTGATCTCTAACTTTTATTATGGCCCTCATGAAACTCAGACCACTACCTAACTCCCAAATATTTTTTCTGCTTTCTAGCTTCCACAAAAAATCTATACATTCTTGTTATTGCTTACATAATATCATGAAAGTAGATGTTCTAGGCTGCTTAGACAACACTGGCCCTGTACTGCTTGACTCTGTCCATTTTTTACCCCAAATTCCAGTTGAGATAAGTGATTTCGAAGATAAAATTATTTTGGATAACTTGTACTACATCACATTCCAAGTAACAATTCAAAAGTTTGCTCCAGAGAAATCTTTGGTTTATTTATTCATCCATCCATTCATTCAATTAAAATTTACTGAATAACTGCTTTTATCAGAAACTAGATATTGTAACCAGTGCATTATGATTAGTGTTTATTACAAAATAGGTATTGCAAAGCAATTATCAGCAAATACATTGCTAAAAATTTTGGCCCTACATAAATAGTTTGGAGAATTAGTGTAATTTATATGTTTTATATTAACGTAGACCATTTAACATGCAAATCATTTTATCCTCAATTTTAATGTATTAATTTCCAATTGGTGCTATAATAATCTACCACAAACTTGCTGATTAAAATAGTCAAAGTTTATTATCTTATAATTATGGAGATCCACAGTTCAAAAGGAGTCTTGTTGGGTTAAAATCAAAGTATTTGTAGGTCTGTATTCCCTTCTGGAGACTCTAGGGGAGAATCTGTTTTCTTGCTTTTCCCACTTTCTAGAAACTGCTCAAATTCCCTGGCTCATACCCTCATTTCATCTTCAAAGGAGGTACTGGGCAATCAAGCCTTAATCAGTTTGTATCACTGTGATATTGCTTCTGTTATATCTCCTTTTCCGATTCTGACTCCTCTCCTACCTCCTCCTTCCTCTTTTATAGACTTTTATGAGTATATCAGGCTCACATGGAAAATCCAGAATAACCACCCTATTTTAAGGTCAGCTGCTTAGTAACTTCAATTTCCTTTTCCAGGTAATCCAACATATTAACAGTTTTTAGGGTGTAGGAACTGGGTATTTTGGGGAATCATTATCTTGTCTACTATATTTAACCAACTGTTACTTTCAGTTTTATCAAATAAATAAACATAATGTTTTAGCTAATTTGGGTAGATAGTTCACATCTAAAGAAGAATTTGTCCAATTACTTTACTTGCATCCTAACTACAAGCAATAATTTAATTCCATAGACCTTCCAAAACCACTGGAATCAAAATTGATTGCTGGTCATCAGGGCGCATCAGCTTCTCCTCTTTCAGGTTGATCTATTGGTTATCTATGAGTTTGATGTGGAATTTAGTAGGAAGGAGAATGAATATCCTTCCTCATCCTCCAGTCTTTAACTCATCAGTCATTCCTTCCAGGGATACAATGAATTTAAAAGAGTAAGCACTAATGGTTAAATTAATATTCCCAAGGCCATTTATGAAACAGAGAACAGATTGTATGTGACCTATTTATTAAATAATTAAGGGAAAATACTCATTACTGGTGGTATAAAAATAAACTCACTGCTTTTTACTTGTTTATAAGGTATTTCCTTTGTTTTAGTTTTTGTGGGATTTAATTTTTTTTTGTTAAAAAGATATTTCCACCTAAAAACAGTCGCTTAAAGCACCTTAGCATTTTTATTTTGAACTCTGAGAAACACTTTTCTCTCACAATTATGTACAGAAATTTGGAACTGCAAATGATAAATGGGATAGGTCTCTCTTTTACAATCTTAAATCAAGTGACCATTATGTTATTAATACAAACTTTAATAACAACCTCAGTAATGCCTCAGGATTTATCTTAATCAAGTAATATGGAAAAGAAAATGGATTACTGATGTTTTATGAATGCTAATCAAAATGCCAAGGCCATCTTTCCTTCAAAAATATTTTGTGGGGCTGGGGTTGTGGCTCAGTGGTAGAGCACTCACCTAGCACATGTGAAGCACTGGGTTTGATCCTCAGCACCTCATAAAAATAAATAAATAAAATAAACATATTGTATCCAACTAAAACTAATTTTTTAAAAAGAGATATTTTGTCATTTTAAAAGGGAAAATAATTTCAAAATTTGTGCACTTTGTGGATTAGGGAACAGAATGGTTAATTGCAAAGGAGAAGACTAGAAAGCTTTAAAATAATTAATTTGGAGGTAATACTTATAGGTAAACCTTACTGTTAAATTAGAAATTTCTCATTCATTTTTCATGCCCCTATTCTAAAACAACGGTGAATTATAGATTAATTATTGACTATTTTAAGAATTGAATTACATTCATGTCAACATACAATGAAATTTAATATTCCAGGCAATATTTTTCATTTTTTATTTATAACAATACATGTCATACCTTATTCAAAGCATGCATTTTTTACTTGATAATATATAGTCCTACATTTAGAATTTATACACCAAAACATCATTTTTTTGGGGGGGTTAGGAGGGATTGAACTCAGCGGCACTTGACTACTAAGCCACATCCCCAGCCCTATTTTGTATTTTATTTAGGGAAAGGGTTTCACTGAGTTGCTTAGTTCCTTGCTTTTGCTGAGGCTGACTTTGAACTTGCTGTCTCAGCCTCCCAAGTTGTTGGGGTTACAGGCATACACCATCGAGCCCAGCTTCATTCTTCTACCTACATGGCATTTTAGAACCACAGCATCAAATGTATTGTGAATAAATTTCATACCTGATTATTGCTGATTAAATAGAGGGAAATGATTCTAGCTCAAATGATAGCCTACATGTTATGAACCAGATGAAAAGTTAAAACCTTTGTCAATTGTTTTTCACTTCCCAAGTAAATATATAAATGATATATCATGGATAAAATATTGGCACAATTAAATAAGTACTATTTTCATTTAGAGGATTTGGCTAGTGAGTCAATAGTGATCATGAACAGAACTTTTGCCTCTTGAGTCATGGTTCAAGGTTACCAACAATGTCAGTTTTGCACTAAAACTGAAAGTATATTCACGAATAATTTTTTTTGAAGAAGGAGGTAAATAACATTCATTTTGTATCAAGAAAAATAAATAAAAAACGTAAAAACACCAGCAAGAAAATTAAATTGAAACCTCAGGATTTGTTTTATATTAAAAACAACTCCTTACCTAAGTAAATATAGAAAAGGGACTCTACCTAAACATTAATAGCAAATATGGGGATTATTTTTGATGGCCACAGAATGCAGCATGTCAAGACTTTATGAGATTTCTTCCTTTTTACTCATGTACCACACTACTGTGTAATATCTGATGCCAGAAAATGATTTGTTTTTGGTTACTGAAGCCATAGAGGTAATTTTATTAATGCTATTCTTGATGTAATACCTCATGTTTGAAAAAGCACCCACCTTACAGTCAGAAGGGTGTACATTTTAGTCTAAGTTATGCTACTAATAGCTGTGGGAACATGAGAAAATTTATTTATTACTCTGAGCCTGTTTAACTGGTTTTCTAAAGGGAAAAGGCAAATAAGGTCTATTTTATAGCACTATTCTGATAATTAAATATAATATTTAATATTGAATTTTTACATAATAATTTAGTAAATCATAGATTTCAATATTGTTCTCTATCTAATATTATTGTTGTTACATTGATTCTTATTCAATCTGTTGGAGCCTCAGGCAAATTACTATCTTGTTGCATGCAACTCCAAATCTGTAAGATGGGGATAATAACAGTATCTATTTATAGGGTGACATAAGGATGAAATGATTCAATATATGTAAATCACACAGTAGAATCCCCTTCACATTATGATTTAAATGTTAACCACTATTATTGTTAGAGAAGTTGCATTTTATAAGCACGGAGATCAGATTGGGGACATCTCTGAGGAATACAATTGAATACACTGCAGTCTCTGACCTGTTCTGCTTTGAGCTAAGATTAATCTTGGTGACCAGTTTTGTGGTTTTTAATTCCTAAACCAGTAATTTAAAAGTCCTTTAAAATTTGAATACATAAAGACAGAGAGTAAAACAGTGGTTACTAGGGACTGGGATAGGGTAAGAAGTGGAAGAAATGGGAAGAGGTAGGACAAAAGGTGCAAATTGCAGTTGTCAGAAGAAAAAAAAACTAGAGATATAACATACATCGTAAGGGCTATAGTTACTAATATTGTATCATATACTGGTAATTGGCCAAGAGAATAGATTTTAGGTATTCTCACTGTATACACAAAAGAGGAAGATAACCAGATAACTACATGGGGATGATGTGTATATTAATTTGATTTATACATAGTTATCACTTAACTTTTATATATTATCAGTGTGTGTATGTGTATATGTATATATTATATATATTAATATATGTGATAAATAATTTATTGGTAAGTTATCAAGAAAAGTATATCAAAATATCATTTCCTATGCCATAAATATATACAATAAAATTTTAAAAAGAAATTACAACATTTCCTCTCAGAGATCCAGAATAACCATGTGAAACAAAAAAATATTAAAATAGAGATGTAGACAAAAATCATAATATGGATTCTAAATGTGAAAAATAAATATCTAAATGACAGTGTTAAATAATTACAAATATTGAAGATGATTTAAAGAGTTTGACAATATACCCAACCCAACTATCCACAAGACCATTCCAAAAGGCCCTAGTGAGGTATTTTATGTATATACCCACAGGCATTCTGTTATACCCTCTCCAGGGAAATTGGCAGCCGTTTCTCCCTGCCCCTGCCTGGGAAAAATTATTTCTGTTGTGAGTTATGGTTAGTGATGGAAGTAAACTATCTTTCCCTGTTTAGAGTCTTGAGAATCCCTGATTTAATATAATAATTAATTTTTTGTTTTACTTTTGATATTTTGTAGAAATTTTCTTTTACTATTACTTATTAATATCTGTTCTCATATGAATAATCATATATTTTGTATACATAAGTCATTAAGTCATTTGAAAATGGGATTTCGTGACTTGTTCAAAGCTAAGGTTTATTTTCAGAGCTTAATGAGGTATGTTGTCTTCTGGAGTTATACTACTTTCTTTTGGGTGGGTTTGAAATTCAATTTTTCACAATGCATATTGACATAACATATTTTTGTAATGATGGAGCAAAAATTTTACTAAATACATAGTAAAAAAAATTTTGGGAGATAGCCAATTTGAATTTCTCATGTTAACAAAATACTCACTTGATAATATATCATGTAATTCAAATGGGATGTGTGGAGTCTGAATTTGATTATTATAAGTTTTCTTGGAGGGAATTAGTATTACTGTTGGTCTTATAATGAATGGAAATGGCTTCCATCATTTTCCTATTGAAGGATTGTCCCAAATCTCTTTCTTATTCTTTGCAAGTGAATTTCATTACTCCCAAGTTTTTGAGTTATATATCTAAAAATATGAGGATTATCATTCAAAGAACTACAAATAAATATCATCTGAATCATTGTAAACAATTGGAAAATATAGTTTTAAAAATTAAAAGGTAGAGAGAAAGAAGTTTGGTGGATTAGACAAAGAGGAATGAAAGGAAGGAACGGGGATAGGAATAGGAGACAGTAGAATAAATCTAACATAAATTTTCTCCATACACATATGAAAATACCTAAGTGAATCCCAGTATTGTGCTCATCCACAATAATGGGGTCCTAATTAGTATAAGATATATTCCATATTTCTATAAGTTTATCAAAATGGTTTTCACTATCATGTATAACTAAGAAGAACCAATTAAAAATTAAGTGAACTAACAGTTTTAGAATTTAAAATAAGAGATACATGATTAAAGTTATTTCACTTT
This sequence comes from Spermophilus citellus, assembly GCF_964194105.1. Classification (NCBI taxonomy): domain Eukaryota; kingdom Metazoa; phylum Chordata; class Mammalia; order Rodentia; family Sciuridae; genus Spermophilus; species Spermophilus citellus. Next base: position 20,411,588 of record NC_138190.1, on the reverse strand, counting down.
ATCCCCACAACAGCTGTATTACTGATAACTCCACTAGTATTTACATTTTTCAGATAAATAAAATAAGGCTTTTCTTGTGTACTCATGTTCATTCAAGATGCTGAACTTAGCAGTTAGGTTTAGAAATCAGGCTTATCTGTATTCAGACATCACATCATTTATAAAGGAGAAATCCATAGGTTATGAAAAAACATTTGCAATATACATACTTGTTTACAAAATATACAAAGACTGGAAAACTCAGCAATCGGCAAATAATGCAATTAAAAATTAACAAAATACATAAACAGGTATTTCATTGAAAAGGATAATCAAATGGCAAATAAGAATATGAAAAAATACCCAGAATTATTTGTTGTTAGAAAATTTAACATTAAAACCATAATGGGATACCTGAAACATGGCTAGGTATATATATTTTATATAAATAAAATGTATATATATGTATATTTTATTTGCAAAATAAAAAGTGTTAATAGACAATAAAATAAATCTGTTATTGTGTACCATATGATAAATGAGAAAAATGAACGATTGCAACAAGAGCATTCCAACAATCTTCTCTCTCAGCCTGACAGTAGGACTATTCAACAAAAATATAACATCATAAAACCTATCATTTTCCCAATTTCCACTAACCTTCAGATCAGGTGTTCTTTTTTTTTCAAAAAATATCAATTAATTTAAATATTAATTATTTAGATATTGTAATTAAAAGTATAAGTGTTCAATGTGTAAAAAGCAAACGATAACTATATGCTCTTTACATATGTCAGACTTTAAATATGAATACACCAATAGGTTAAAAACAAAAGAAGGTTAAAATAAGCATGAGAAATCTGAAGTACAGATATTAATATAAAATAAATTTCAGGAAAAAGTATTTTCAGAGATAAAGGGGAACATTTCAAAACCATAATAGGTCAACTTCTTCAAGAACATATAGCAATCCTAAATGTGTATGCACCTAATAACAAAATTTCAAAATACATGAAGTAAAAATTAATAAAACTAGAAAGACAAATCCACAATCATATTTGGAGAATTTAAGCCCCCTCACTTTGCTGGGAGGAGTGATGATATACAAGGCTTAAAACATCAGCCACCTTGATCTATTTTTTTTTTTTTTTAGTGTTGACAGACCTTTACTTTATTTATTTACTTATATGCAGTGCTGAGAATTGAACCCAGTGCACCACACATGAGAGGCAAGCACTCCACCATTGAGCCACAACCCCAGCCCTATTTTTTTATTTTTTATTTATTTTTTATTTTTTTTTCTATACCTCAATTTTCTTTTTTTTTTTTTCTTGTTTATACTCTTTTTTTTTTTTTATTGGTTGTTCACAACATTACAAAGCTCTTGACATAACCCACTTCATACATTGGACTGAAGTGGGTTATGAACCCCCAATTTTACCCCAAATGCAGCCTGCAGAGTCAAATCGGTTACACCTCCACATTTTTACATAATGTCCTATTGGTAATTGTTGTATTCTGCTACCTTTCCTATCCCCTACTATCCCCCCTCCCCTCCCCTCCCAGCTTCTCTCTCTACCCCATCTACTGTAATTCATTTCTCTCCTTGTTTATTTTCCCATTCCCTCACAACCTCTTGTATGTAATTTTGTATAGCAATGAGGGTCTCCCTTCATTTCCATGCAATTTCCCTTTTCTCACCCTTTCCCTCCCATCTCATGTCTCTGTTTAATGTTACTCTTTTCTTCCTACTCTTCCTCCCTGCTCTGTTCATAGTTGCTCTCATTATATCAAAGACGACATTTGGTATTTGTTTTTTAGGGATTGGCTAGCTTCACTAAGCATAATCTGCTCTAGTGCCATCCATTTCCCTGCAAATTCCATGATTTTGTCATTTTTTATTGCTGCATAGTACTCCATTGTGTATAGATGCCACATTTTTTTTATCCATTCATCTACTGAGGGGCATCTGGGTTGGTTCCACAGTCTAGCAATTGTGAATTGTGCTGCTATGAACATCGATGTGGCAGTATCCCTGTAGCATGCTCTTTTAAGGTCTTCAGGGAATAGTCCAAGAAGGGCAATAGCAGGGTCAAATGGTGGTTCCATTCCCATCTTTCCCAGGAATCTCCAAACTGCTTTCCAAATTGGCCGCACCAATTTGCAGTCCCACCAGCAATGTACAAGTGTACCCTTTTCTCCACAGCCTCTCCAGCACTTATTGTTGTTTGACTTCATAGTGGCTGCCAATCTTACTGGAGTGAAATGATATCTTAGGGTGGTTTTGATTTGCATTTCTCTGACTGCTAGAGATGGTGAGCATTTTTTCATGTACTTATTGATTGATTGTATATCCTCCTCTGAGAAGTGTCTGTTCAGGTCCTTGGCCCATTTGTTGATTGGGTTATTTGTTGTCTTATTGTCTAATTTTTTGAGTTCTTTGTATACTCTGGATATTAGGGCTCTATCTGAAGTGTGAGGAGTAAAGATTTGTTCCCAGGATGTAGGCTCCCTGTTTACCTCTCTTATTGTTTCTCTTGCTGAGAAAAAACTTTTAAGTTTAATTAAGTCCCATTTGTTGATTCTTGTTGTTAACTCTTGTGCTATGGGTGTCCTATTAAGGAATTTGGAGCCCGACCCCACAATTTGTAGATCGGATCCAACTTTGTCTTCTATCAGATGCAGAGTCTCTGGTTTGATATCAAGTTCCTTGATCCATTTTGAGTTAACTTTTGTGCATGGCGAGAGAAAGGGGTTCAGTTTCATTTTGTTGCATATGGATTTCCAGTTTTCCCAACACCATTTGTTGAAGATGCTATCCTTCCTCCATTGCATGCTTTTAGCCCCTTTATCAAATATAAGATAGTTGTAAATTTGTGGATCAGTCTCTGTGTCCTCTATTCTAAACCATTGGTCCACCCGCCTGTTTTGGTACCAGTACCATGCTGTTTTTGTCACTATTGCTTTGTAATATAGTTTGAAATCTGGTATCGCTATACCGCCTGATTCACACTTCCTGTTTAGAATTGCTTTTGCTATTCTGGGTCTTTTATTTTTCCATATGAATTTCATGATTGCTTTGTCAATTTCTACAAGATATGCCATTGGGATTTTGATTGGCATTGCATTAAACCTATAGAGAACTTTTGGTAATATCGCCATTTTGATGATGTTAGTTCTGCCTATCCATGAACAGGGTATGTTTTTCCATCTTCTAAGATCTTCATCAACTTCTCTCTTTAGGGTTCTGTAGTTTTCATTATATAAATCTTTCACCTCTTTTGTTAGGTTAATTCCCAAGTATTTTATTTTTTTTGAGGATATCTTGAATGGAGTGGTTTTCCTCATTTCCGTTTCCGAAGATTTGTCGCTGATATACAGAAATGCCTTTGATTTATGCGTGTTGATTTTATATCCTGACACTTTGCTGAATTCATTTATTAGTTCCAGTAGTTTCTTTGTAGACTCTTTTGGGTCTTCTAGGTATAGAATCATGTCATCTGCAAATAGTGATAATTTAAGTTCTTCTTTTCTAATTTTTATGCCTTTAATTTCTTTCGTCTGTCTAATTGCTCTGGCCAGTGTTTCGAGAACTATATTGAATAGAAGTGGAGATAGAGGGCATCCCTGTCTTGTTCCGGATTTTAGAGGGAATGCCTTCAACTTTTGTCCATTCAGAATGATGCTGGCCTGAGGCTTAGCATAGATAGCTTTTACAATGTCAAGGTAGGTTCCTGTTATCCCTAATTTTTCTAATGTTTTGAACATAAAGGGATGCTGTACTTTGTCAAATGCTTTCTCTGCATCTATCGAGATGATCATATGGTTCTTATCTTTAAGTCTATTGATGTGGTGAATAACATTTATTGATTTCCGTATGTTGAACCATCCTTGCATCCCAGGGATGAATCCTACTTGGTCATGGTGCACAATTTTTTTGATGTGTTTTTGTATTCGATTCGCCAGAATTTTATTGAGGATTTTTGCATCTAGGTTCATTAGAGATATTGGTCTGTAGTTTTCTTTCTTTGAGGTGTCTTTGTCTGGTTTCGGAATCAGGGTGATGTTGGCCTCATAGAATGAGTTTGGAAGAGCTCCCTCTTTTTCTATTTCCTGAAATAACTTGAAAAGTATTGGTTTTAATTCTTCTTTAAAGGTTTTGTAAAACTCCGCTGTATATCCATCCGGTCCTGGGCTTTTCTTGGTTGGTAGTCTTTTGATGGCTTCTTCAATTTCATCCATTGATATTGGTCTGTTCAAATTGTGTGTATCCTCCTGACTCAGTCTGGGCAAATCATATGACTTAAGAAATTTATCGATGTCTTCACTATCTTCTATTTTGTTGGAATATAGGTTTTCAAAATAATTTCTAATTGTCTTCTGTATTTCTGTAGGATCTGTTGTAATATTGCCTTTTTCATCCCGTATGTTAGTAATTTGTGTTCTCTCTCTTCTTCTCTTCATTAGCATGGCTAAAGGTCTGTCGATCTTATTTAATTTTTCGAAGAACCAACTTTTAGTTTTGTTAATTTTTTCAGTAGTTTCTTTTGTTTCAATTTCATTGATTTCCGCTCTAATTTTAATTATTTCTAGCCTTCTGCTACATTTGCTGTTGTTTTGCTCTTCCTTTTCTAGGGCTTTGAGGTGAAGTGTGAGCTCATTTATTTGTTGGTTTTTCTTTTTTTGAGGAATGACCACCAGGCGATGAATTTTCCTCTTAAAACTGCTTTCATTGTGTCCCATAGATTCCGATATGTTGTGTCTGTATTTTCATTTATCTCTAAGAATTTTTTAATTTCCTCCTTTATGTCTTCTGTAACCCATTGATCATTCAGTAACATATTGTTCATTTTCCATGTGATGTAGGATTTTTCCTTCCTTCTTTTATCATTGATTTCCAGTTTCATTCCATTATGATCAGATAAAATGCATGGTATTATCTCCACCCCTTTATATTTACTGAGGGTTGCCCTATGGCATAATATATGGTCTATTTTTGAGAAGGATCCATGTGCTGCTGAGAAAAAAATATATCCATTTGATGATGGTTGATATATTCTATATATGTCAGTTAAGTCTAGGTTGTTGATTGTGATATTGAGTTCTATAGTTTCTTTATTCAATTTTTGTTTGGAGGATCTGTCCAACGGTGAAAGAGGTGTGTTGAAGTCACCCATAATTATTGTGTTGTGGTCTATTTGATTCTTGAACTTGAGGAGAGTTTGTTTTATGAATGTCGCAGCACCATTGTTTGGTGCATAAATATTGATAATTGTTATGTCTTGTTGGTGAATGGTTCCTTTTAACAGTATATAATGACCTTCTTTATCCCTTTTGATTAACTTAGTCTTGAAGTCGATTTTATTCGATATGAGGATGGCCACTCCTGCTTGCTTACGAGAACTGTGTGCATGGTATATTTTTTCCCATCCTTTCACCTTCAGCCTGTGTATGTCTCTTCCAATCAGATGTGTCTCCTGGAGGCAGCATATTGTTGGATTTGTTTTTTTAATCCATGATACCAGCCTATGTCGCTTTATTGGAGAGTTTAGGCCGTTAACATTCAGAGTTACTATTGATATATGGTTTGAACTTCCATCCATGTTTGAATGTTTATCCATTTTTTTTTTTTAATATTTAGTTTGTTTCTCCGTGATTATCTTTCCCCTCGCCCTCTGTCTTTACTGAGGCACTTCCCACTGATGGTTTTGGTTATTGTTTTTCATCTCTTCCTCGTGTAGTGTTTTGCTCAAAATGCTTTGCAATGCAGGTTTTCTGGCTGCAAATTCTTTTAGCTTTTGTTTATCATGAAAGATTTTTATTTCGTTGTCGTATCTGAAGCTTAATTTTGCTGGATACAGAATTCTTGGTTGGCATCCATTGTCTTTCAGCGTTTGAAATACGTTGTTCCAGGATCTTCTCGCTTTCAGTGTCTGTGATGAAAAATCCGTTGTCAACCTTATTGGTTTACCCCTAAATGTAATCTGTCTCTTTTCTCTTGTAGCTTTTAATATTTTCTCCTTGTTCTGTATATTGGATAGCTTCATAACAATGTGTCTTGGCGTTGGTCTACTGTGATTTTGTGTGCTCGGTGTCCTGTATGCATCTACAATTTGTATATCTGTTTCCTTTTTTATTTCTGGAAAGTTTTCTGTAATTATCTCATTCAGCAGGTTATTCATTCCCTTGGCATGAATCTCTGTGCCTTCCTCTATCCCGATGACTCGTAAGTTTGGTTTTTTTAAGTTATCCAAAATCTCTTGGATGTTTTTCTCGTGATTCTTAACCAGCCTATCTGAGTTGGCTAGACTCTTTTCAAGTTGATATATTTTTTCTTCATTATCTGACGTTCTGGCTTCTACTTGCTCCACTCTGTTAGTGATACTCTCGATTGAGTTTTTAATTTGGTTTATCGTTTCCTTCATTTCTAGAATTACTGTTTGATTATTTTTTATAATCTCTATCTCCTTATAAAGATGCTTAACTTCTTCTTTTAGCTGTTTATGTAATTCATTCTCAATGTGTTCTTTCGCTGCTTGAATTTGCTGTCTCGTATCCTCTTTGAGGTTCCATTCCATCTGTCTAAGGTGTTCCTTGAGGTCTTTATATGACCATTTTTCTGATGACTCTAGGTCCTCCTGAGTATTTAGGCTGTCCTGCATTGCTTGTACTCCTCTTCTTCCTTGCTTCTTGAAGCTGCTCATGTTGCTTCTTGTTCTGGTTGACTGCTGGGTTACTGTTATTTTCCTATAAATTTATTTGATGCTAGGGAGAAAAGGTATTAGAAGGGAAGGGAAGGAGTCACTAAGGAGAATGAGAGTAGGCAGGTAGAATTCAAGGAAGGGGGGATAAGAAAAATGAAAAGACAAAAGAAGAAAGAAATAGGAACTAAAAAAGAACAAAAATTTAAAAAAATATTAATAATAATTAAAAAAAATAAATAAAATTGAGATTAGAAGAGAAAGAAGGAGAAAAAAAAGAGAAAAGAAAGAAAAAACAAGATTGAAAAATGAAGATGAAAGAAAAACCCCAATCAATCAAAAAAAAAAAAAGAAAAAAAGAAAAAAAGAAAAAAAAAACAATAAAAAAGACTAATAAATGCCGTCTTAGAGTTTGATTAACTTCTCTTCCACTAGGTGGCGCTGTGCCCCCCAGGTCAAGTCTTTCCCGTCAGTACGCAGGAACCAATCACTGTGCAGCAGCTCCTCCCAGACTGGGCGAGTCTCCAATCCTGAGTGCCTAGGGCCTCCTCTTGTGTCCAAACACTTCCACTTTTCCTCTAGCCAGGCCCCTCTCACCACAATACTGGCTACAGGCCGGGTCTGCTGCTCCCGGGAGCCCTGTTTTCATGAACGACTGGGCTCACTCCTCCAGATTGCCATTCCCTCAGACCCTAAGCTTGTAGAGCTTGGTGCTGAGAATCCTCAGCGAATTTTGCTTGCCCTCCTGTAGCCACACCCCCGTAGCTGGTGCAAGAGACCTCAACAGCCATCCCTGGAGGGAGCGGCAGTCCCGCAGCACCTCTGACTCCCTTGGGCTGGCTGTAGCACTCTCGGGAGAGCTGGGAGGGGCTCTTAAGGTTTCCCTGATGCGTGGGGAGGGAGAACCAGGAGACCACACACCTGCTGCAGCAGGCTTCAATGAATTTATCTCCTCTGCCGCAGTCCTGCCACGCCAGCCCTCTGTCACAGTGGTGTCCTCAGCAAACGGCTGCAGTTCGCCTCCCCCTGCCGGGCGACCAATGCCTCGAGCGGGTCCCCACTGTCTCCCAAGCCCCGCCTGGACCCTGCGGCCACTACCCACGAAGGCCCGGCAGGCATCCACCTCCGGGGAATGAGAAGCGCTGACCAGCCGCCTCAGCCGGATAGCTTAATGCTGAGTCGCAGCTGTCTGTCTTAGCTTTTCAGACGCGGTGGTGCGGGGCACGGAACAAGAGGGGCTTACTCACTTCCCGCCGCCAACTTTCTCCTCTCGCTATTTCGGGATGATGGCGGGGTGCTGGCTCACTCTCTCCGGTGTGTCTCTGCTTCGAGCTCCCGCGCCTCTCTCTGCCGCGGTTTCTACAGCCGGCGCTGCCCTGTTCGCTCTTTCCGCCCCCGGCATTCCCGGCTTCTAGCTGCACCGCGGCCCGGTCCGTGTCTTTATGGCTCGTGGCGCCCGGGGCCGGGGAGGCGGCGGCCTGACTCCGGCAAGTATCACAGTCCCCAGGCCCCGAGTCCCGGCGGCCACACACCGACACTTCTTATAGACCTACCAGATCCCTGCAGGACCCCTCTTCATGGAATTCTGCTAGAAGTTCCTCAGTGTGAAGACTGCCGCTGTTCCAAAGGGTCTTTTTGATCCCGTTAGTGCAGCGACATCAGAGTCCCTGCTTCCTCCTCGGCGGCCATGTTCCAACCCCCCCCTATTTTTTTATATATTTATTTTTTAGTTGTAGTTGGACACTATACATTTATTTATTTATTTATTTATTTATTTATTTATTTATTTATTTATATGTGGTGCTGAGGATTGAACCCAGGGCCTCAAACCTGCTGGGTGAGTGCTCTACTGCTGAGCCACAATCCAAGCCCTGATCTATTTGTTATTTGTAGAGAACTATGCACAAAAAATGACAAGTAGAAAATTAAGGAATGACTATCTTCTGTCAGAAAATAAGCTTTGAGAAATTTTATAAATTTTAAATCATGCAGACTGTGTTTCCTGCATGATGTATTACATTAGAAGTCAATCACCTCAGGTAGGGGATATAGTTCAGTTTGTAGAGTGCTTGTCTCATGTGTACAAGGCTCTGGGTTCATTCCCCAGCACCACAAAACAAAACAAAACAAAAAAAGAAATCAATCACCTTAAGGTATATAGAAACCCTCCATGTCTCAACTACTTCAAAATTATGTGACACACTTATAAATATCTCATAGATCAAAGAAGAAAGCATAAGAAAAGTAAATTAAAAGTGCTTTAAATGGAGAGATAATAAACACTTAAAATATCAGAATATCTGGGACAAAATAGCACTCAGATGCACACTTAAAACTTGAAGTATTTGTATCAGAAAGAAGCTAGATTAACAAGTTATTTTCAAATTACATAGCAGGAAGGAAACAATAAGAGTAGGAGCAGAAATATGTAAAATAGAAAAGAAATAATACAGCTAAAAGTTGATAATAATCTAACAAGCCTTATCAAGAAAAAAGTAAGAAAACATATCAATGGAAAGGGAACTATCAGAAAACCCTATAGGTGCTAAAAATATATTAAAGTAATATTATAATTGCCTAATTACAATTATATAGCTTACATAACTTAATCTATTTTAGAGAATAGAACCCCCTGCTTGTTTACAAGATCCATGTGAGTAATATGTTGTTCCCATACTTTCACCTTTAGTCTGTGGTGTTTTTGCCCATGAGGTCAGTCCTTTGGAGACAGCATATTGTTGGGTCTTGTTTTTTAATCCAATCTGCCAGTCTTTCTTTTGATTGGTGAGTGTAGGTCATTTATGTTCAAGGTTATTATTGAGATATGATTTGTGTTCCCAGTCATTTTGGTTTATTCCTAGTTCTTTACTTGAATAAGTTTCTCCTTCGATTGACTATTCCTTTAGTGTAGTTCCTTCCTTTATGGGTTTTACTTCTTTTTTTTTTTTCATTTCATCTTCATGGAGCATTTTGTTGAGAATATTATGAAGTGCAGGCTTGTGGTTGCAAATTATTTTAATTTTTGTTTATCATGGAAGGCTTTATTTTATCTTCAAATCTGAAGCTTAATTTTGCTGGATATGGGATGCTTGGTTGGCATCCATTTTCTTTCAGAACTTGGTATATATTATTGCAGGCTTTGAGGGTCTGGGTTGAGAAATCAGCTGAGATCTGAATTGGTTTTCCCCTATATGTAATCTGATGTTATTCTCTCACAGCCTTTAAACTTGTGTCCTTTTTTCTGTATGTTAGGCATTTTCATTATAAGTGCCTTGATGTGGGTCTATTGTAATTTTGCACATTTGGGGTCCTGAAGACTCTTATATTTGATTTTCCATTTCATTCTTTAGCTTTGAGAAATTCTCTGATATTATTTCATTGAAAATATTGTACATTCCTTGAGTTCAATTTCTAGTACCCACCCCAACAACATCAATAAAAAAGATGTACATTCCTTTGGTTTGAATCTCTGCACCTTCATCTGTATCAACAAATCTTAAATTTGGTCTTTTCATGTTATCCCATAATTGGAAGTTCTGTTCATGGTTTCTTAATATCTTACTTCTGTGGTCAGCTCTATTTTCAAGATTATATATTTTGTCTTCATGCCTGAGGTTCTTCTGTATTCTAAGTGGTCTAGCCTGTTGGTGATGTTTTCTATTGAATTTTTAATTTGGTTTATTGTTTCCTTCATTTCAAGGATTTCTGTTTGGTTTTGTTGTTGTTGTTGTTGTTGTTTTCAGAATCTCTGTCTCTTTATTGAAGTGATCTTCTGCTATCTGTATTTGCTCTCTTACATCATTCTTTATTTCTCAGATCAGTTTAACTATTCATATTCTAAACTCCTTCTCTGACGTTTCTTCCACTGTGGTGTTGATGGATTCTGTTATTGGAGTATCTTAGTTTTCTTGAGGCTATTTGTTCCCTTGATTTTTCATGTTGTTTGTGTGTCTACCTATCTGGCACTATGGATCTGTGGCAGTAGATTTCTACCCTGTGGACTTATAGTGTCCCTGAAGGTTTGCAGTACTTCACTGTATAGTGGGAGAGAAATAATAACAACAACCAGTGTGAACTATTTACAGCATTAAACCAAATAGTTCCTACCATAGTATCTACAATGTTAATTATCACAATAAACAGAAATGATATGTTCAGTTATGCCTATAATAAAAACAGCAAGTTTGCAAAGGGTATACATCTTCAAATGGTGGAAAGGGAGAGAAAGGAAGTAATTTAAGATGTGATGATTATGAGGGAGGAGAGAAGACAGAAGTAAAAGATTAAATGAAAAGTGAAAGAACAGTGGAGATTGGCTGTTAGCAGAAGAAAAGAGAATTAAGGAAGCCAGGAGAAAAATATATATAAAGCAAAATTATATTAGAAAAATTGAAATTAAAAGAACACAAAGCAAAACTAAAATATACTAATCAAACCTCCTAGTTCACTAAAAATAATTCATGTAAAATAATTGGATTAAAAAATGCTACTGATGGAAAAAAAAAGGAAACTGTATGAAAGTCCATGTACCATTAAGGTCACAATTAAACAGTGAAAAAGAATTAAATAATTCTTAATGAAGAGTTAAAGAATTCTTTGTGTTAGAGTTCAAAATATTCTCTGCTTCTCCTTTCAGCAATTTTAGGTGGGGTTGTTTGGAGTGAGATGCTCCACCCTCTGGATCTCTGGAGTGAGAGAGGTGATCCATAGGCAGAATTCCTGGAGGCAGGGTTTAGGCTTAGGTAGGCTCCAGGCTACTTGCTGAATGACAGTTGTTCTGGAGATTTTAAATCAGTATACCTCCAATGCCCAGTATTTGCTGGTCCAAGCTGAAGGACTTTAACCCAGGGCTTCCCTGGGTTCCAATTATGTGGTGGGGGAGCCCATGCTTAGTACCTTATGTCACCTGCAGACCCCTCCTTTTCTGGTCTCAGATTTAGTCTCTAAACAATTTCTCCCACCCCACCCTTCTGAGTTCCTGGTCAGATGCATCTATCCCATCAGGTCCTTCAAGCAACAGAATTGGAAAGGGAGGGGTAGAGCTGGGTGGGTTTCCATGACCAGTTGTCCCTTTTGTAAACCTTTATCCATGTTATTTGATTTTCTTCTGGTCACTTAAGCACAGTTTATGTCATGAAGCGTGTGTTGTCTGGGCCTGTATTTCGGGCCAAACTCAGATTTGCCAGGAATCATCAGTTGCTGCTTACCCACGGCCATTGCAAAATGGTTTCTTCCTTTGTTCTCTGCATGCTGCTTAGAAAGATGGCAGCTTCTTTCTCCGCACTCAGATATCCTGTGGCACATACTTCAGGTTTGTTGGGCAATGTCCTTGGTATCTAAATGTTCCATACCCAGACAGCCCCTTGGCCTCACCAAAATGCAGGTTCCTTTAATTAATCCCCTTATCCCTCTACTGTGCTCATGGAGGGACCACTTTGCCTCGAGCTTCTGGCCTGGATGTAGCAGTGGCTGTGCCACTGTGGATATTCTCCTTATTTTATTATATCCAACCTCCTGTATCCCCAATCTGTCTGAATGTCCAGTTTTAGGTTCCAGTAAAGTACCCCTCCTTTTTTCCAGTTTACCCACCTTGTAGAGAAGCTGCCTGTCTGCTTTCTTGGTTTCATGCAGAGCAGCCAGAAATGCCACCTCCTCTATTCTGCCATCTTATCCATGACTATTTATGTCACCAAAAATTGTGTAAGTAAAATGGAAATGAGACATAGCAGATACAATGTTTTATTCAAGATCAAATTATGTATGTTGAGGGACCTGGTGAAAGACATTGTGGCCCAGCTGTACCATAGAGATTTTATGGATAAAGCTACTGCTAAAGAGAATTTTTTTTAGAATTTGGAGGTTCCCTATAGTTGCTTCATGCATAGCTAATTGTCTTAATACCAACAATATCATTAACTGCCTTATGATTTGTTACACCATGATTACAATTCTGGGGAATTCTTGTTTTTTAAGATTGAAAGTGGATCCAATCAATTTGCAAAACTGATAATAATACTTGAAGTAGTAGTATTTAGCACTTTATGTACTCATCTAAGATCTCTGTATGCTTTAGAAATATGAAGACTTCAACTCCCAAAATTCTCTGTGGGCCATACAAAAGGAAATGCATAGAGTAGCAACATAAAAGGTTTATTTTGTAGCTGAGTGCTACAAAGTTTCCCTGTTGCCTCTAGGATGTCAAGCAACATGAATCAATTTTCTAAGTATTAACAACAGTCCAGCTTCCCATGCAATTTAATGCTTTCTATTATGGGTTGCCTTTTTCTCTCAGTAATGTGAAATCCTCTTAAGCAGTACTTGCTTAGCAAATTTTGTCAGCATGATGACAAAGTAGTGTGAATGTGCACTGAAAGAACTCTGCAGTTTAAAAATATTCAGTAGTTGGTCCAGGTATAATTTATTCTCCCTTTTCAACAATCCATGGAAGACGTTACTGACCATACTTATACTTGTTTGCCTTTTTCTTATAGTTTTCTTCTAAAATAACCTTTATTTTCTGTCATCATCCATAGAATCTAACTTTTTATTTTGATTATTACTATCATAAAAAAGGTAAAAGTTTTATTGAATATACTCTGAAGAATTCCAGAAAGTTAGAAGCAAACAGGTACAATTTTCTTCAAGTTGTACATTTTTTAAAGTAAGGCAAATTTGAGAGTAACTGTAAACTAGGACACCAGAGGCGATTCATGAAAAAAAAAAAAAGCAAATCTGTAGCCATTGTTCAGCTTAGAAGTCAGATTGACAGAGACACCTGCTGTAGCTCAGGCCTGGCCCAGATCTGCCTACACTAACCTGCACAGGGCGTAGGCCCAGGGTAGGCTTGGGTACATCCTGCCACCTTCAGACACCACCACAGCTCAGGCTATGGTACAGGACCTCCTCTGCCAACCAGTGCAGGACCCAGACCTAGGGTAGGTCCGAGTCTACCACCCATCCCCACCTGGGAGCCCAGATCTAGCCCACTTTCATCTTGACACACTGCAGACATTGCCATAGCCTTTGCCATGCAGTAGCCTCTTCCTTTTGACAACAGACAAGGCCTATAACAACTACATCTTGGAGTAGGCATCCCAAAGACAGTGTAATGTCCAAACTTTCAGCCCCATCTCTGAAAGACATTGCATCCATCTTGGGGCACCTCCGCTGCTATCTCGAGACACCTCCACTACTGCCACTACCACCTTTAGTTGCAGTAACATACATCGATGGACACCTGCAAGGTCTGGAAGCCCAACATCAAGGTGAGGTACAGATAATCTACATGGGTACTACAAGATTATAGGGTAGAAACTATAATATCTCAGATCCAAACAGCAAGAAAGAAAGACACACATGAAAAACAAGGGAGGAAAGTGCCCCAAACAAACCAGGATATGACAATAACAGAACCCATGTATAGCAAAGTTGATAAAATGTCAGAGAAGGTGTTAAGAAGGTTCATAAAATGTAAATGATCTGTGAATTAAAGAATGACCTAGATGACCAAATACAGGCAAAAATTGGTCACTCCAACAAAGAGATAAGAGAGCAAATACAGGTAGCAAAAATGACTTCAAGAAAGAGAGACTCTGAAAAAAAAACAGTCAAAAATCTTTGAAATGAAGGAAATAATAAAACGAATAAAAAACTCAATAGAAAGCATCACCAACAGAACAGATCACTTGGAAGACAGAACGTCAGATAATGAAGACAAAGTATACAATCTGGAAAATAAAGTTGACCACACAGTGAAGATGGTAAGAAACCATGAAAAGAACATACAAGAATTATGGGATAGAAACAAAAGACCAAATCTAAGAGTTACTGGGATAAAGGAAGGCACAGAGGTTCAAACCAAAGGAATGCACAATCTCTTCAATGAGTGCCGCAGTCTGGCTGGGCACAAAATCACGAGCCACTCACAGCCTTGTAGATTCAAACAGCAACTCTTTATTCCTGAATTCACACCAGCACTCTACATGCACGTTCTGGGGGAATCCACACCTCCACTGGGCTCTGTATCCCAAAATACTCTCTGAATCCCGCCAGAACTCAATAGGAACTCAAGGAGCAGGCGCGCCTGAGGCAGCAGGATACGCCCTATTCCCAGCAGGGTACACCTTAAACCTGGAACCGCCCTAAACCCAAGGAGCGGGATACTCCCTAATCCCAGCAGGATACACCCTAAACCTGGATCCACCCTGGTCCTTGAGCAAGGTCACCTTTCATGCAATGTCACTGCAAATGACCTGGGTCATGCCATGCGTCACTCCTACTTGGCAATGGCTCTCAGCATCTCCCCCTGTCTGATTAATTAAACAACAAGCAATGCAGTCTGGCTGGGCACAAAATCACGAGCCACCACACACCTTGTAGATTCAAACAGCAACTCTTTATTCTTGAACTGTCACTGGCACTCTACACACACGTTCTGGGAAAATTCACACCTCCACTGGGCTCTGTATCCCAAAATACTCTCTGAATCCCACGAGAACTCAACGGGAACTCAAGGAGCAGGCGCGCCTGAGGCAGCAGGATACGCCCTGTTCCCAGCAGGGTACACCTTAAACCTGGAACTTCCCTAAACCCAAGGAGCGGGATACTCCCTATTCCCAGCAGGATACACCCTAAACCTGGATCTGCCCTGGTCCTTGAGCAAGGTCACCTTTCATGCAAAGTCACTGAAAATGACCTGGGTCCACAATGGCGAGTCCTTCCTCTAAGCAACATGGGGTAGGCTGACAAAGAAATTGCCATGCGTCATTCCTACTTGGCAATGGCTCTCAGCAAATGAGATAATATCAGAAAATGTCCCAAGCATGAAGAACGAATTGGAAAACAAAATACAAGAGGCTTACAGGACACCAAATATACAAAATTACAACAGGTCCACACCAAGGCACATTATAATGAAAATGCCTAGCATACAGAATAAGGATATAATCTTAAAAGCCCCAAGAGAGAGGAATCAGATCACATATAGGGGGAGACCAATTCGTATCTCAGCAGATTTTTCAACCAAGACCCTCAAAGCCAGGAGATTGTGGAACAACACATACCAAGCTCTGAAAGAAAATGGATGCCAAGCAAGAATCCTATATCCATCAAAGCTAAGTTTTATATTTGATGATGAAATAAAAACCTTCCATGATAAACAAAAGTTAAAAAGATTTACAACTAGAAAGCCTGCACTACAGAACATCCTCAGTAAAGTATTCCAAGAAGAGGAAATGAAAAACAATGATGAAATCAGCAGAGGGAGGGATTACACTAAAGGAAAATCTAACCAGAAGAGAAACCAAGTCACATTAAATACCAAAAATAAACAAAAATGGCTGGGAAAACAAAACGTGTCTCAATAATAACCCTGAATGTTAATGGCCTAAACTCACCAAAGACATAGATAGCAGATTGGATCCCCCCCCAAAACATACCCACCAATATGCTGCCTCTAAGAGACTCATCTCATAGGAAAAGACTTGCACAGACTGAAGGTGAATGGTTGGGAAAAATCATACCACTCACATGGACTACAGAAGCAAGCAGGGGTTTCCATCCTCATATCAAATAAAGTAGACTTTAAGATAAAGTTAATCAAAAAGAATAAAGAAGGACACTATGTACTGCTCAAGGGAATCATACGCCAACAAGACATAACGATTATAAATATATATGCCCCAAACAATGGAGCATCTACGTTCATCAAACAAACTATGTTCAATTTCAAGAGTCAAATAGACCACAACACAATAATTCTGGGTGACTTTAACACACCTCTTTCATCACTGGATAGAACTTCCAAACAAAAGCTGAACAAAGAAACTGTACAACAGAATAATACAATAAATAACTTAGACTTAACTGACATATATAGAATATTTCATCCTTAAACCAGCAAATACACATTCTTCTCAGCAGCACATGGATCCTTCTCTAAAATTGATAATTCCACCCATATTCCTTTGGTAGACAACATTTAGTACACATTAACAAGCTTCCAACTGCCAGTATGTATGACTTTGAAAACACTCTTGAGTGGCCCCTGGAGCCCACTCTGCCTATACAAATGCCATGATAGAGGTGCCAAGGGCATTAATGCCAATTCCCATGCTATTCTGAAAGCAGCATTTATCATGACTGCCAGGAAATCTAAGTAAATATTCCATTTCCCTTAATTTCTGGCATGGGGTAACACTAAGGTATTGTGTTATACCACCCCAGAGTTCTGCAACTAGATCAAGCTTCATTTATTTACTTTAATAACTAATTTTAAAACCTACATGCTTTGTTTTTGTTTTTTATTATCTGTTAAAGTATGCCTCATTTTCTTGCTTTGCTCTTGGTTATTATCTGTCCAAATATCATCCTCCAAATAAGGTTTTCAAATATTTATCTTAGGGTCTGTTTCTGGGATATCCCAAACTAAGACATAATGTTAAGATGAGTAAAGCAAGAATCTTTATTATATAATATGAAAATAACAGAGAATTAGAAAATATTTTGAACTGATAGAGAATAGGGTTTCAGAATTTCAAATAAGTTAAATCCTGCTTTGAAATTCCTAAATTTACCACTTTGTCATTTCTCAGTGATCCTCTTAAAAGCGTGTGACAGCTATGAACTTTGGCTAGTCAGATCTCCTTTCAGGTGAGAAACTGCTGAAAAGATTGTAGTTGGCTCCCATCACCATCACTTTGGGATCTTTCACAGCATTCATGCCAAGGTGATGATCTCCCTGGGCTGCTCCCTGGCAATGAATGAGCATGGCAGGTGAATCAGTCAGGGTTCCACCGGACAAACATAATCAATAGGAATTGACTTACAGAATTGCAGGGGCTTTCAAGGCAATTTCAGAATCAGTAAAAGAGGCTGACAGGAGAGGCAGGATGGAAGCATCTGGTACTAGCTGAAGCTTCAGTCTATAGGTAGAATATTTTCTTCCTTTGGGAAACCTTAGTTCTTCTCTTATAACCTTTCAATTGATTAGATGAAGGCCACCAAGATTTTTGAGGTTGATCTGCTTTACAGAAAATTAACTAATTGTAGATGTTAACTGTATCTACATTAACTGCCATAGAAAGTTAAAAATACTTTCACAGTATCACCAGATTAGTGTTTAAATAACACTCATTAACTATAACCCAGTTGACCAGTAAAATGGACCATCACAGCAGGAGTATTAGAGACAATCTATTTTTGCTTAATGCAGATATCCCCCAAATGATCATTCTTTGCTTTGGGGCTCCCTAGAATCTGGAGACTTTCTGAGAGCTGCATTGAAGTCTTTGCTACTTCCTATCCAACCTCTCCTCCTCCTATCATTTCACAGATCCTAAACTTACTTTATTTTTTAGAGAGAATTTTTTTTAATATTTATTTTTCAGTTCTCGGCAGACACAACATCTTTGTTTGTATGTGGTGCTGAGGATCAAACCCGGGCCGCACGCACGCCAAGCAAGCACGCTACCGCCTGAGCCACATCCCCAGCCCCCCTAAACTTACTTTATTAAGACTCTCTATTCTTTCTCTTGCTTCCTTCCCTTATCTTTCACAGTGATTTCCTCTAATAAGTATCTTGTTCTTGTAATTATGTCTTGTCTTGCAACTTCAACAAGAAACAAATTGACACAGTTGATACCAGGAATGGTTGGAGAAAGCAGCAGATAAGTAAGCTTTCATGACTGAATAATTCATTGCTTAACTGGTAAGGACACAATACCAATGACTTTATGGAGCATGAATAGTCCTTGGCAAACACTAGCAGCATACATGTTCACCTGTGTGACCCAGAAGAATGTACCAGTGGAAGTCAATCGCCTTGCAGATATAATGATTTAGACATTTGAGAGGTAAGGAAGTAAAAATGCATTAAAGGACAGTGGAGTTGGCTAATTATTACTAAGATGTATCAACAGATACAGTTGCAGAGGTATAATGAGAAACAAAGGGTGGTTAAAAACAAATGTTAAAATATTGAATTTATAAGAAAAGATTATTCAATATCTTTGTTTTTATATTTATTTTTAAAAAGAGGCTCCTGATAATCAGTCCAACAGCAGCATTTCAATTCACTTGAATGAGAAAACTGTTCAGTATCAAAAGAGCCTGAGAAGACAAGTACAATCTCAGAGGTTGGCCAATTACCATGCATGTTTTCTGGTTACTTTGTACAGTGTAGATTTGAAGTACAGTGTTGAAAATGTGACATTTGTAAAAACAAGTATGACTACCAGAAGAATAATTAGCTTACAAAGACTATTTATCTGGCTGAGACATTCTGATATCCTCAGCCTGAAAAGGATATGTTATTTATCTCAGGCTTCTTAGTGTGAGGGTTTTAGGCATACCTCCATAACTGCCATAGACTATCTCTTTGGCCACACAAAAATTTAAGGAGTAGATCTTCCACAATTCCCATGGCCTCTCTTCTGAGAGAAAAGTTCCAAGAAAGAGGATACCTAATCTATTCTTTGAGTCCCCATTTTACCCATTCATTACAAGAATCTAAGTTCTGTGACATTCCCTATGGTGGGTCTTTGTCCTGATAAAATTCAGTTTATGATTTTTTAATTTTATGGTTTTTGCTTTTTTTAATGTCCCATGTAAGAAATCTTTGACTACCCCAAGTTTATAAATATCTATGTACTTTTTTCCCACAAGTTTTATGTTTACAGATTTTATGTTTAAGTTTCAGATTCATGTTAATTATTTTCATTTTGTGTGAGATAAGAGTTGTTGTTTATCTTTGTGTGTGTGAATACCAAACTAATATAGCACAATTTTCTCCCCTTCAGAGAATCTAATTAGAAAAATAAATTACAACTATCACTACTATTACTATTAAAGCAAGAACAACATTCTTCAGTACCTTATGCTTATAGTCAAAGAAAGCATCAAGGCAAGTTCTTTATATGGTTATCTCAATTTTAATTTTTGAAATCAGTATGTGAATGAGTTTGACTTTAAATATTATGCCTCTCTACTAGTAAGGATAGTAAGGATAGAATTCAGGTCTGTTGAATATCTGTTTATTGCTTTTCTACAACATCAGAGTAACTTTTTAATAGATTGTTTGAAAAATATTGGATAATAAATTAGAACATAACTCTAATTGGGAAAAGAAATATTCAATTGAGGACCATATCATTGTCTTTAAATAATTTTCTTGGGTTTTTTTGCAATATATTACTAAATTTAAACATGATCAAAAAATGTGATTATTAAGTATATTCTTCTCTTTTATTGATAATCTGCATAATAATTTTAAGTCTTCTATCAATAGGTTTAGAAATAATATTTTAAATACATTACCAGAGGTTAAAATATAGTTAATAAAGTTTTGCTATAAATGCAAATTCCATAAACCTAAGTCAATAATTTTGATATATTCATTATATAAAATTCAGTGGCTACTTTTCCATATACCTCAGTCAATTGACAGTATAAATTTATAACATTGTAATAACTGTTCAACTAAAATAGAGTATTAATTTCCAACATTTATAAATGTGACATTGTTAGTAATAAAACTGAATGTTAACTGTAAAATTAACTTCTTTCAGGCATGTACACTGCAGAATCACATGTTAAACCATTATTTATTCTTTTTATTAGCAATTAAGTTCAAATATTACCCCTATAACTATATTCCCCATGATGTAAACTAAACATCACTCATCAATTTTACTTCAAGAGAGTGCCTCACTGAGCAAGCAGGGCACCAATTAAAATGACTTGCCATAGCTCATTATTACTAAAATTTGTTTAGTGATTTTCATTCTTTGAAAATGTTGTTTTATATTCTGTAGGCCAAAGTTGGTTCATTAAGTTATTTAGCTTTGACTTTGCAATAACCCGCTCATGTATTACATTTTACAGAGAATTACCTGGGTTAGGGAAATGCATTATGGCTCTAAGGAGATCAAGGTGGCTTCATTAGCTATCCTAATAAGATCAGTGATAGCTTTATGTAGAGAAAGTAGATACCTGCCTAACAAGCCATGATTGAAAATTTTCACATAGTCTTCTTGGTCTCAGCATTTGTTTCATTAGTTTTCATGATACGGTCATGGATTTACTTACCTAAAAATCTATATCATTACAAGGTATCCATTGTTTAGATAACAAAAGCAAGGAAATATTCTTTAGAACTGTATTGGTTGTAATAGCTACTAGCCGCACATTCTAAATTAAATTTAAATTAATTAAATATAACTAAAATTCAGTTCTTCAGCTGTAGTGGCCATATTCAAGTGCTCAACATCCATATGTGGACATTAACTATCATATTGGACAATGCAGGTCATTTCTACCACAACAGAAAAATCCCTTGAATAGCATTTCTTTAAAGTATCTGGTTAATAACGTGGACCTTGATTAAGATTCAAGTAACATTTTATGAGAGCCTCAAATGTATCTAACATTATGTATACTGGGTACATTCATAGATGGTATTCTTTAGTAAGTGTAACAATAATCCTTATTTATAAATATCATTCTCATTTTAGAGATTATCAAACTAAGGCTGTGTATATTGCAAGAGGAAATGGCCAGCTGATTCATTCTCATTCACCTAAAGAGTGAAATGTATTCAAGATTATCCTCAAAAAACAACATAGGAACAACATAAATGATCTAGAGAGAGAGATTTGGGATAATTTATTCTTTAAATTGAAGCCACAAATATGTTTATGGCAGAAAAGAATGATGTAAGGGATAGAATAAAAATAATCTGTCATAGAGGGGCCTATCCAGACTTGAATGACATCTTTTTACATGCTAAGATAGCCTTAATAGGATTATTTATAGAATGTGAAAAATGGCAACTACATAATTTTACTAGATACTTAAGTTCAACAAAACATTATTCAACAACTTGAAATAGTTTTACAGATGCTGATATAATAATACCAAGAAGTGCCTTCATATTCTGTTCAGCTCAATAAGTAGTGCTAATGCCAGAAGTGTGTACAAAATAAATGATAACAATATAAATTAAAGGTACACTAAAACTTGAATATAAATACATGATGTGCAAAAAGTTTGAACCACAGAGTAGTAAGAACCTATTTTGTCTCTAATATAAATATAAATTACATTTTTGCGGATAATTACCTGGGTTAGGGAAATGCATTATGGCTATTAAAATGAATACATATGGTTTTTTTAAATATTTTTTTTAAAGAGAGAGTGAGAGAGGAGGGAGGGAGGGAGGGAGGGAGAGAGAGAGAGAGAGAGAGAGAGAGAGAATTTTTTTTAATATTTATTTTTTAGTTCTCGGCGGACACAACATCTTTGTTGGTATGTGGTGCTGAGGATCAAACCCGGGCCGCACGCATGCCAGGCGAGCGCGCTACCGCTTGAGCCACATCCCCAGCCCCATATGGTTTAACATGTGATTCTGCAGTGTACATGCCTGAAAGAAGTTAATTTTACAGTTAAGGTTCAGTTTTATTACTAACAATGTTGCATTTATAAATGTTGGAAATTATTACCCTATTTCAGTTGAACAGTTATTACAATGTTATAAATTTATACTTCAATTGTAATTTATACATGTTTAAAATGATATGAATTGCACAATTAAAAATATTTATAAACTTTATGCAAGAGGACAATATGGAAGTAATCACAAATTAAAGGGAGAGAGGCAAAAGTTTGAAAAATTCAATTAAAGTCCATTGATTATATATTGGCAGCTTTTCTTTTATGTCACTTCCTAATTTGATCTACAGATCTAGTGAAAAACCAATCAAAATAAAAATTCATTTTCTAGAAGTTGAGAGGACAATACTTGTTACTAAAGGTTATGAGGGGTGGAGGTGAGGGAGGACAAATAGGATTTTGATAACTGGTACCAAAATACAGTTACACAGAAGGAATAAGTTCTAATTTTCTACATCACAGTAGGATGTACTTAGTTAATAATAATTTATTATGTATTTTAGAGCTGGAAGAGAGGAGTTCAATGCTTCCGAACACAAAGAAATGAAATGTTTAAGAAGAGATAAAGGCTAATTATCCTGATTTTATCATTATATATTGTATTCATATATCAAATTATCACACTGAATCAAATATATTCTCAATAAATGATCCAATAATCATATTCCTTGATATTTACCCAAGGGAACTGAAAACTATGAACCCATGAAAAACCTGCATAGAGATGTTCATAGCAGCTTTATTAATAATACTCAAACTAGGAAGTGGCCATTATTTTCTTCAGTAGGTTAATGGATAAATTGACTGGGGTACATACAGCCAATGGAATATTATTTAGTGCTGAATATAATGAACTATCAAGCCAGGAAAAAAACACTGAGAAAACTTAAATGCATGCTCGTAAGTGAAAGAAACTAATCAGAAAAGGCTGTGATTTGTATGATCTCAACCATATAACATTGTGGAAAAGGCAAAAGTATGCAGACCACATAAAGCTAAATGGCAAAGATTGGGAGTAGGAAGAATAAGTCAGAGCACAGAGATTTTAAGGCATAGGAAATAAACTGTATGATATATAATGTTAGATACATGTTATTATACATTTGTCCAAATTCATAAAAACATACAACACCAATAGTGAACACTAATGTGTTAGATATGAACTTTTGGTTGTTATGTCATCTCAATGTGGGTTTAAGAGTTTAAATAAATATACCACTGGTGGAAGATGTTGATAAAATGAGAGGCTATGCATGTATTGGGAGTATGGGGCATAGGGACACTTTTGCTACATCTTAATCTTGCTTGAAACTAAAACTAAAAAATGAAGGCTTAAAAATGTATCTGTCATACCTAACCTACATATGGTAATATTGTCATTTTGGATGTTGTATCAAAGGAAAAATTATTATCTAATGGTAATATGCATATGATATCCACATAGTTTCAGAGGTATTATCTATAAGGAAACTGTTATAAGGATTAGAATCAAGGCCAGAAAATGTTATATTAGGCAGATTTTTCAAGAAAATAATATAAGAATTGTGGAAAATTATCATGCTTATGCTCCCCATTAAAAATAATTCCATAATTGTCTTCCATTTATCTTACTCACCTCAAAATTTCACCATAATAAAGACACATGTGGAGACATTAATGTCATACAGTTACAATTTAATTTCACAAGGTAAAAATAGATATTGGGACATATATTTTATATTTAAAATAGGTCCCTTTTGAAAGAGAAATATTTCTCATTCCTATCAATCTAAGATGAATTCTGAAAAGGCAGTTGACGTTTTTTAACCAGTAACACATTTCACTGAAAAAAATTAAAATGTTAATTCATCTTCAGTGGAAAATAGTTTTTACTTTAATGTAATGGCTTTACTTTAATTTTCTTGCCGTGAAATGAGAAGGGTAAAATGCCAAATGAGAAACTGGTAGAATATCTTCATGAAGGAATCTCTGCCACATGCAGAGTTGGAATTTTAACTCATTCTTTCTATTAAAGGTCAGTAAAATAGGTATTTAGAATCTTAGAAGCTGTAGGGGGTTGTAGTAAAAAAAAAGTAAAGAAACTGGGCTGAATTTTTATTTTCAGTTTTTAATGTAATGTTTAAAAAGCGGAAGTGCAGCCTAAATCCATCCAGTTTTCAGAGTGTACATTTGTTACAGGGAAAGTACTGGAGGTAGAGGAGACACTTTGATTGTGGCATTATTCATTTGGTTACTTTTATGCCTACATAATTAAAAAAGAAAAACCCATGTTTCTAAAAGTGGATATTATTATTATTTCCATTCCAAAAGGTAGTAGTGGAAGAACCCTTTCTCTCTGTCCATAGAATCTGGAACACAGTTCAAATAACATGAGTATCCCAGTTTTTACTATTATTATTCTTTTTAAGGTCCATGCGGAGAGATGAAACACATTTACACATGAAGAAATATAGAAAAGATGCATTTGTCCAAGAGATAGATTATTCATTAATGTAAAAATGTAAATTCCACACTGATCTTCTTTGCCTAGTAAAGGAAGTCACTATATTTCTTCCTTTTATATTTATAATTATTATATTTATTATAATTATTATATTAGATAATTATATCTGAAATATAGCATATACATCCATTTATTCAATTAGGCCTCCATGAATTTGTGAGCTTTTTGTTATAGTTTAAGTTCTCATTTTGTTAATATTCTATACATGAAAATTAACTCAAGTGACCCTGAAAAGTTGTCTTGTAAAACTTACATTTTTAAGAGTATAAGTAGTCTCAATACTAATTTAAAACTTTCCATCTAAAAATGGAAGTTTTCTTCTTTTAATATAGACTCTGCTGTTAATGGTATGATTTGGTTCAATAATTAATATTTCACTTAGAAATATCAATGTTTTACTAATAACAAAGAATTTATGACAATCCCCTCTATATGTTCTTAAAATTTCCTAAACACCACTGATCAGAGATTTGTATCTTTTGCAGAATATCATTTTGTTAATCACTACACTAATTTTATTTTGAATTAAATACATAACTGTTTCAAACTGAGTTTGATTTTATTATAATTGCACAGCCCCCACCTTTAAAAATATTTAAAATACATTACTAAAACTATTATGTCATTACCAGAAATTGTAAGAGTGATTAAAAGTAAATGAATAAATGGAAGTATACATTTTTTTCACAGAAATAAAGAGAAGTGAAGCCATGAATTAGCAGTAAAAATGTCCTCTTATTAAAAGTTGAGGACTGGATCTGTTTTACAGATATGTGTCTTGAAAATTCAGCCTCATATGCAGTGATATAATTTAGAATAGTATTATATTACCTGCTTATTATGGAACATTTTGGCAGAAAACCAAATCCAATGAATAAATTATATTGGATGTTCTAATTCTCAGTGCTAATAAATGTTTGGTGCTTTTATATTATAATCATTTGATCTCCTGTTTCTGCTCATGAAAACCTTTTTTTGTAATATTGGTATTTGTTCAATGATATAATGTTTACATTTTTAGATTTCTAGTATATTTGATACAAAATCTTTCAGTAATTGGGTGATAGAGATATTTTAGTAACATTTATCCTTATATACAGTTTTCTATAATAAATATCATCAGCATCTGGATAAAAACAATACCTGGAGGTAAATGAGTACCTGAAAAAAAAAGAATACTTGTGCCATGTGATTGAGCTTAACAGTTAAACAAGACACATCATAAAGAGGCAGTATGGGGGTTGGGGTTGTGGCTTGTGGTAGAGTACTTACCTCACATGCATGGGGTGCTGGGTTTGATCCTTAGCATCACATAAATTAATAAAGATATTGAGTCCATTTACAACTAAAAAATTAGAAAAAAAAGAGGCAATATGTATTCTCCAACCAAGCAAGACTAGTTTTCATCTTATAAATGGCTAAGGAAGAAAGTGGTTAATTCTAGAAAGTTCGAGAAAGCCAAATAAATGCTTGACAGTACCACAAATGAGTGTGACCTCCTTTCTCCTTTCTTTTGCTTTATTATCAAAAGAATGAAAAGTAAGAGTCAGGGGTCTGGGGTTGTGGCTCAGTGGTAGAGCGCTCACCTCACACGTGCAAGGCCCTGGGTTTGATCCTCAGCATCACATAAAAATAAATAAAATAAAGTTATAATTTTTTTTAAAAAAAGTAAGAGAAAGACAGTAATATTCCATTGTATATATGTACCACATTTTCTTTATCCATTCATCTATTGAAGGACACCTAGGTTGGTTCCATAGCTTGTCTATGGTGAGTTGAGCTGCTATAAACATTAATATGGCTGCATCACTATAGTATGCTGATTTTAAGTCCTATAAACCAAGGAGTGGGTTATTCCAGGTTTTCTGAGGAATCTCCATACTGTTTTCCATAATGGTTACACCAACTTGCAGTCCCACCAGAAATGGATGAGTGTATCCTTTCCCCCACATCCTCACTAACATTTGCTTGTATTCTTGATAACTACCATTTTGACTGGAGTGAGAAATCTTAAGAGTAGTTTTGATTTGCCCTTTTCTAATTGCTAGAGATGTTGAACATTTTTTCATATATTTGCTGATTGATTTTATTTCTTCTGTGAAGTGATTTTATTTCTTCTGTGAAGTGTCTGATTCCTTAACCCATTTATTGCTTGAGTTCTTTGTATTTTGGTGTTAAGTTTTTTGAGTTCTTTATATACACAATGGAATATTACACAGCCTTAAAGAAGAATGAAATTATGGCATTTGCCAGTAAATGGATGGAGCTGGAGAATATCATGCTAAATGAAATAAGCCAATCCCCAAAAACCAAATGCCAAATGTTTTCTCTGATATGTGGATGCTAATTCACAATAAGCAGGGTGGGGTGGGGCTAGGGAAAATAAAGTTACTTTGGATTAGGTAGAGGGGAGTGAAGGGAGGGGAGGGTATAGAGGAAGGAAGGTTAGTAGAATGAATCTGACATTATTATATGTATACATATATGACTATACAACCAGTATGATTCTACATCATGTACAACCAGGAGAATGAGAAGTTATATTCCACTTATGTATGATGTGTCAAAGTGCATTATATGGCCATGTATAACTAATTAGAACAAATTTAAAATTGAGTCAGAGGCAGAGGAGTTTTGCAGAATAAAAGTGAGTTTTAAGATGAAGTAAGTTTTAAGGATTTATTGCTAAATGTGTTAGATGCCATTGCATGGGGAATATACATACGTATGTATTGTATATATGGATCAGTCAGAGATATATACTAAACTGTTTACAGTGAAATGATATGATGTCTGGGATTTGATTTAAAAGACTCCAGAAATACTCGGCGTGGTGGTGCACACCTGTAATCCCAGTGGCACAGGAGGCTAAGAAAAGAGGATTGTGAGTTCAAAGCCAGCCTCAGCAATTTAGTGAGACCCTATCTCAAACTAAAAATATGAAAAGGGCTGGGGATGTGGATCAGTGATTAAGTGCCCTGGGTTCAATTCCTTGTAACAAAACAAAAACAAAAAATAGAATTACTGAAATAATGAAAAAAATAAAAGTGGGGAATAAAGAAGATGGATAAATAAAGCAAAGAAGAAGAATTGGTTTAATATTGATCAGTGTTGAGGTGTGTTAATTGACATATGAAGCCCATTATATTATTCTCTGTAGGATAGTGTATATTTTAAAAATTTGTATAATAAAATATTTTGTTTTTAAGCAAATGTCCATAGGCAATCCAAAAGGCAAGAAATAGTTCTGTCAGAGACTATTGGACTAAACAGAAAAGTTGATTTTGGAGATTACCACTCAGGCATTTAAATGCAGGATAATTTACAGTTATGAGTAGGTTAGCGAATTCTACAATTTTAGGATTCCAGTTGTGAGTAAATTCATGGAGAAGAATCAAATTAATGCTGAGAGTTAGGGCAGACCCTATTTTCTCCATGTTATTTTTTATGCTGCCGGTTCAAGGGGCCAACCTGTGGTCTGCAATGTTCATTTTCTTTTGTTCCCATATTTTTCTCAGTGAATGATATTTGTACATAATGGTGTTTGTTGTTGCATATTTGTACATTCACAAAATATAACAACATAATTTGTGTAATGTTCATTTTCTAAGAGGCCTGATCTGATTACTGTCCCTTCTTAGAAACAAAGACTGGGAGACATAGGATTTCTGCTCAGAATCAGGTAATAAAATTCTATTTGTTAATTTAGAGGGAAGGAAAATAAAAATCTTAAAAGACATCTGAATAAAAACAGACAAAACAGGTTATAATGTGTTGATTTGATAAATGTTTGCTGCATTATTGAATTTATAGAAAAGCCATGATAGAAGAAGAAGGAAAAGCTTCTCCTTGAATTACTTTTACTGACAAAAGCAAATTAGTTTGGAATGCTATGGAAATCAGATTTGTCCTCTTGAGATAAACTTTGCTTTGATACCTTTCAAGCCTTCAATTCAACATTATATTGTGTTAACTAATTTCTTCTAAATATCACCTTTTATTTTTTACTTTACTTAATTGTTTTTACTATCATTCTAAATATTCAATTTTTAAAATCTCAGACCTGGGATTATTTCTTTTACATATAATTTTTTAAATGCAGCATTTCTTTACTTGGTTTCTTTTGTCTTATATATAGGGCTACTGCTCTAATTCAAGCCATAATTACTTGTCTTATGGATAGTTATTCTTGCCTGCTCATCTGGAAATGTCAATGTAATTTTTACCTCATAAAACCTTACTTCTGTGATTAATAGTTATTTCATATTTTCCTATATATTTAGTCTATTTTCATTAAATGCTACAGAGTTGAAGTGATGTAAGCTGGTAATCTAAAAAATGATTAAGCCATTTGTCTTGGATTTTCTTCTTTCCCATTGGATGGAAATGGCAATTACTCCAGGTACCTTGGAAAATATGTGTTAAGGATGGCTGAACTACCTCATAACCCTAGGTCCCTGGATATTCTCACAGAACAATGCTCATTTATTTGTGCCAGAATCTTCTGTAAAACATAACGAAATATTTTTATCTTATTTGAGCCACTCGTTTTGAGCAGGACTCTGTTGGAGTGATCTGCACAGTAACTAATTCATAGAAAGAATAAAATTATTTTTGGCAGAGCAATACCATAGTAAACATGGCTCAATTCAATATTTAATAAAAAACTTTGTAAGAAACTCTACTAAAGTCTGAACAGTGATGAGTTTCAGAGAGATTTGTTTGGCAGCAGTGTTTAGTTTGGTACCCTGCAAAAATCTCACTCTTGATCTCTAGGAATTTAAATACAAATAAAAATGTGAATTTTAGTGTATGTAGATTACCATGAACAATATAAATTTTGCATGTCCAAAATTAACTTTCATTTTCTATATTTCTACTTACATACCATTGACCTGAACACAACCATATGGCTCCATTCTTGTTTAAACTCAGGATATTCTATTACTAAAAGATGAAATTTATTATGGATATAGAGATATACCAGTCACTTTCAAATATCTTTCAAATAGAGTTCATATTTTCAGCTTATGCATTTAGTTGTTTCCATATACCTATATCAGGTTACTTTTCAAAAGCCAAAGTATTTAACTTCATTTGTTAAGTGCACCCCTTACTTTTGCAGTTCTTCAGAGCCTGCTAGAAATATTGAAGAATCATTTGTTTTTCTCCAAGTGGCCCACCAAAATTCTGTCATTTCTTCCAAGACTTACACCAAATACTGCTATCACAAAGCTCTCCAAGATTCTTTCCACTTCACCCCAATCATATAGCTGCCCATGAAATAAATACTTGCTTAGGCATTGTCTCACACCAAAACCTTTATTAAGTCTTAAGGAATTACAGATGAATAATAACATGTTCTTGCCCCAACAATGTCTCTCTCAACATTCTTTATCTCATTCCTTTGTTTAATGTGTTGCTTGTCACACACTCTATTTAATTAGAATTATTTGTTCACATAATCAATTTTTAATTCATCATCTCTTTGGGACCAGGAACCACAGCTTGATTATTATTTTTTAATCTGTTCACCATTTAACAAAACATTACCTATTAAAATCACTGAGTGAACTAGTTGAAAAAATGAAAAAAGGGCTGACCATAAGTAAGAGAGAATTCTTCCTGTCTCACCATATTTGAATTGGGACCCAGGAACTTTTATTCCCTTCTTACTTCACATAATGTCTATTCCTGGGTCTTGAATCATCCAGCATTTAGATAGGAAATAGACTATCAGGTTTTTAGGCCTTGGAGCTCAAAGTGGAGTTGAACTATTGGCTCTCCTGTCTGTCTAGATTGCTGACCCACTCTGCAGATCTTGGGAATTATCAGCCTCCATAATTACAGGAGCCAATTTCTTAAAAAAAAATATATATATATATATATATAGTATATATCATTTATGTGTATGTTTTTTATAGTGATGGTGTTTCTCTGTTCTTACGTTTTTTAAGTCTATTTTCATATCACGAGTATGGCTAATGGCTACTCTGTCTAGTTTTTGGATTCTATTTGCCTGGAATGATAATTTTCATATTTTCACTTTCAGTATATATATGTCCTTTATAGTCTTATTATAATATGTCATGTTGAGTATCTTTTCCGCGCATGAATATTTGGGGTTCTTTAGGTATCTTATCACTGGATGTGTCTTTTCTGAGATTAGGGAAGCTTTCTGCTATTTTATTGAATAGGTTTTCTATGACCTTAACCTTCTTCCCCTTTGTGTATATGGATGAACTGGATGTTTGATCAATGGTCATGTTTGATCATTGTCATTCAATGTTGAATTTATTTCCAGCTGGCTACCATAGTCTAATAGCTTTTTTGGCTTTGAATAGTGAATTCAGGCACAGTGTATCCCATATTGGAGTTGAAGAGACTATCTCTGAGCGTTATTCAAGTGTGAGGACTCTCCTTCAGTTCAGGTAATGTGGTATAGGAAGCAGAGTGTAGGGTGCTCCATATGTGGTTACTCCTACAGTGAGAGTGGTAGCCCTTTGGGTGATATGGGCTTATCAGGAACTATTGATACTGCCTGTATTGAATGGGTCTTTTACTGGTTACTGTGGTAGTAATGAGGGATCTGAAGCACTTATTCTCTGATTAGACACTGGTGTGGGTTAAGGGAGAGGACAGAAATTACAAGTACCTACTGCATGGTACTCACACCCAGTCTTGTCCGCAGTATGTGATTAGACAAAGTACAGGTACAGCTGACACAGGGGACCTGTGTATATGCAGATGCAGGAAAGTTGTGTTATTCCTCTCTGCTGCTACTATGAGTATGTCCACCTAAAAGCAGGACCTCAGTCCTAAGAGCTATGCCTATCTTTGGAGGGGGAAATGACCAGAGTCTTAACCTGATTCTTTCAGTGCTCATGAGGGATTGGGTAGGAGTAGATGGCAGCTGAAGCTTAACAAAATTCCTCTCAGCTGAGGTGCTCACAGGAGAGAGTTGGAATATAGTTGGAAAACATTATCTGAAGACTTTCATAGGCTGTATGCTGCTAATGCAGGACTATAGGTAGACCTCAACATCACAGACAGGTGAAGAGTAGAAACTCAATGTTCATTCTCTGCCTTGTTAGCAGTAGGCATACTTGTACATGGGGCTGGAAGACAGATAGCAGAAACTTCATGGGCAACCACCCTCAGCCCTGGCACCAAAGCAACTGTGGCACCCACATGCAACTGACCTCACCCCTGATCTCAGAGGGCAGACTTCTTGGTACCCCAGTTATTGGGGATGACTCCCTCTGTTGCCCTAAGTTTTGTAGCACCCATTCCCCACTGTGTAGCACTCTCAGCAGGTTTGTGTCAGTCATTCCACTGAGCCAGTGTAGTGGAATATTTTGGGGGTTTAATAAGTAGAGATATGCATGGGTTTCTGACCTTTTAAACAATCCATACTCAGACAGTAGTTCCTCTTTCAAGATGGTTGCTGGCTACAATACCCTGGAGACTCAATAGGAGACGAAGTGAATTCCTTTTCAAAGCCAGACTACTAGGGAGATTTCTTTTCTTTTCTTTGAGAGAGAGAGAGAGAGAGAGAGAGAGAGAGAGAGAGAGAGAGAGAGAGAGAGAGAGAATTTTAATATTTATTTTTTAGTTTTCGGTGGATACAACATTTGTTTGTATGTGGTGCTGAGGATCGAACCCAGGCCACACGCATGCCAGGCGAGCGCGCTACCGCTTGAGCCACATCCCCAGCCCTACTAGGGAGATTTCAAGCTTCTTATTTATTTAGGCTGTAAGCTTATAAGGACCCAAAATTTTTACAGTAGCTAGAATTCTCAGTATTTGTGCTAATAAAGTTTGTTGAGACTCTCTCCTTCATCTGTAGTACTCTGCAGTTGGGGCATGCAATGAAGGCTTTTAGTACTGTTGAATTCCAATGTATTTTACCGCTGAATTTCATTGTTGTTCTGTGATCATTCACCTCAATACAGCTATACATGTGTGGCTTAGCTTTTTTTTGGTGGAGAAGCAGGTGAGTTCTGGGTCACTAATTGGTTTTAATTCACATGCATATTTACTAAAATTCATGAAAAGGTGATTTTTTTAACA
Organism: Spermophilus citellus; assembly: GCF_964194105.1. Lineage (NCBI taxonomy): Eukaryota > Metazoa > Chordata > Mammalia > Rodentia > Sciuridae > Spermophilus > Spermophilus citellus. The sequence goes on along the minus strand of NC_138190.1, from coordinate 20,378,885 downwards.
ATGGGTAAAATACAGAATTTATATTTCAACAAAGCAAACTAAACAGTATCAAGGCTGTAAATTCTTTTTTTATTTATTTGGCTATGTGCACAACTTTTGTTTTGTCTTATTAAAGAGCTGATTGCCAGGGTTGTCTCTTGCTATTTTTTATCATAGCTTTATAGTTATACATAGTAATTGTATTCATCCCCATAAACTCATATATGCATGGAATTCAATTTCAGTTCATGGTCCCCCTTTTTCCTTCCATTCTCCTTCCCCTCTACCATTCTCCTTCCTCTCCTCTACTGGACATCCTTTGACTTGTTTATTAATTAATATTGGAGTGGTTCTTTCTACCTATGCATAAAGGTGAAGTTACCTGTGGTATATTTATATTTTTCCTTTGAGGAATCTCCATCCTGCTTTCCAAAGTAGTTGTACTAGTCTGCAGTTCCACCAACAATGCACAATGTATATTTTCCCCCTATATCCTTGTCAGCATTTATTAATTGTGTTATTGATCACTGCCATTCTTAATGGTTTAAGATAAAATCTTAGTATAGTTTTGATTTGTATGTCACTGACTGCTAGAGATGTTGAAGTTTAAAGTATAAAGTTTCTGGTCTAATTCCTAAGTCTTCGATCCATTTTGATTTGAGTTTTGAGCAGGATGAGAGATAGTGGTATAGTTTCATTTTAGTACCATTTGTTAAAAAAGTTATCTTTTCTTCAAAATTCTTTTTGGAACCTTTGCCAAATATCAGATGGCTGTAAGTATGTAGATTTGTCTCTGTGTCTTCTATTTGATTCTCTTGGTCTTCACCTCTGTTTTGATGCCAATACCATGGTGTTTTTGTTACTACATCTTACTAGTATAATTTCTGATCAGGTATTAGGATACCTCCTGCTTCACATTTCTTGCTTAGTATTGCTTTGGCTATTCTGGGTCTCTTATTCTTCCCATTGAATTTGAGAATTAGTTTTTTTTCTAACTCTGTGAAAAATGTCATTTGTATTTTTATGGGGATTGCATGAATTTGTTGCTTTTGGTAGCATAGTGAGTTTTTTCTTTTTTTAAAATACTTTTTAGTTGTCAATGGACCTTTATTTTATTTATTTATATATGGTGCTGAGAATTGAATCTGGTGCCTCACACATGCTAGGTAAATGCTCTGCCACTGAGGCACAACCCCAGCCCGCATGGTGATTTTCACAGTATTAATTTGGCCTACCAAAGAAAATGGGTTTTCTTGATTTTTTTCTTCAAGTGAGTCACTGTTGGAGTATAGTAAAGCTATTGATTTAGTGTAGATCTAGTATCCTGCTACTTTGCTGAACTCATTTAAAGCTCTAGAAGTCTTCTGGTAGAATTTTTTGAGTCATCTAGATTGGGATCATAGTGTTAGCAAACAAATATAGTTTGACTTCTTTTCATATTTATATTCCTTTGATTTCCATTTCTTTCCTGATTTATCTGGCTAATGTTTAAATGCCTGTATTGAATAGGAATGGTGAGAGTGAACAGCCTTGACTTGTTCCTGATTTTAGTGGAAATGCTTTTAGTTTTTCTCTAGTTAGTATGATGTTGACTTTTTATCTGTCATAAATGGCCTTTATGATATTGAGGTAAATTCCTTTAACCTATGGCTTCTCCAACATGTTTAACATGAATGGGTGCTGGGTTTTATCAAAGGCTTCTTCTGCATCTATTGAGATAATCATGTGATTATTGTCCTTAATTCCATTTAAGTGGTGATTTCCAATTTTTGATTTGCATATGTTGAAACAACCTTGCATCCCTGGAATGAAACCCACTTGATCATTGTGTATTACCTTACTTGGGTGGATGAAATACTGGAGATTGAACTCAGAGGTGCTTACCCACTGAGACACATCTCCAGCCATTTTTATCTATCTATCTATCTATCTATCTATCTATCTATCTATCTATCTATTTATCTATCTATCTAGAAGGTCTCACTAAGTTGTTCTAGCTATGATGCTGAAGCTGGCTTTGAACTTGAAATCCTACTGCCTCAGCATCCAGAGCCACTGAGATTAAAGGTGTGCACCACCATTCCCAGCTTGTATTAACTTTTTGATGCATTTTTAATGCAGTTTGCTAATATTTTTAAGGACTTTTGCATCTATGTTCACCAGGGATAATGGTCTATAGTTTTCTTTCCTTGATGTGTCTTTGGTTTTGGTATTAGGATTATACTGGCCTCATAGAATGAATTTGGAAGAGTTCCCTCCCTTTCTATTGCATGGAATAATTTGAGAAATACTGGCATTAATTTTCTGTAAAGGTCTGTTAGAACTCTGCTGAGAATTCATCTGGTCCTGGGATTTTTATTTTTGAAAGGCTTTTAGTTGCTATTTCAATGTTATTACTTGATATTGTTCTGTTTATGTTTTCTTTATGTTCCTGGTCTAATTAGAGAAGGTAATATCTGTCTAAAATGTGTCAGTATCAACCAGATTTTCCAGTTTATTAGAGTATAAATTTTCAAAATATGTCCTGATAATCCTCTGGATTTCAGAAGAGTCTGTGGTGATATCTCTTTTTTTTTTATTTTTTCCCTCATTTTACCTTCAGCCTGTGGATGTCTTTGCCTATGAGTCTCTTGTAAACAGAGTACAGTTGAATCTTTTTTTGATCCATTCTGCAAAATGTATCTTTTAATTGGGAATTTGAGACTATTAACATTCAGTGTTAGTATGGATATGTGTTTATGATTTCGTACCATTTTGGTTTTTTGCTATATTTTATCCTATCTTGATTCTCATTTAGTGGGTAATTTTTTATTGAATATCCTCTGTTTGCAAGCTTTGAGAATTGTTCTTTAGTGCCTCTGTGTGCAGATTATCTGAGTATTCTTTGTATTGCTTGTTTGGTGATCATGAATTCTTTAATTTATTCTTGTCATGAAAAATTTTTATTTCCTCTAGAATTTAAAACTGAGCTTTGCAGGGTATAGTGACTTTGGTTGGCAGATGTTTTCTTATAGGACATGGAATATCTCATTCCAGGCCCTCCTGAATTTTAGAGTCTGAGCTGAGAAATAAGAAGTGAATCTTTTTGGTTTGCCTCTGTGACCTGAAGTTTCTCTCTTGTCGCTTTTAATATTCTTTCCTTATTTTCTATGTTAGGGATTTTGACTATGATATGTCTTGGCAAGCTTCTCATTTGAATAGGTCTATTTGGTGCTCTGTTAGCCTCTTGTATGTGACTATCTATCTCATTTCTGATATGGGAAAAGTTTTTTATTAACTATCTTATTGAAAATGTTCTTTATGCCTTTAATTTGTATCTCCATGTTCTCTTCTATCCCAATGATTCCTAGGTATGGTTTTTTAATTCTGGCCCACAATTCTGGTCATGTTCTATATTTTTTCCTTTTATTGCATTGTGTACTCAAGATTATATACCCTGTCTCCAAGGCCTAAATTTCTGTCTTCAGGGGATGAGGTTCTGTTTTTTATGTATTCTGATCTGTTAATGATGTCTTCAAGTGAATTTTTATTTTTTTTTTATTTTTTTTTTTTTAATTAGGGGGCTGAGGTTGTGGCTCAGTGGTAAAGTGCTTGCCTTGCACGCATGAGGCCCTGGGTTCCATCCTCAGCACCACATATAAATAAATAAAAATAAAGATATTGTGTCCATCCACAACTAATATATACATTTTTAAAAAAGGTAATTAGGTTCTGAGGGTTCTGCCCTGGTGAATTAATTAATCTATAGTCTATCTCCAGAATGGATCTGTTATTAAAGCCAATTGGCTCTGTCTCATATGTGCAGACTTTTTTGTGGGTATGGTGCTGGGGACTGAACCCAAGGCCTTGTGCATGTATATGGCAGGCACTCTATCAACTGAGCTATATCCCCAGCCCTTATATGTGAACCTTATTTTGTGATGCCATACTCTGCCTCACCACAATACAGAATCCCCATAAGCAAAAAGACCCTTGCCAGATGCTGAGCAGATGTTAAGAGACTTCCTACCCTCCAGAATAGTGATCTAAATAGACCTCTATGTATAAATTACCCAGTCTGTGGTATTCAGTTATAACAACAGCAAACAAACCAAAAGCTAGGCATGGTGACACACACCTGTAACTCAGCAACTCAGGAGGCTGAGGCAGGAGGATTGCAGGTTCAAGAGCAGCCTCAGCAACTTAGTGAGGCCCTAAGCAACCTAGTGAGACCCTGGTTTAAAAAGAAAAAAAAAAAAAACAGGTCAAGACAATGGGCCAGAATCTGAAAGGAGGGGAAGGAATGGTGTGAATGAGAGGATTACACTAGAACAGGAGCTAAGACAACTTCTAAAATGGAAGAAGGGGAAAGTTGACATAGATGAAAATGTTTTCTAGGTATGGCCTTGAGCTTCTGTTAGCTTGTACTTCTCTTTTCTTTTTCTTTCTTTTTTCTTTTCTGGAATTAGAATGCAAGATTTTCTGTTGAAAGAAATGAAGCCCCGTGGGGAAGGGTGCTTGAGAAGGGGAACCTACTAACTGGTAAGGTTCATTAGATCAGAGGCTATGTGGTCACTTCATTTGTACATCTCGTATAACACAAAGTACTCAGCATTCTTCAATGCCTGAGGCCTGTCCTGAACAGAGTTGAAAAATTTAAGATTGAAAGTGTTGTGTGTAAAACAGAACTGCTCACACCCTAAATCCTAACGATATATGATATATTAACAAATATTTCTGTATTTTTAAGTGGTGCTAAATACTGAACCCAGGGATGCTTTACTATAACAGGTGTTCACTTGATGCTTTGATTATATCCTTTGTGGCTTTGAAACATTTTTTTTTCTTTTTTTTTTTTTTTTTTTTTTTACATTTTTTTTATTGGTTGTTCACAACATTACAAAGCTCTTGACATATTATATTTCATACATTAGATTGACATGGGTTATGAACTCCCAATTTTACCCCAAATGCAGATTGCAGAATCACGTCAGTTACACATCCACAATTTTACATAATGCCATATTAGTGACTGTTGTATTCTGCTACCTTTCCTATCCCCTACTATCCCCCCTCCCCTCCCCTCCCATCTTCTCTCTCTACCCCATCTACTGTAATTCATTTCTCTCTTTGTTTATTTTCCCATTCCCCTCACAACCACTTATATATAATTTTGTTTAGCAATGAGTGTCTCCCTTCATTTCCATGCAATTTCCCTTTTCTCTCCCTTTCCCTCCCATCTCAAGTCTCTGTTTAATGTTACTCTTTTCTTCCTACTCTTCCTCCCTGCTCTGTTCATACTTGCTCTCATTATATCAAAGAAGACATTTGGTATCTGTTTTTTAGGGTTTGGCTAGCTTCACTAAGCATAATCTGCTCTAATGCCATCCATTTCCCTGAAAATTCTATGATTTTGTCATTTTTTATTGCTGCATAGTACTCCATTGTGTATAGATGCCACATTTTTTTTATCCATTCGTCTATTGAAGGGCATCTGGGTTGGTTCCACAGTCTAGCTATTGTGAATTGTGCTGCTACGAACATCGATGTGGCAGTGTCCCTGTAGCATGCTCTTTTAAGGTCTTCAGGGAATAGTCCGAGAAGGGCAATAGCAGGGTCAAATGGTGGTTCCATTCCCAGCTTTCCCAGGAATCTCCAAACTGCTTTCCAAATTGGCCGCACCAATTTGCAGTCCCACCAGCAATGTACAAGTGTACCCTTTTCTCCACATCCTCGCCAGCACTTGTTGTTGTTTGAATTCATAGTGGCTGCCAATCTTACTGGAGTGAGATGGTATCTTAGGGTGGTTTTGATTTGCATTTCTCTGACTGCTAGAGATGGAGAGCATTTTTTCATGTACTTGTTGATTGATTGTATATCCTCCTCTGAGAAGTGTCTGTTCAGGTCCTTGGCCCATTTGTTGATTGGGTTATTTGTTATCTTATTGTCTAGTTTTTTGAGTTCTTTGTATACTCTGGATATTAGGGCTCTATCTGAGGTGTGAGGAGTAAAAATTCGTTCCCAGGATGTAGGCTCCCTATTTACCTCTCTTATTGTTTCTTTTGCTGAAAAAAAACTTTTAAGTTTAATTAAGTCCCATTTGTTGATTCTAGTTGTTAACTCTTGTGCTATGGGTGTCCTATTAAGGAATTTGGAGCCCGACCCCACAATCTGTAGATCTGAGCCAACTTTATCTTCTATCAGACGCAGAGTTTCTGATTTGATATCAAGCTCCTTGATCCATTTTGAGTTAACTTTTGTGCATGGCGAGAGAAAGGGATTCAGTTTCATTTTGTTGCATATGGATTTCCAGTTTTCCCAACACCATTTGTTGAAGATGCTATCCTTCCTCCATTGCATGCTTATAGCCCCTTTATCAAATATAAGATAGTTGTAACTTTGTGGGTTAGTCTCTGTGTCCTCTATTTTATACCATTGGTCCACCCGCCTGTTTTGGTACCAGTACCATGCTGTTTTTGTCACTATTGCTCTGTAATATAGTTTGAAATCTGGTATCGCTATACCGCCTGATTCACTCTTTCTGCTTAGAATTGCTTTTGCTATTCTGGGTCTTTTATTTTTCCATATGAATTTCATGATTGCTTTATCTATTTCTACAAGAAATGCCGTTGGGATTTTGATTGGCATTGCATTAAATCTATAAATAACTTTTGGTAATATCGCCATTTTGATGATGTTTGTTCTGCCTATCCATGAACAGGGTATATTTTTCCATCTTCTAAGATCTTCTTCTACTTCTCTCTTTAGGGTTCTGTAGTTTTCATTGTATAAATCTTTCACCTCTTTTGTTAGGTTGATTCCCAAGTATCTTATTTTTTTTGAGGATATTGTGAATGGAGTGTTTTTCCTCATTTCCATTTCAGAAGTTTTGTTGCTGATATACAGAAATGCCTTTGATTTATGCGTGTTGATTTTATATCCTGCCACTTTGCTGAATTCATTTATTAGTTCTAGTAGTTTCTTTGTAGACCCTTTTGGGTCTTCTAGGTATAGAATCATGTCATCTGCAAATAGTGATAATTTAAGTTCTTCTTTTCCAATTTTTATGCCTTTAATTTCTTTCGTCTGTCTAATTGCTCTGGCCAGTGTTTCGAGAACTATATTGAATAGAAGTGGAGATAGAGGGCATCCCTGTCTTGTTCCGGATTTTAGAGGGAATGCCTTCAACTTTTGTCCATTCAGAATGATGCTAGCCTGAGGCTTAGCATAGATAGCTTTTACAATGTCAAGGTAAGTTCCTGTTATCCCTAGTTTTTCTAATGTTTTGAACATAAAGGCATGCTGTACTTTGTCGAATGCTTTCTCTGCATCTATCGAGATGATCATATGGTTCTTATCTTTAAGTCTATTGATGTGGTGAATAACATTTATTGATTTCCGTATGTTGAACCATCCTTGCATCCCAGGGATGAATCCTACTTGATCATGGTGCACTATTTTTTTGATGTGTTTTTGTATTCGATTCGCCAGAATTTTATTGAGGATTTTTGCATCTAGGTTCATTAGAGATATTGGTCTGTAGTTTTCTTTCTTTGAGGTGTCTTTGTCTGGTTTCGGGATCAGGGTGATGTTGGCCTCATAGAATGAATTTGGAAGAGCTCCCTCTTTTTCTATTTCCTGAAATAACTTGAAAAGTATTGGTATTAATTCTTCTTTAAAGGTTTTGTAAAACTCCGCTGTATACCCATCCGGTCCTGGGCTTTTCTTGGTTGGTAGTCTTTTGATGGCTTCTTCAATTTCATCTATTGATATTGGTCTGTTCAGATTGTCTATATCCTCCTGACTCAGTCTGGGCAAATCATATGACTTAAGAAATTTATCGATGTCTTCACTATCCTCTATTTTATTGGAATATAGATTTTCAAAATAATTTCTAATTGTCTTCTGTATTTCTGTAGCATCTGTTGTAATATTGCCTTTTTCTTCCCGTATGTTAGTAATTTGAGTTCTCTCTCTTCTTCTCTTCGTTAGCATGGCTAAAGGTCTGTCGATCTTATTTATTTTTTCGAAGAACCAACTTTTAGTTTTGTTAATTTTTTCAATAGTTTCTTTTGTTTCAATTTCATTAATTTCCGCTCTGATTTTAATTATTTCTTGCCTTCTGCTACATTTGCTGTTGTTTTGCTCTTCCTTTTCTAGGGCTTTGAGTTGGAGTGTGAGCTCATTTATTTGTTGGTTTCTTCTTTTTTTGAGGAATGACCACCAGGCGATGAACTTTCCTCTTAAAACTGCTTTCATTGTGTCCCATAGATTCCGATATGTTGTGTCTGTATTTTCGTTTATCTCTAAGAATTTTTTGATTTCCTCCTTTATGTCTTCTGTAACCCATTGATCATTCAGTAACATATTGTTCATTTTCCATGTGATGTAGGATTTTTCCTTCCTTCTTTTATCATTGATTTCCAGTTTCATTCCATTATGATCACATAAAATGCATGGTATTATCCCCACCCCTTTATATTTACTGAGGTTTGCCCTATGGCATAATATATGGTCTATTTTTGAGAAGGATCCATGTGCTGCTGAGAAGAAAGTATATCCATTTGATGATGGTTGATATATTCTATATAAGTCAGTTAAGTCTAGGTTATTGATTGTGGTATTGAGTTCTATAGTTTCTTTATTTAACTTTTGTTTGGAGGATCTGTCCAATGGTGAGAGAGGTGTGTTGAAGTCTCCCATAATTATTGTGTTGTGGTCTATTTGATTCTTGAATTTGAGGAGAATTTGTTTTGTGAATGTCGCAGCACCATTGTTTGGTGCGTAAATATTGATAATTGTTATGTCTTGTTGGTGAATGGTTCCTTTTAACAGTATATAATGACCTTCTTTATCCCTTTTGATTAACTTAGTCTTGAAGTCGATTTTATTCGATATGAGGATGGCCACCCCTGCTTGCTTACGAGGACCATGTGCGTGGTATATTTTTTCCCATCCTTTCACCTTCAGCCTGTGTATGTCTTTTCCCATCAGATGTGTCTCCTGGAGGCAGCATATTGTTGGATTTATTTTTTTAATCCATGATACCAGCCTGTGTCGCTTTATTGGAGAGTTTAAGCCATTAACATTCAGAGTTACTATTGATATGTGGTTTGAACTTCCATCCATGTTTGATTGTTTATCCTTTTTTTAAAAAAAAAAAAAATTTAGTTTGTGTCTCCATGATTGTCTTTCCCCTTGCCCTCTGTCTTTACTGCGGCACTTCCCACTGATGGTTTTGGTTATTGTTTTTCATTTCTTCCTCGTGTAGTGTTTTGCTCAAAATGCTTTGCAATGCTGGTTTTCTGGCTGCAAATTCTTTTAACTTTTGTTTATCATGAAAGATTTTTATTTCGTTGTCATACCTGAAGCTTAATTTTGCTGGATACAGAATTCTTGGTTGGCATCCATTGTCTTTCAGTGTTTGAAATACATTGTTCCATGACCTTCTTGCTTTCAGTGTCTGTGATGAAAAATCCGTGGTTAACCGTATTGGTTTACCCCTAAATGTAATCTGTCTCCTTTCTCTTGTAGCTTTTAATATTTTCTCTTTGTTCTGTATATTGGATATCTTCATAACAATGTGTCTTGGCGTTGGTCTACTGTGATTTTGTGTGCTCGGTGTCCTGTATGCATCTTCAATTTGTATATCTGTTTCTTTTTTTATTTCTGGAAAGTTTTCTGTAATTATTTCCTTCAGTAAGTTTCTCATTCCCTTGGTTTGAATCTCTGTACCTTCTTCTATCCCGATGACTCGCAAGTTCGGTTTCTTAATGTTATCCCATAATTCTTGGATGTTTTTCTCGTGATTTTTTACCAGCCTTTCTGAGTTGGCTAGACTCTTTTCAAGATGGTGTATTTTGTCTTCATTATCTGATGTTCTGGTTTCTACTTGCTCCACTCTGTTAGTGATACTCTCAATTGAGTTTTTAATTTGGTTTATCGTTTCCTTCATTTCTAGAATTATTGTTTGATTATTTTTTATAGACTCTATCTCCTGATAAAGATGCTTAACTTCTTCTTTTATCTGTTTGTGAAATGCATTCTCAATGTGTTCTTTCGCTGCTTGAATTTGCTGTCTTGTATCCTCTTTAAGGTTCCATTCCATCTGTCTTAGGTGTTCCTTGAGTTCTTTATATGACCATTTTTCTGATGACTCTAGGTCCTCCTGAATATTTAGGCTGTCCTGCGTTGTTTGTACTCCTTTTCTTCCTTGTTTTTTGAAGCTGCTCATGTTGTTTCTTGTTCTGTTTGACTGCTGAGTTACTGTTTACTCCTATAAATTAGTTTGATGCTTGGGAGGAAAGGTATTTGAAGGGAAGGGAAGAAGTCTCTAAAGAGAATGAGAGCAGGCAGGTAGAATTCAAGAAAAAAAGGGGGGATAAGAAAAATGAGAAGACTAAAGAAGAAAAAGAATAGGAACTAAAAAAGAAAAAGATTTAAAAAAAATAATAATAATAATTTAAAAAATTTAAGTTAAAATTAGTAGAAAAAAAATTTAAAAAATATTTTGTAAAAAAAAATTAATAAAACAACAAGAAAGAAAAAAATGAAAATGAAAGAAAAACCTAAATCAAAAAAAAAAAAAAAAAAAAAGGAGAAAGGAAAAAGAAAAAAAAACCTAATAACTGCAGTCTTAGAGTTTGATTAACTTCTCTTCCAGTAGATGGCGCTGTGCCCACCAGGTCAAGTTTCTCCTGTCAATACGCGGGAACCAATCACTGTGCAGCAGCTCCTCCCAGACTGGGCGAGTCTCCAATCCTGAGTGTCTAGGGCCTCCTCTTGTGTCTAGTCACTTCCCACTTTTTCTCTAGCCAGGCCCCTCTCACCACAATACTGGCTACACGCCAAGTCTGCTGCTCCCGGGAGCCCTGTTTTCATGAACGACTGGGCACACTCTTCCAGTTTGCCATTCCCTCAGACCCTAAGCTTGTAGATTTTGGGGCTGAGAATCCTCAGCGGCTTTTACTTGCCCTCTGGTATCCACTTCCCGTAGGTGGTGCAAGAGGCCTCAGCAATCAGCCCAGGTGGGAGCGGTATTTCCGCTTGCGAGACCCGCACCACCTCTGATCCCCTCGGGCTGGCTGAAGCACTCACAAGAGAGCTGGGAGGTGCCCTTAGGGGAGAGCTGGGAGGGGCTCTTAGAGTTTTCCCGATGTGTGGAGAGGCAAGGCTATGGGATCACACACCTGTTTCAACAAAGTTATCTCCGCAGCAGTCTGATGACACGGTTTCCCTTTGCCGGGAGACTAATTCTACGGGTGGGTCCTTCTCTCCCAAGCCCCGTTTCAAACCTGTGGCCACTACTTATGAAGGCTCGGTAGGCATTTACCTTCGTAGGATGAGAAGGGCTGACCCGTTGTTTCAGCGGGATGAATTAATGCCGAGTCATAGCTGTTTGTCTGCGGGAAGCAGGTGACCGGGAGTTTGAATTCAGCGGGCCAGAGCTCAGTGCGTGTTCTCGGATCACTTGGATTTTAAATTGCCGCTCATCTTATCAGCTGTTTCATATACTTCGGCAGCTCATTCGCGCGGTGAAGAGTCTGCTCTGTGGTGCTCTGTGGGAGGCGGCGGCAGCGGCGGCGGCAGCGGCGGCGGCCTTCGGGACCCCCGGGGAGGGGGTGCGGGTTGGGGGAGGGGAGGCGGCGCCTCAGGCCACGCGGTCCGGGTACCGGACACGCAGGAGAGCGGGCGGGGTGGGGGAAAGAAGTTGAGATCTAAATTTAGAGACTGAGCTTGGGAGGAGAGACGGCTGGGGAGAAAGAAGCAAGGTGGAAAGGCGGAGAGGAGAAGGGGAGGGAGAAGGAGATGGGGTTGATGGAGCCGGGCGGCTCGGGCTGCAGCCTTACTGCTCGCGCTGAAGTCCTGCTGTACTCCCTTCACCTTGGCTGGATTAGTGGCTGATTCACTCCACCTAGGCCCCTATCATGACACGGTGCTGGGTTTTTGTCGACAGATCTCCTTTAATGATCTTTACCTCATCTTTTCAGACGCCGCGGCGCGGGGCTCAGAGCGGCTTACTCACTTCCCGCCGCCATCTTCCGAGTCGCCTGAATTTTTATTTTGATTGATTGTGTCTTTTATTTCTAGGAGTTCTGTTTGGTTTCTTCTCACTAGTTCTATTTCTTTATTGAAGTGTCTTTAATCTCCAGCAATTGCTCTCTTAACTCCTTCCTTATATCTTCTTTTAGTTCATTGAACATTATAATATTCAGATTTTTTATAATCTTTCTCTTTTTTTTGTCCACCTCACTATCAGTGAGATCCTTTGTTAGGGGATTATGAATTTTGGGAGGACATTTGTTTGCCTGTTTCCTCATGTTTTCAGAGGATTTGGACTTGCACATCAATTCAGCCAGATTCCCTTACCTCTTTTTTTATGCCTGTCCTTTTGTTTGTAATTATCTTATTTGTTCTGGGACTTCTCTATGTTTTTGATATATGAATAGATGCCAAGGGATGAGACCTGAGGTCCCTCTCAGATTATTCCTCCTTGGGTCCTTGTTGCTGGTTAGGGGCTTTTGTCTCCTCACTTCTTTGAGTTAGAGTGATGTCAGGACTCAGGTAGAATAGTTTGTGTGTGAAGTGTTGCTTGATTGAAATGTGTTTCTTGGCTACAGGATCTCTGCTCTGTGATCTTGAAGTGTGCCAGTTTCTTTTTGGCCCCACTTGGAGAGGGGAGCCAGGAGTGGCACTAATGTCAGTAACAAAAAAAAGTTTTATGTTAAATGTCTGGTGTCTACTTTGACATCTGTAATACTATTTACCACCTATGTAGGAATGGTGACATTAGCATTTAACAATAGCACCAACAAAAATGACAGCAACAACTACAAATACCCATAGACTAGATCAATAATTCAACAGCAGGTATACACTATGTTGTCTAGTATATTAATGATTACTCCAACTTGAATGGGGTAGGAATTACATAGTCTAATTGTTAGTTTTTTATCTCTTCTATTCTTTGTATTAAAGTATAGCTGAATATTCGGTGTCATTAATTTATGAGTGGAGCAAGATGCACTATCATTTGATTGAGTTTAGTTCATCAGCAGAGTCTCTAACCTGTGAACTTTTAGTATCCCTGTAGGTTCCCAGCACCTAACAGAATATGGCAAATAAACAATAATAACAACTATTGAAAATAATACACAGCATTATAGTAAATACCCAGTTCCTACTATGGCATCTTCAACATTTATTACCACCAAAAAACAGGAATGGTGGGTTCAGCAATTGTCAACACTAAAAACAATAACCACGAACTATGTCTCACTTTAAAGCAAATAGCAAGTGTCAACTATATCATCCCTAGCAGTAATGATTGCATCAGCAGTAATGGTGGGGGTAGGAATTAATATAAGCCAAGAAGTTCTGAAAGAAGGTATAAATATAGTTAATTGGAGTGAAAATGTATTAGGAAGTTAGGAAAGAGTTTACAATTTCAAAAAATGAACAGAGAGAATTCAGGTGATATTTATATGGAAGGATAGGGAAAATAGAAGAAACAAAGTATTAGGATAGGGGTAAAGAGAACAGTAGAATTTGGCCATTAGCAGGCAAAGAGGAGATAAATAGAAACAAGAAATAAACAAATGAAAATAATACAAAAATAAACAAATGAAAATAACCAAACCAAAATATACAATACAAAAGCCTCAAACCCTCAAAACACAAGGAAAGGAAAAAATAACTACATTTTTAAAATGCTAAAATGAGAGAAAAAACAAATAAATGTATGTGTATATGTCCCTGGACCAACCAGTACAACAAGAATTCACACACATACATATACATGGGAAAAGAAAAACAAGTATCTTAATAAAGAATGATCTAACCATCTTCACTAATGTGGTCAAAATAGTTGACTACATAGGGTGGTCACTGTTTATGTCCAACAGTCTTTCTTTCCAGTTCTTCTTAAATTATATACTGATAAAAAAAGGGATGGGGGTTGTTAACCCCTTCGTGTTTTTGTGTTGCTCTCTGTGCTGCCAGTTGGAGCAGCCTAAGGTTGCAGCTTTCTAATATTGAAATGAGATATTATATTTCATTCCAATAGGATTATTCATAAAATAGAAAATATTTCTGAGCATTCAGTACCACAGGCATCACACTAAATTTTCCATATAAATCAATGTGTTTAATATTCAAAGAGTTTCTTTTGTCACTCATCCACTTGCTTACACCTAATAGGTGGCAAAGAATCACATATCTTCCTTTGTTAATGTGGAGAAGATACATTGAAAATTGGGGAAAGTGTAGGTGTTAGGAAGAAAGAGTAATAAAAGCAGAGACATAGTATTATGTTTGGCAAAGATATGAGACATTGATAGTTAAGATAGAGGATTCAGGGGCTGGGGATATAGCTCAGTTGGTAGAGTGCTTGCCTTGCATGCACAAGGCCCTGGGTCCAACCCCAGCATCACACACACACACACACACACACACACACACACACACACACACACAAAAGCATTTTCATGGAAAATACTAAATTAAGCAATCTTTCCTCAAGGAAGGATGGAAATTTGGAGGAAAATTATGATCTTCTCTCATACATGCACCCTATTTTCTCTTCTCAAATCCATCCCTTATCTCATGCCAAAAGAATATTTCTAAAACAAAACTGAATGTTCCCAGTCTGGGTTCCCATAATGCCTTATGCATAAATTTATTCATCATTTATTATGCTGTACAAAAGTGCATATTTTTTGTATATGTCTCCCAAACCAGACTAGAAAACAAAGAAGGATGGAAATATTTCTCTTTATGTTTGTATCTTAATGCCTAGCAACATATCTTGTGCATACCTTGTAGTCAATAAGACCTGTTGAATTATGAAAATAATTATGTTTATGCTCAGATTACTCAAGAGATCCTTCTATAATAAGCATTTATTTGGTGCTCATCATGTGCCAGGTACTGAGGCATAGGCACTATCCTTGGGAAATTCAAAATTTAAATTTAAATAAATCCATATATATATGTAGATATATACACACATATATATGCATATATATATTTTTATATATATATATATCAATAAGTGTAGCAGTTTTACATGGCAATACAAGTAGGATGGCTTAATATTAGGGGAGGGAGTTAAGGAAGAAAGAGACTATTTTTAAATAGCAGAGGTTAAATAGCAAGAAAAGGGGTCAGTACTATAACATTATAACACTAAGTACTCTGCAAAACAGATTTTAATATGACATTGGCAGACAGGTCACTTAACGTACAACATTCCCTTAAGTCCAACCTTTGATGAAGTATAGGAACAAATAAATATAGAGATTTCTGTGAATATGTCATTTTTATTCATTGGCACCATGTTCATAGGCAATGAATTTTGCTTTCATTGTTCTTTTCGTTCCTTGTATTTCTCTGGAAATGTGCTTTACCAAAAAATAAATTCCGGTTTGATCAGTTGATAAGGAGTTTTCCATTTTTATTTATTTATTTATGAGAGAGAGAGAGAGAGAGAGAGAGAGAGAGAGAGAGAGAGACAGAGAATTTCAATATTTATTTTTTAGTTTTTGGCAGACACAACATCTTTGTATGTGGTGCTGAGGATTGAACCCAGGCCGCACGCATGCCAGGCGAGTGCGCTACTGCTTGAGCCACATCCCCAGCCCAAGTTTTCCATTTTTATTTGCACAGCTGTCTTTGGAGGTAATGTTCACAGGATAATAAACTGTGTGCCTACCTAGATTCATGTTTTTGGAACTCTTGTGCAATTTAAGACAGTATGTATGAATGACCATGTCTAGTGATGGTTTTCCAGTCAGAAAAGGGTGAACAATTTGAATTGTGATACTCAAGAGAGTATAATGTTTGATGGTGCCCTGTAAATGGGGAAAAATACCAAAACTCAAAGCAAAACCATTACAAATTAATCATTTTCACAAATATACATTCCATAACTTTACATATAGAATTTGGTTGCACTTCATTATCAAGACAAATACAATACTAATTATGAAAATAAAATATGAGAATTTCACTGAGACTGAGGAAGTCAGTTTTAATTATGAGGAACTCATTTTGTTTTTTATTTATTCTTGTTACTTATACATGGCAGTAGAATGCATTTTGACATATTATACATATATGGAGTATAACTTCTCATTCTTCTGGCTGTATGTGGTATAGAATTGCATTGGTCATGTAATCATATATGCACATAGGATAGTAATGTCTGATTCATTCTACTATCTTTCCTATTCTCATCCCCCCTCCTTTCATTCCTCTTTGTTTAATCCAAAGTATTTATATTGTTTCCTACCACCCCCCCCCCCCGCTTATTGTGAGTTAGCATCCAGATATCAGAAAACATTCAACCTTTGTTTTTTGGGATTGACTTATGTCACTTAGCATGATAGTCTCAAATTCCATCCATTTATAAGCATATGCCATAATTTTATGCTTCTTTATGTCTGAGTAATATTCCATTCTGTATATATACCACATTTTCTTTACCCATTAATCTGTTGAGGGGCACCTAGGTTGGTTCTATAGCTTTTCTATTGTTAATTAAGCTGCAATAAACATTGATGTGGCCACATCATCATAGTATGTGATTTTAAGTCCTTTGGCTATATACTGATGAGTGGGATAACTGAGTCAAAGGGTGGCTGCGTTCCAAGTTTTCTGAGGAATCACCATGCTGCTTTCCAGAGTAGTTGCACCAATTTTATGTTCCACTAGCAATGTATGAATGTACCTTTTTTTTCCATATCCTAGCCAACACTTATTGTTGCTTTTATTCTTGATAACTGGCATTCTGACTGAAGTGAAATGAATTCTCAGTGTACTTTAATTTCCAATTCTCCAATTGCCAGAGATGTTGAGCATTTTTTATATATTTCTTGACTTACCAAATTTTTCTTCTCTGAAGGGTCTGTTAAGTTCCTTTGCCTATTTATTGATTGGGTTATATGTCTTTTTAGTGTTAAGTTTTTTGAGTTCTTTATATATCCTGGAGATTAGTGCTCTATCTGAGGTGTAGGTGGCAATGATTTTTGTCTCATTCTGTAGGCTCTCTCTTCACATTCTTGATTGTTTCCTTTGCTGTGAGGAAGCTTTTTCATTTTATACCATCTCATTTGTTGATTCTTGAATTGGCTTCTTGTGCTTTAGGAATTTTGTTAAGGAAATCAGTATCTAAGCTGACATGATTAGATTTGGGCCTGTTATTTGTTCTATTAAGTGCAGGGTCTCTGGTCTAATGCCTAAGTCCTTGATCCACTTTGAATTGAATTTTGTGTAGAGTGAGAAGATTTAATTTCATTGTGCTATGCATGGATTTCTAGTTTTCCAAGCACCATTTGTTGAAGAGGCCATTTTTCTCCAATGTATGTTTTTTGGTGCCTTTGTCTAGTATGATATAACTGTATTTATGTGGGTTTGCCTCTGTGTATTCTATTCTGTACCATTGGTCTCTTGTCTTGTTTTGGTGCCAATATCATGCCGGTTTTGTTATTAGAGCTCTGCAGCATAATTTTAGGTCTAGTATTGTGATGCCTCCTGCTTCACTCTTCTTATAGAATATTGCTTTGTTTGTCTTTTATTTTCCCAAATGAATTTCATGATTGTTTTTTTCTATTTCTATGAAGAATGTTATGGGGATTTAATAGAAATTGCATTAAATCTGTATAATGCTTTTGGTAGTATGGCCATTTTGACAATGTTAATTTTGCCTTTCCAAGAGCAAGGGAGATCTTTCCATCTTCTAAGGTCTTCTTCAGTATCATTCTTTAGTGTTCTGTAGTTTTCATAGTAGAGGCCTTTTGCCTCTTTTGTTAGATTTATTCCCAAATATTTTAATTTTTGAGGCTATTGTGAATGGGGTAGTTTTCCTAATTTCTCTGTTAGTGGATTCATTACTAATATATATGAGCACAATATATTTATGGGAGTAAATTTTATATCCTGATACTTTGCTGAATTCATTTATGAGTTCTAGAAGTTTTCTGGTGGAATTTTTGGGTTCTTCTAAATATATAATCATGTCATTGGCAAATAGGGATAGTTTGAATTCTTATTTTCCTATTCATACCCCTTTAATTTCTTTCTTCTGTCTACTTGCTCTGGCTAGTGTTTCAAGGACAATGTTGAATAAAAGTAGTTAAAGAGGGCATCCTTGTCTTGTTCTAGTTTTTGGACAGAATGCTTTCCATTTTTCTCCATTTAAAATGATGTTGGTCTTGGGTTTAGCATATCTAGCTTTTAAAATGTTAAGATATATATTCCTACTATCCTTAGTTTTTCTAGTGTTTAGAGCATGAAGGGTGCTATATTGTGTCAAATGCTTTTTCTGTATCTATTGACATACTCATGTGATTCTTGACTTTAAGTCTGCTGATGTGATGAATAACATTCATTGATTTCTATATGTTGAACCCATCTTGCATCCCTGGGATGAACCCCCACTTGATTACATTGTGCTGAATTATCTTTTTAATATGTTAATATGTTTTTGTATTCAATTTGCCAGAGTTTTATTGAGAAATTTTGCTTCTATGTTCATCAGGGATATTGGTCT
Source organism: Spermophilus citellus (assembly GCF_964194105.1). Classification (NCBI taxonomy): domain Eukaryota; kingdom Metazoa; phylum Chordata; class Mammalia; order Rodentia; family Sciuridae; genus Spermophilus; species Spermophilus citellus. The sequence goes on along the minus strand of NC_138190.1, from coordinate 20,360,377 downwards.
GAAGTTTTCTTTCTTTGATGTGTCTTTGTCTGTTTTTTTTTTTAAATCAGGGTGATACTAGTTTCATAGAGTGAGTTTGAAAGAGTTCCCTTTTTTCTATTTTATTGAATAATTTAAGGAGTATTGGTGTTGATTCTTCTTTGAAGGTCTTATAGAACTTGGACGAGAATCTCTCTGGTCCTGGGGTTTTGATAATACCTTCTATTTCATTGCTTGAAATTGCTCTGTTTAAATTGTTTATGTCCTCTTGATTTAGTTTGGGTAGGTCATATGTCTCTAGAAATTTGTCAATGTCATCATGATTTCTATTTTATTGTATAAATTTTCAAAATAGTTTCTAATTATTGTTTCTATTTTAGTAGTGTTGTTGTGATATTTCCTTGTTGATCATGAATTTTAGTAATTTGTGTTTTCTCTCTTTCTCTTCATTAGCGTGGCTAAGGGTTTATCAATTTTATTTATTTTTTTCAAAGAACTATCTTTTTGTTTTGTCAACTTTTTGAATTGTTTCTTTTGTTTCAATTTCATTGGTTTCAGCTCTGATTTTAATTATTTCTACTCTTTGTGTGTTGATTTGTTCTTTTTCTAGGGCTTTGAAATGTAATGTTAGGTTATTTGGTGACTTTCTATTCTTTTAAATACTGCACTCAGTTCAAAGAACTTTTCTTTTAGAACTGCCTTCATAGTATGCCAGAGATTTTGATATGTTGTGTCGCTATTCTAATTTACTTCTAAGTATTGTTTTTAAATTCATCCCTGATTTCTTCTGCTATCCTTATGTTGTTCAATACCATATTATTTAGTCTCCAGGTGTTAGAGTAGCTTCTCTTTTTAAAATTTATTTACTTCTTCTAATTAGGTGTATATATGACAACTGAATGCATTTTGATACATTGTATACAATTGCAGGACATCTTTTCATTTCTCTGGTTGTGCATGATGTAGCATTGCACCATATGTGCATCATACATATACCTAGGGTCATGATGTCCATCTCATTCTACCATCTTTCCTGCCCTCATGCTTCTATTTTTATTCTATTGTTCATTTCTAATTTTATTCCATTATGACCTGATAGGATGCAAGGTATTATCTCCATTTTTTTTTGTATTTGCTAAGAGTTGCTTTGTGGTATAAGATATGGTCTATTTTAGAGAAGGATCCCTATGCCACTGAGAAGAATGTGTATTCAGTCATTACTGAATGAAATATCCTATATATGTCTGTTAAGTCTAACTTATTGATTGCATTATTTAGTTCTATAGTTTCTTTATTTAATTTTTGTTTGGAGCATCTATCCAGTGGTGAGAGAGGTATGTTAAAGTGACCCAGTATTATTGTGTTGTGGCCTATTTGATTATAGAAGTTGAAAAGAGTTTGTTTGATATATGTAGATGCTCCATTGTTTGGGGCATAAATATTTACAATCATTATGTCTTGTTGATGTATAATTCCTTTAAGCAGTATGAAATGTCCTGATTTGTCCCTTCTGATTAACTTTGGCTTGAAGTCCACATTGTCTGCTATGAGTATAGAAACCCCTGCTTGTTTGCAAGATCCATGTGAATGATATGTTTTTTTCCCATCCTTTCGCCTTCAGTCTGTGTGTGTTTTTGTCTATGAGGTGAGTCTCTTGGAGACAGTGTATTGTGGGTCGTGTTTTTTAATCCAATTGGTCATTATTTGTCTTTTGATTGATGAGTTTAGGCCATTTTTGTTCAAAGTTATTATTGAAATATGATTTGTATTCCCAGTCATTTTGGTTTAATTCTGGTTTTTAATTTGAATTAGTTTCTTCTTTGATAGACTATTCCTTTAGTGTAGTTCTTCCCTTTGCTTAGTTTTCACTTTTCATTTCATCTTCATGGGATATTTTGCTGAGAATGTTCTGTAGTGCAGGCTTTCTAGTTGTGAATTCTTTTAATTTATTTCATAGGTTTCCCAAATAACCTGAATTATTTAGTATATTCATGATATTCTTGGTTAGTAATTGCTTCTAAATCTTGTTACATATATCACAAACACTTTGTGTTCTTCTTTATTTAAAGCTTTCACACAAATTCTCTTTATTGACTAGTGTTACCCACTTGTCATGACCTTCTTTTTTTTTAAAGAGAGAGTGAGAGAGGAGAGAGAGAGAGAGAGAGAGAGAGAGAGAGAATTTTTAATATTTATTTTTTTTTAGTTCTCGGCGGACACAACATCTTTGTTGGTATGTGGTGCTGAGGATCGAACCCGGGCCACACGCATGCCAGGCGAGCGCGCTACCGCTTGAGCCACATCCCCAGCCCCTTGTCATGACCTTCTAAAATTTTTTTAACTATATACTCTCAATTAGCCCAATATATACTTTCATTACCAGAAATTCCAATTATATATTTTGTATATTTTCACATTATGATTTGCCTATAGTCTTGAACATAAACATTGTTTCTGCCAGAGAATTACTTTGAGAGACTGAACCTGAAGTCTTAAAATAATAACTTTAAAAGCAAATTATTGTTAATTGACAAATAAAAGGGTATGTGTGTGTGTGTGTGTGTATACACACACACACACACACATATATGTATACACACATCATGTAAAGTTTTCTGAAATATGCACACATATGAAATGGCTAATTTAATTAAATATGCATTACCTCACATACTATTTTATAAGGTAAAAACACTTAAAAATCTACTCGGAGCAATTTTTAGAATACAGTATATTGTTAGTAACTACTATCACTGTGTTGTACAATAGAACTCTTGGATTTATTCTTCCTAACTGAAGTTTTGAATTATTTGACAAATATCTTCCAACACCCCCAGCCCTTAATAACCACCTTTCTACTCTCTGTTGCTATGAGTTCAATATTTTCTTTTAGATTCTACATGTAAATTGAATAATAGACTATTTGTCTTTCTGTGCCTGGTTTATATCATTTTATATAATGTCTTCCAAGTTTATCCTTGTTATCACAAATGTCAGAACTTCTTTTTTAAGTGACTGACCATCTTTCCTATAAATGAATGTATAGGTAAGTAGATAGATCAAGTTGTTGCTATCCATTTATCCACTGACAGATACTTAGAATGATTTTATATCTTAAATGTTGTGAATAATGCTATTATGAACATGGTCATTCAAATATCAAGATACTTATTTCATTTAGATATATATTCAATAATGGGACTGCAGGATCAGATTGTAGTTTTATATTTAATAGTTTTAGGAACATCCATGCACTTTCCATAACAGCTATACCAATTTCCATTCTCACCAACAGTGGGCAAGGTTTCCCTATTTTTCACACTCTTTCCAGCATTTGTCTTATTGGTAATAGCCACTCTGATGGGTGTGAGGTGGTATTTCATGTGGTTTTTATTTAATATTTTCTGAAGATTAATTATATTGAGCATTTTTTCATTTATTTTTGGGTTATTTGTATATCTTCTTTTAAGAAATTTCTATTTAGATCCACTGCCCATTTTTAAATCAGGTTATTTGTTTTATTACTAAGTTGTTTGGGTTCCTTATATATTTTGAATATTAATACTTTCTTAGATGTATTATTTACAAATTTTTCTCCTAATCCGTTGGTTATCTCTTCATTCTGATGATAATTACCTTTTACTTGCAAAAGCATTTCAGTTTGGTGCAATCCCATTGTGTACTTTGCTTTTGTGTTCACATTCAAACACTTGTTGCTAAGATCGATGTCACAGAGCATTTCCATTGTTTTCTTCTTATAAAAGTATTACAATTTTTACATCCTAACATTTTAGTTTTTAATATCTTTGAGTTAAGTTTTATATAATGGGATATAAGGTCTAATTGCATTGGTCTACATTTGGATATATAATTCTTTTTAAAATATTTTTAATTATCAGTGGTCCTTTATTTTTATGAACTTATTTGTATATGGTGCTGAGGATCAAACCCAGTGCTGCACACATGCCAGGCAAGCGCTTCACCACTGAGCCACAGACCCAGCTCATAAAATTATTTTTAACACCATTAAACTTCCCTCTTAAAACTGTTTTTGCTGCACCAAATATGGTTCTGGCATGTTGTGTTTCCATTTTATTTTCTCTCAAAATATTTTTATTTCCTTTTTAATTTCTTCATTGATTCATTATTTTGTCAGGAACATGTTTAATTTTCATGTATTGTATTTTTTTCAAAATTGCTCTTATTGATGATTAGTTTTATGTCATTAGTGTTAGAAAAGATAACTGATATTATTTCAATATTCGTAAATTTGTTCAAACTTGGTTTTGGCCTAAAACATAATCTATCCTAAACTATGTTCCATATTTTCTTGAGGAAAAATGGGTATTCTAATGCTATTGGATGTTCTTTATATGTGTATTATCTGTATTTAGTATAAAGTGTAATTTAAGTTCAGTGTTTCCTTATTAATTTTCTGTGTGGATGATCTCTCCATTGCTGAAAAGGAGCGTGGAAGTCTCTTACTATGATTATATTATAGCCGATGTCTCCCTTCAGGTCTATCAATATTACATTATGCATATAGGTGCTCCAATATTTATATATGTATTTGTAATTATGTCCTCTTGGTGGGTTGACTCATTCATAATTTAATAATGATCTTCCTGGTATAATTTTACAGTTATTGGCTAAAATTCTATTTTATAGTATGTAAGTTTATTTATTACTGCCCATTTGTGCATTCCATTTACATGGTATATCTTTTTTCTATCTTTTCACTTTCAATCTTACATGTGTCCTTATAGGTGAATCGAGTCTCTTATAGGCATAATATAATAAAGTCTTGCTTTTTTGAACCATTCAACCACTCAGTGTCTTTTGCTTGAAGAATCTAATAATCCATTCACTTTCAATATAAATTTTTTATATTGAAGAACATGGATTGCAATTTTATTAATAGTGATTTTGAAGTAGTTTAATGAGCATTTGGAAACACAGGACTTCTTAGATAACTCTCCATTTCTTTTTCTTCTCCTTAATGTGCTCACATTTCTAATAACGCTTATGAAGTTTGGCACTGTCTGTGATAACCCTATCCCCTGCACCAGCATGAAATGCTAATAAAGTATTGCTAAGGATAAAACACTGTATAGTTGAAATTTAAGATAGGGTAGGAAAAGTCTAATTGCTCATTTTAGATTTTAATTCTAACAATCTCTAACCTGCTAAAGTAAAAGTATATAAATATCCTCTGAGGATCTTGATCAATATATTTTCGTGAGATTAATCTCATATTATATTTCCACCTATATAAGAATCAGCCATACCACTCAAATTTATACACTGCTTTTTTTCTGAAGAATTATTAGCCCACTCTGTACAGCTATTTTCCATGTATAGACATTGTTTTAATTTATTCAATTCTGGTGAAAATGTGTGATAATAAAATCAATAATAGTTAATACAGTATCAACCAATTTTAAACATGCAGCCAATCATCAAGCAAGCATATGAAGTGCCTACTGTGTCCCAGGCATTGTTCTTGGGTACTGCCACAGGACTCATGAAAGCTTCATCATCAGAAAGCTTTTTGGGAGAAAAAGAGTTGGTCTTATTTTCTTTTGTTTGTAGAGATGATGTTTACAAATGTATTATAGGGACTATTTTAATGAAAAATAACCTTTAATCATTTGTGGAAATATTAGCATATTCTAATGAATTCAGCATGGAAAAAATGTCTCATGCAGTAAAAACAATCTCTTATACAATGGACTGCTTAAGTACAAAAATGACACAGGTTTTGAGATTTGCTTACTTGTTAAAATAATTTTTTAAAACCCTTAATATTAGCAAAAAGAATCAGTGAAACTTGAAATTATACTTAAGTGTGATGGAAGCAGCTCATGATTAGCATAAACATTTGGAGAAATTGCCTAGAGATCATTTTTTTCCTCTCCTTTTAACTTGACTCCCTGAGGCTGAACCATCAAGCCTGACCTGACCATTTTAGAGATTGTCAACAGATGTGGAGAATAAAAATTCAGTTGATTGTCTAAAAATATTCCTTTTATAAAAGCTGGATATATTTCTAGGACACAGACTTAGAAACTATATTTCTTTGCTTCTACTTTCCTTGTTTTCTCTGTCTCACTAGTGATTTGGTTAATTAACACTTCATCCAAGGATTACATCTCTTAGACATTCAGGAGAGTGTGAAATTGCCCTACTGGCAATGACAAGGATGAAGGGATATTTTAGTCTCAAAGCTATTATACTACATGTGGATATAAATTTTAATATTTTAAAGAATACTTTCTCTGGTGACAGAGAAATATGACTTTATGACAGTGATTCTCAAAGTAAAGCCCCAGACCAGCAGCATCACCGTTATTTAGGAAATGTGTTACACTTACTTAGACTTACTGAATCAGTCTCAGAAGCTGGGGCCCAGTAATCTGTGTTTTAACAAGCTCCCTAGGTGATTGTGATACACATTAAAGTTTGAGAACCATTGGCTGTGAAATTCCCTCACTTCCTTGCATAAGAATATCTTAATTAGTGATATAAGAAAGCATAGGTTAAACTATTGGTTAGTAGTTTAAATCTTAAACCATTGCCTTATAATGTAAAACAGACTAATTCTAGTTCACAGGACTCCATAATTATTTTATTTCTTTACACAGTATGTAGGTCTGTTGGAATAGAAATCATTGTGTAGTAAACACAAATGGCTGCTAAGGAGTAACAACCCATGTTTAAACAAAGGTTTCCAAATAAAAATGAATTCAGTAGTTAGGATTTTAAATGCCCTCATATCTATTTTTGATATATTAATTGTCTTATCTTTAAGAGTTAATATTAGGTTTTTCCCTCATCTCTGTTTTATATTATAGTGATCTCAGTCAGATCATTTGCCATTGTGGTTCATCATATTAGTATTATTTCTACTAGGCAATGCTTAGTTTTGAGGAGTATTGCTAATCTCAATGCCAAGGCAATATTGTTGTTAAGGAGAAAGAAGGAGTTTCCTAATGAAGGTAAAGATATAATTTTACCCCTATGGACCCAAATTCCTAGAATAAAAAGTTTGGTCCTATTAATTAATTTCACCCCTCACCCTCTACATCTCATTTATTGTCAGACTTTAAATTTTTCTCAGCCTTCTTCATACATCTTCCACATGTCAGTTCCTTTGCCACTGATGCAACTCAATTGCTGATCATCTCTCAGCTGGATGACTCAAAATCAGAGACCCATAAAGGATTATTTTATCTGTAGAAGTCCAACACTTTCACTGTGTCTGACTGTCATTCTAGCTTCTAAATTGAGTTCACTGCTTCTGTTACCCAAAGGGAACTGAATGGAAAAACAAGTGTTATACTTTTAAAGTTCTATTTCTGGGCTGGGGATGTGGCTCAAGCGGTAGCGCGCTCGCCTGGCATGCGTGCGGCCCAGGTTCGATCCTCAGCACCACATACCAACGAAGATGTTGTGTCCGCCGAGAACTAAAAATAAATATTAAAAAAAAATTCTCTCTCTCTCTCTCCTCTCTCACTCTCTCTTTAAAAAAAAAAAATAAAGTTCTATTTCTTTAAAAACCTCCCCTACCTGCCCCCACATATAAAATGATTATGCTAATTTATTAAGTTAATATTTTGTTACTGTTATGTGTCAGAAGTTGTCTTAAGCATAATATTAGTCAAAGAACAAAAAACCCTGAAAATCAATCACTCATAGTTCATAATCTAATTATGGTAATATATAGATAAAGATCTATATTTACATTTATAATTTTACCAATATAGGGTATCTACATCTATATCTAGCTGTCTATTTAGCTATTTAGAGAGTATTGTAAAGAAGGTCCTCCAATGGGCAATGTTTCAACAAAGGCATGCATGAAGTGATTGAGGAAGCCACATGGCTGAGGGGCAAAATGTGTTCCTGTATAGCAATTGAAGTAGAGTGAAGGAAAGGAAGGAAGATGACATGACTGGAGAGAACTAAGGAAAGGGCAAGGTTGAAGAGGTCAAAGGTAGTCAGAAAACATCATTAAAGATGATATATATTATTAAGAGGTTTAGATTTTATTTTAAAATTAGTTGAGAAGTCTTAAAGTTTCTGAGATGATATGCTATGATATTTTTGTTTCAAAATTGACAGATAACATTGTATATAGTTATCATATTCAACATGATGTTTTAAAGTATATTGTACATTGTGAAATGGTTAAGTCTAGCTAATTAACAGATATGACACTTCACATATTATTTTTGATGTGAGAACATTTAACATCTATATGCTTTGCATTTTTTAAGAATAAAATATATTGCAATTAATTACAATAAGCTGTACAATAGATCTCTTGAACTTATTCCTCTTTATTGTCACTGTTTATACTTGACCATAGCTTCTGATAACTACCATTATACTCTACTTCTGTGAGGCCAACTTTTATAGATTCCATATATAAATAAGAATATATGGTGTGTCTCTGTGCTTGGCTTATTTAACTTAACATGATAACATCCAGGTTCATTCATGTTTTCACAAATCACAGGATTTCACTGTTTTTATGGCTAAATAGTACTCCATTGTATATATGTATCAGCTTATCTTCATCAATTCATATGTCAATACTTGGATTGATTCCATACCTTGGTAACTATAAATAGCATTACAGTAAATATGGGTGGGAATATAGCCATTTCCCTTGGATATATACCCAGTAGTGGATGCTGGATCATATGGCAGTTCTGTGTTTAATTTTTTAGGACTTCTATACCATTTTCCATACTGATTGAGCTAATTTATATCCTTTTTTTTCTAAAACTTGCAATTTATTTATTTTTTAAATTTTTTTTATTATTAGTTGTTCAAAACATTACAAAGCTCTTGACATATCATATTTCATACATTTGATTCACGTGGATTATGAACTCCCATTTTTACCCCATATACAAATTGCAGATTCACATCGGTTACACATCCACTTTTTTTATATACTGCCATACTAGTGACTGTTGTATTCTGCTGCCTTTCCTATCCTCTACTATCCCCCCTCCCCTCCTTTCCCCTCCCCTCCCAACTTCTCTCTCTATCCCATCTACTGTAATTCATTTCTCTCTCTTGTTTTTTCCCTTTTCCCCTCACTTCCTCTTATATGTAATTTTGTATAACAATGAGGGTCTCCTTCCTTTACCCTGCATTTTCCCTTCTCTCTCCCTTTCCCTCCCCCCTCTCGTCCCTGTTTAATGGTGATCTTCTTCTCATGCTCTTCCTCCCTGCTCTGTTCTTAGTTGCTCTCCTTATATCAAAGATGACATTTGACATTTATTTTTTAGGGATTGGCTAGCTTCACTTGGCATAATCTGCTCTAGTGCCCTCCATTTCCCTACAAATGCCATGATTTCATCATTTTTTAGTGCTGAGTAGTACTACATTGTGTATAAATGCCACATTTTTTTATCCATTCATGTATTGAAGGGCATCTAGGTTGGTTCCACAGTTTAGCTATTGTGAATTGGGCTGTTATGAACATCATTGTAGCAGTATCCTTATAGTATTCTCTTTTAAGGTCTTTAGGGAATAGTCCAAGAAGGGGAATAGCTGGGTAAAATGGTGGTTCCATTCAGAGCTTTCCCAGGAATCTCCATACTGCTTTCCAAATTGGCCACACCAATTTGCAGTCCCATCAGCAATGTACAAGTGTACCCTTTTCCCCACATCCTCACCAGCACTTGATGTTGTTTGAATTCAGAATGGCTGCCAATCTTACTGGAGTGAGATGGTATCTTAGGGTGGTTTTGATTTGCATTTCTCTGACTGCTAGAGATGATGAGCATTTTTCATGTACTTGTTGATTGATTGTATGTCCTCCTCTGAGAACTGTCTGTTCAGGTCCTTGGCCCATTTGTTGATTGGGTTATTTGTTATCTTATTGTTTAATTTTTTTTCTTCTTTGTATACTCTGGATATTAGGGCTCTATCTGAAGTGTGAGGAGTAAAAATTTGTGCCCAGGATGTAGGCTCCTTATTACCTCTCTTATTGTTTCTCTTGCTGAGAAAAAAACTTTTTAGTTTGAGTAAGTCCCATTTGTTGATTCTTGTTCTTAACTCTTGTGCTATGGGTGTCCTATTAAGGAATTTGGAGCCCGACCCCACAATATGTAGATCTGAGCCAACTTTTTCTTCTATCAGACACAGAGTCTCTGATTTGATATTAAGCTCCTTGATCCATTTTGAGTTAACTTTTATGCATTGTGAGAGAAGGGGATTCATTTTCATTTTGTTGCATATGGATTTCAAGTTTTCCCAACACCATTTGTTGAAGATGCTATCCTTCCTCCATTGCATGCTTTTAGCCCCTTTATCAAATATAAGATAGTTGTAACTTTGTGGATTGGTCTCTGTGTCCTGTATTCTGTACCATTGGTCCACCTGCCTGTTTTGGTACCAGTATCATGCTGTTTTTGTTACTCTTGCTCTGTAGTATACTTTGAAATCTGGTATCGCTATGCCGCCTGATTCACACTTCCTGCTTAGAATTGCTTTTGCTATTCTGGGTCTTTTATTTTTCCATATGAATTTCATGATTGCTTTATCTATTTCTACAAGAAATGCCGTTGGGATTTTGATTGGCAGTGCATTAAACCTATAGAGAACTTTTGGTAATATCGCCATTTTGATGATGTTAGTTCTGCCTATCCATGAACAGGGTATATTTTTCCATCTTCTAAGATCTTCTTCTACTTCTCTCTTTAGGGTTCTGTAGTTTTCATTGTATAAATCTCTCACCTCTTTTGTTAGGTTGATTCCCAAGTATTTTATTTTTTGAGGATATTGTGATTGGGGTGTTTTTCCTCCTTTCCGTTTCAGAAGTTTTGTTGCTGATATACAGAAATGCCTTTGATTTATGCGTGTTGATTTTATATCCTGCCACTTTGCTGAATTCATTTATTAGTTCTAGTAGTTTCTTTGTAGACCCTTTTGGGTCTGCTAGGTATAGAATCATGTCAACCGCAAATAGTGATAATTTAAGTTTTTCTTTTCCTATTTTTATGCCTTTAATTTCTTTCATCTGTATAATTGCTCTGGCCAGTGTTTCGAAAACTATATTGAGTAGAAGTGGTGATAGAGGGCATCTCTGTATTCTTCCATATTTTAGAGGGAATGCCTTCAATTTTTCTCCATTCAGAATGGTGCTAGCCTGAAGCTTAGCATATATAGCTTTTACAATGCTGAGGTAAGTTCCTGTTATCCCTAGTTTTTCTAATGTTTTGAACATAAAGGGATGATGTATTTTGTTGAATGCTTTTTCTGCATCAATCGAAATGATCATATGGTTCTTATCTTTAAGTCTATTGATGTGGTGAATAACATTTATTGATTTCCGTATATTGAACCATCCTTGCATACCAGGGATGAATCCTACTTGATCATGGTGCACAATTTTTTTGATGTGTTTTTGTATCCGATTCACCAGAATTTTATTGAGGAATTTGCATCTAGGTTCATTAGAGATATTGGTCTGTAGTTTTCTTTCTTTGAGGTGTCTTTGTCTGATTTCAGAATCAGGGTGATGTTGGCCTCCTAGAATGAATTTGGAAGTTCTCCCTCTTTTTCTATTTCCTGAAATAGCTTGAAAAGTATTGGTATTAATTCTTCTTTAAAGGTTTTGTAAAACTCTGCTGTATACCCATCCGGTCCAGGGCTTTTCTTGGTTGGTAGTCTTTTGATGGCTTCTTCAATTTCATCCATTGATATTGGTCTGTTCAAATTGTGTGTATCCTCCTGACTCAGTCTGGGCAAATCATATGACTTAAGAAATTTATCGATGTCTTCACTATCTTCTATTTTATTGGAATATAGGGTTTCAAAATAATTTCTAATTGTCTTCTGTATTTCTGTAGTGTCTGTTGTGATATTGCCCTTTTCATCCCGTATGTTAGTAATTTGAGTTCTCTCTCTTCTTCTCTTCGTTAGCATGGCTAAGGGTCTGTCGACCTTATTTATTTTTTCGAAGAACCAACTTTTAGTTTTGTTAATTTTTTTCAATAGTTTCTTTTGTTTCAATTTCATTGATTTCCGCTCTGATTTTAATTATTTCTTGCCTTCTGCTACATTTGCTGTTGTTTTGATCTTCCTTTTCTAGGGCTTTGAGATGAAGTGTGAGCTCATTTATTTGTTGTTTTTTTCTTTTTTTAAGGAATAACCTCCAGGCAATGAATTTCCCTCTTAAAACTGCTTTCATCGTGTCCCATAGATTCCGATATGTTTTGTCTGTATTTTCATTTATCTCTAAGAATTTTTTGATTTCGTCCTTTATGTCTTCTATAACCCAGTGATCATTCAGTAACATATTGTTCATTTTCCATGTGATGTAGGATTTTTCCTTCCTTCTTTTATCATTGATTTCCAGTTTCATTCCATTATGATCAGATAAAATGCATGGTATTATCTCCACCCCTTTATATTTACTGAGGGTAAATATTATGCCCTATGGCATAATATATGGTCTATTTTTGAGAAGGATCCATGTGCTGCTGAGAAAAAAGTATATCCTCTTGATGATGGTTGATATATTCTATATATGTCAGTTAAGTCTAGGTTTTTGATTGTGAGATTGAGTTCTATAGTTTCTTTATTCAACTTTTGTTTGGAGGATCTGTCCAATGGTGAGAGAGATGTGTTGAAGTCACCCATAATTATTGTGTTGTGATCTATTTGATTTTTTAACTTGAGGAGAGTTTGTTTTATGAACGTCGCAGCACCATTATTTGGTGCATACATATTGATAATTGTTATGTCTTGTTCGTGAGTGGTTCCTTTTAACAGTATATAATATCCTTCCTTATCCCTTTTGATTAACTTAGTCTTGAAGTCAATTTTATTCGATATGAAGATGGCCACCCCTGCTTGCTTATGAGGACCATGTGCATGGTATGTTTTTTCCCAACCTTTCACCTTCAGCCTGTGTATGTCTTTTCCAATCAGATGTGTCTCCTGGAGGCAGCATATTGTTGGATTTGTTTTTTTAATCCATGTTACCAGCCTATGTCGCTTTATTGGAGAGTTTAAGCCATTAACGTTTAGAGTTACTATTGATATATGGTTTGTTCTTCCTGTCATGTTTGATTATTTATCTTTTTTTTAATTTAGTTTGATTCTCCATGATTAGCTTTCCCCCGGCCCTCTGTCTTTACTGAGGCACTTCCCACTGACGGTTTTGGTTATTGTTTTTCATTTCCTTGTGTAGTGTTTTGCTCAAGATGCTTTACAATGCTGGTTTTCTGGCTACAAATTCTTTTAACTTTTGTTTATCATGAAAGATTTTTATTTCATTGTCATACCTGAAGCTTAATTTTGCTGGATACAGAATTCTTGGTTGGCATCTATTGTCTTTCAGTGTTTGAAATACGTTGTTCCAGGATCTTCTCGCTTTCAGCGTCTGTGATGAAAAATCCGTTGTTAACCTTATTGGTTTACCCCTGAATATAATCTGCCTCCTTTCTCTTGTAGCTTTTAATATTTTCTCTTTGTTCTGTATATTGGATATCTTCATAACAATGTGTCTTGGCGTTGGTCTATTGTGATTTTGTATACTCGGTGTCCTGTATGCAACTACAATTTGTATATTTCTGGAAAGTTTTCTGTAATTATTTCATTCAGCAGGTTACTCAGTCCCTTGGTTTGAATCTCTATACCTTCCTCTATCCCGATGACTCTTAAGTTTGGTTTTTTTATGTTATCCCATAACTCTTGGATGTTTTTCTCATGATTTTTTACCAGCCTTTCTGAGTTGGCTAGACTCTTTTCAAGATGATATATTTTGTCTTCATTATCTGACGTTCTGGCTTCTACTTGCTCCACTCTGTTAGTGATACTCTCATTTGAGTTTTTATTTGGTTTATAGTTTCCTTCATTTCTAGAATTATTGTTTGATTTTTTTTATAATCTCTATCTCCTGATAAAGATGCTTAACTTCTTCTTTTATCTGTTTATGTAATTCATTCTCAATGTGTTCTTTCGCTGTTTGAATTTGCTGTCTCATATCCTCTTTAAGGTTCCATTCCATCTGTCTAAGGTATTCCTTGAGTTCTTTATATGACCATTTTTCTGATGACTCTAGGTCCTCCTGAATATTTAGGCTGTCCTGCATTGTTTGTACTCCTTTTCTTCCTTGTTTTTTCATGCTGCTCATGTTACTTCTTGTTCTGTTTGACTGCTGAGTTACTGTTTACTCCTATAAATTTATTTGATGCTGTTGCCGCTGGTTTCAATGAAGTTATCTCTTCCGCCGCATTCTGGTAACGTCAGTTCTCTGCCATGGTGGTATCCCATGCAAATGGCGACAGTTCCTTCCCTTTGCTGGGTGACCAATGCAACGGGTGGGTCCTGACTTGGTCTGACAAGCCCCGTTTCAATCTTGTGGCCACTGCCTATGAAGGCTCGGTTGGCATTTACCTCCGTAGGTTCAGAAGGGCCGACCAGTTGTTTCAGTGGGATCGTTTAGTGCTGAGTCACAGCAGTTTGTCTTCGAGAAGCAGGCGAATGGGAGCTTGAATTCAGCCAATACGGGCTCTGTGTATGTTCTGAGAGGCCCAGACTGTTCGCCCCAGATCCCCGTCAGCTCAGCATTGCCTAGTGATCCTGAGAAAACAGCATTTAGACGGTTTATGACTCCCTATGCCTGCGCAGCTGATGAGGTCAGAGACTTGATCTCTCCGCGCCCGCCGCCATGTTGCATCCATGTTTGATTATTTATCTTTTTTTTTTAATTTGGTTTGTTTCTCCATGGTTAGCTTTTCCCCTGCCCTCTCGCTTTACTGAGGTACTTCCTACTGTTGGTTTTGGTTATTGTTTTTCATTTCTTCCTTGTGTAGTTTTTGCTCAAGATGCTTTGCAATGCTGGTTTTCTGGCTGCAAATTCTTTTAGCTTTTGTTTATCATGAAAGATTTTTATTTCATTGTCGTACCTGAAGCTTAATTTTGCTGGATACAGAATTCTTGGTTGGCATCCATTGTCTTTCAGTGTTTGAAATACGTTGTTCCAGGATCTTCTCGCTTTCAGCGTCTGTGAGAAAAAATCCGTTGTTAACCTTATTGGTTTACCCCTGAATGTAATCTGCCTCCTTTCTCTTGTAGCTTTTAATATTTTCTCTTAGTACTGTATATTAGATATCTTACTAACAATGTGTCTTGGCATTGGTCTACTGTGATTTTTTATGCTCGGTGTCCTATATGCATCTACAATTTGTACATCCATTTCCTTTTTTATATCTGGAAAGTTTTCCATAATTATTTCATTCAACTGATTGCTCATTACCTTGGTTTGAACCTGTATACCTTCCTCTATCCGGATGACTCTTAAGTTTGGTTTTTTTATGTTATCCCATATCTCTTGGATGTTTTTCTCGTGATTTTTTTACCATCCTTTCTGAGTTGGCTAGACTCTTTTCAAGATGATATATTTTGTCTTCATTATCTGATTTTCTGGCTTCTACTTGCTCCACTCTGTTAGTGATACTCTCATTTGAGATTTTAATTTGGTTTATAGTTTCCTTCATTTCTAGGATTAGTGTTTGATTTTTTATAATCTCTATCTCCTGATAAAGATGCTTATTTGCTTCTTTTATCTGTTTATGTAATTCATTTTCAGTGTGTTCTTTCATTGTTTGAATTCGCTGTTTCATGTCCTCTTTAAGATTCCATTCCATCTGTCTGAGGTATTCCTTGAGTTCTTTATTTGACCATTTTTCTGATATTTATGGTGTCCTGGATTGTTTGTACTCCTTTTATTCCTTTCTTTTTCATGCTGCTCATGTTAGTTCTTGTTCTGTTTGACTGCTGAGTTACTGTTTACTCCTATAAATTTATTTGGTTTTGTGTATCTCTGAGGTCTCTCTTTTGTGATGGGAGATTATGACTAGAGATGATAAGTTTTGTTGCACTTTAAAGCAGATTCTTCTTTTCTTAAACTGTGTATGGATTCTGATGGCATATAGCGGTCTGCGGTTTGGTCTTGGGACTTTTATTTAGGTCGAATGATGTGATGGTATAGAGGTTGGTTTCTCTTGGCAACCTTGGAAGGTTGCTCTACTGACGAGGGATATTAACAGGAGAATGGTCTGGAGTATTTGGGGGTAGCTAGGGACTTGGTAGCACTATATAATGCCTCGGAAAATTTACCTATGCATATTTAGTAAATTACACATAAACAGCGTTGTGATGCTTGGGAGGAAATGTATTAGAAGGGTAGGGAAGAAGTCACTAAAGAGAATGAGAGTAAACAGGTAGAATTCAAGGCCAAGCTTTTCCTCTCTATACTCTATACACAGGAACCAATTACTGTGAAGCAGCTCCTTCTCCCAGACTGGGCGGGTCTCCAATCCTGAGTGCCTAGGGCCTCCTCTTGTGTCTAGTCACTTCCCCACTTTTCCTTCAGCCAGGCCCTGCTCACCGATGACGCTCACCACAATACTGGCTACACGCCAGGTCTGCTGCTCCCGGGAGCCCTATTTTCTTGAACAACTGGGCACACTCTCCCTGCTTGCCATTCCCTCAGACCCTAAGGTTGTGGAGCATGGGGCTGAGAACCTCCAGTAGCCACGCCCCGGGTAGGTGGTGCAAGAGACCTCAGTTGTCAGCATTGGTGGGAGCGGTAGCCGGAGGTCCTGTGTCGCGGGTCCCACGGTGCTCCTGGTTCCCTCGGTCTGACTATTGCGCTCACGGGAGAGCTGGGAGGGGCCCTTGAGGTTTCCCCGCTGTGTGGAGAGGGAGGGCTAGGGGGTTACACACCTGCCGCTGGTGGTTTCAATAGTTATCTCCTCCACTGCATTCTGGTGACGTCAGTTCTCTGCCATGGTGATATCCCATGCGAATGGCAACAGTTCGTTCCCTTTGCTGGGTGTCCGATGCAACTGGTGGGTCCTGACTGGCTCTCCCAAGCGCCGTCTCAATCCTGTGGCCACTGCCTATGAAGGCTTGGTTGGTATTTGAAGGCTTGGTTGGTATTAACCTCCACAGGTTCAGGAGTAACCGACAAGTTGATTCAGCGAGAGCGTTTAGCACTGAGTCACAGCAGTTTGTCTGCGAGACGCAGGCGAACGGGAGCCTGATTTCAGCCACTCCGGGCTCGGTGTGTGTTCTGAGAGGCGCAAACTGTTCGCCCCAGATCCATGTCAACTCAGCATTGTCTAGTGATCCTGAGCAAACAGTATTTAGATGGTTTAGGACTCCCTATGCCCATGCAGCTGAAGAGGTCAGAGACTTGATCTCTCCATGCCCGCCGCCATGTTGAATCTCCCGCTAATTTATATCCTTACCATCAGGTTATAAAAATTCCATTTTCTCTACATCCTTATCAACACTTTTTATCTTTTGTCTTTTTTCATAGTAGCCAATCTAGCTGGGGTGAGGTGATATCTCATTTTGATTTTTATTTGCATTGCTCTGGTGATTAGGGGTATTGAGCATTTTTTCATTAACTTATTAGTCATTTTTACTTCTTCTTTGAGAAATGTCTATTCATATTTTCTATTTTTAATCAGATTATTTGTGGGATTTATTTTGTGCTATTGAGTTTAATTCTTTATATATTTTGGATATTACTCCCTTGTCAGATGTATAATTTGCAAGTATTTTCTCCCATTCCCTAAGTTGTCTCTTTCCCTTGTATTTGAAGAGAAACAGAAAGAAAGTTGCAAACCAAGTAGTGAGTCATTGGAATTATATTTTAAATCTCACTGAGATTTTTAATAACCAAAACAAAATAAATAAATAAACACATACCTTGATTGTTAATTTGCATATTCATTCAGCTACATAGTATTTTATTTTCTGGGGTTTTTTTTGGCAAAACAATACTAAACAAATTGGGTAACACTGGTTGATGATTAAGCATGATGATGAGTGATATTTTTGTGTTTAGTATTTCCCTAGTTCCACTTTAGGACATAGTCAATAATATTAGCTGTTTATACAATTGGTTTGGAGAAAGCTGGAAAATATGTATGCCAGC
Source organism: Spermophilus citellus (assembly GCF_964194105.1). Lineage (NCBI taxonomy): Eukaryota > Metazoa > Chordata > Mammalia > Rodentia > Sciuridae > Spermophilus > Spermophilus citellus. The sequence goes on along the minus strand of NC_138190.1, from coordinate 20,342,415 downwards.
ATGTATATGTTTCAGGAAAAATTACACATAATAGTTCTCATTGTTATTTGAGTGAAAAAAAATATATAAGATTGCACCATTGAAACTATAAACCATCAACCACCAAATAAATTTAAGAGATCTTTACAGTAGCAAGATACAGATAGTAGAGGTTGGGGTTGTGGCTCAGTTGTAGCACACTTGCCTAGCATGCATGAGGCACTTGGTTCAATTCTCAGCACCACATACAAATAAATAAAATAAAGGTTCATCAACAACTAAGAAATATTTTTTTTTAAAAAAAGGTACAGATAGTAAATGTATATCACTGAAAAATGGATTGTTAACTTTGGTCCTTGCTGTCATAGGTATTGTAGGTTTTGCTTAGCTGATCCTTTACAAATGAAAATAAATGGAAGCCTAGATTATACTATGAGGAAAAAAAAAACAACTAGTAATTTTTAAAAAATTTGGTCTTTTCTTGAAATGTTAATTGGAATGCTTTATTTCTTTAAGTATGATCCTGGCTATTTTACCAATTCCCACTTCACATTTTTCTGAATATTATCATAAGTAAATCTATATTTAGTGTTGGATAATTACAAAGCATGGTGGAAAGTTTTAGAACTACTACTATTATTATTATTATTATTATTATTATTATTATTATTATTATTATTTTGGTACTGGGGATGGAACCCAGGGGCATCACTGAGCCACATCCCCTGCCTTTTAAAAATATGTTATTTAGAGACAGTGTTGGTAACTGCCTTTCTAAGTTGCTGAGGCTGGCTTTGAACTCTTGATCCTCCAGCCTCAGCCTCTTGAGCCATTGGGATTATAGACATGCACCACCAGACCTGGCTAGGACTACTAATTTCTTATAATAACCAGACATGTACCCTACCATCAAGGACTTTGTCGTATAATACATTTTGTCTCTTCCAATTAGATGGTAAATATTTTAGGACTGTAGCCATATCATATTCATATCTGTAGGCTTACTTCCAGATCAGTCAGCATCATGCATCATTTATAGAATGAGTTTATTAATGCAAAGACAAGTAATACTACTCAAGAGTCATATTCGATACATACTGCCATGCCACAGAAACTTAAATATCTCTGTGCTGGCAGAAGGAGTGAGAAATTTATACAGAAGTTGAATCCCAGGTTTGTTTCATAGGAATAGAACCAGAGAGGACAGTATTGAAATATATATTACAGTAATCCTAAAATTACATATTCTCATAGATGTTTCTCAAGTAAGGAAACTGATGCTCTAAGGGCTTAAAAAATGCTGATCAATATCACAAGTTGTAATTGGCAGTGCTATTGTTGCAGATATTTTATTACTTTAAGTGTAGCCAAAAGGAAGTAAGTATAGAAATTAGAATTAATAAACCAGTTTCCTTAGAACATTGTTCTTAAAACATCAGTAGAAGCAGTTCATTTTAGAGTGTAGGTGAGAAATAGTCAAAGGAGATATTGAGCGGTATGCTAAAAAGTTTGAAATTCATTCTATGAGCAATAGAAAGATAGTAAAGTCTTTGCATATTGTGTGACAAATGAAAAGCAATGATTTAGAAAACTTGATTATCTATGCTGTTTGCATTGGCCAAGAAATGGGAATGTCTAATACAGGAAAATAAATTAAGAGACTGTTAGAATTTATCACTTATAAGGTAGTAAGGGCCTGAATTAAAGTATGCAAAATTGTTAATTCCTAGCCTACTTCCCTATAAATCAAATATGCCAGTTTAATGTTAAATTTGCAGAAGAATAAAATTGATCATGTCCTAAAATACACAAAATAAATTATATTTTTCTACTATTAACATTCTACATTACCGTGGTTAATTTCTTAACATTTAGCAGATACTAATTTTTTTGAGAGAAAGAGAGAATTTTTTAATATTTATTTTTTAGTTTTCTGTGGACACATCTTTATTTTATTTTTATGTGGTGCTGAGGATCGAACCCAGCACCTCCTGCATGCCAGGCGAGTGCGTTACCACTTGAGCCACATTCCCAGCCCAAGATACTAATTTTTTTTTTATTAACTAAAGTCCATAATATGCATTAGAGCTCACTTTTTGTATTATACATTTTGGTAATTTTGACAAATGTAAAATGACATGTATTCACCATTACAGTATCATGTAAAGTAATTTTGTTGTCCTAAATATCACTGTGCTCTATTGATTCATCAGTCCCTTCCTCCCTCCATCCCAAATTGCTGGTAATCACTGATCTTTTCATTGTCTCTATAGTTTTAACTTTTCCAGAATATAATACAGTTATATAATAGCCTTGACTTGTTCATTCCTTAGTTAGCAGTATTTATTCAAAATTCCTTTTTATGCCTTGAAGTTCATTTTTTTCCCTAAGTAATATTCCAGTATATAGTAGTATCACAGTTTATCCATTCACCACTTGAAAGACATTTTGGTTGCTTTCAAGTTTGGACATTTCTGAATAAAGCTCCTGTAACTGTTTCATTGGTATGTTTTTGTGTGAACACACATTTTCAACTTGGGTAAATACTGAGAACAATTGCAAGGTTGTATGTAAGATTGTGTTTAACTTTGTACTAAACTGATAAATTGCCTCCTAAACTGGCAATGTCATTTTGAATTCTCACCACCTATTCTACAAAGATTTATATACATTTACACACACACACACACACACACACACACATACACACACATATACACATTATATTTATATTCATATAATTATATTTACATATATGTAAATTTTCTTCAGGTTAATTATATAACTTATGAACTATTGATGTATCCCTATATTTAGAATATGTAACAAGTTATCATAAGGTATTAAATCATGATATGTTCATGTTTTAAAATGCTCTCTGGTTGATGGCTTGAAAGTCACTTCTGTGGGGTCAAGGGCAGGATATGAGGAAAATATTGCAATAGGAGAAATACTATATGATTATAAGATCTAGGGTATTAATTCTGGAAATGATGTAAAGTAATCATCTTCTGAATATAAGCTGAAGGCAGAACCAATGGGTTGTTATAATGAAATGAATGTGGAGGATAAAAGAAAGGATTAATTATAATGTCAGAAATGTTCACCTGGGCAATTAGAAAATTTCAAATGACTTAGGAGTGAGAGTCTTGCAAAGTAAATAACTTTCACATATTATATAGGAGACAGTTATTAAATATTGAAATGGAGAGATGAATAAGCATTTGGATTCTGTAGTGTCATGTTCAATAGAGTACACAACAAGCATCTATATTTAAGAAACACTGCTTATATGGAAATAAAAGCTATGAGAATAAGTCCTAAGAAGTGAATATAAACTTTTCTCCTTCTTAATATGCTACCTGTGGTTCCAAGTACCCTATTATGAATCTGACCAACAATGGATGTGATGGAAATGACTCTTTTTTTTTTTAATTGTTGCTCACCTATTTATTGACTCTTTTTTTTGGGGGGTGGGTACCAGGGATTGAACTCAGGGGCACTCTACCACTGAGCCATATCCACAAGCCCTATTTTGTATTTTATTTAGAGACAGGGTCTCACTGAGTTGCTTAGCACCTTGCTTTTCCTGAGGTTGGCTTTGAACTCATGATCCTCCTGCCTCAGCCTCCAGAGCCACTGGGATACAGGCGTGTGCCACCAGGCCCTGCTTTATTTTTTTTTTTTATGTTTTATTTTTATTTTTATTTTTTTTAATTGGTTGTTCAAAACATTACATAGTTCTTGATATATCATATTTCACACTTTGATTCAAGTGGGTTATGAACTCCCATTTTTACCCCGTATACAGATTGCAGAGTCACATCAGTTACATTTCCACTGATTTACATATTGACATACTCATGTCTGTTGTATTCTGCTGCCTTTCCTATCCTCTACTATCCCCCCTCCCCCCCTCCCCTCCCCTCCCCTCTTCTCTCTCTACCCCCTCTACTGTAATTCATTTCTCCCCCTTGTATTATTTTTCCCTTTCCCCTCACTTCCTCTTGTATGTAATTGTGTATAACCCTAAGGGTCTCCTTCCATTTCCAAGCAATTTCCCTTCTCTCTCCCCGTCCCTCCCACCTCTCATCCCTGTTTAATGTTAGTCATCTTCTCATGCTCTTCTTCCCTACTCTGTTCTTAGTTACTCTCCTTATATCAAAGAAGACATTTGGCATTTGTTTTTTAGGGATTGGCTAGCTTCACTTAGCATAATCTGCTCTAATGCCATCCATTTCCCTCCAAATTCTATAATTTTGTCATTTTTTAATGCAGAGTAATACTCCATTGTGTATAAATGCCACATTTTTTTATCCATTCGTCTATTGAAGGGCATCTAGGTTGCTTCCACAGTCTTGCTATTGTGAATTGTACTGCTATGAACATCGATGTAGCAATGTCCCTGTAGCATGCTGTTTTTAGGTCTTTAGGGAATAGACCCAGAAGGGGAATAGCTGGATCAAATGGTGGTTCCATTCCCAGCTTTCCAAGAAATCTCCATACTGCTTTCCAAATTGGTTGCACCAATTTGCAGTCCCACCAACAATGTACAAGTGTACCCTTTTCCCCACATCCTCGCCAGCACTTGTTGTTGTTTGACTTCATAATGGCTGCCAATCTTACTGGAGTGAGATGATATCTTAGGGTGGTTTTGATTTGCATTTCTCTGACTGCTAGAGATGGTGAGCATTTTTTCATGTACTTGTTGATTGATTGTATGTCCTCCTCTGAAAAGTATCTGTTTAGGTCCTTGGCCCATTTGTTGATTGGGTTATTTGTTATCTTATTGTCTAATTTTTTGAGTTCTTTATATACTCTGGATATTAGGGCTCTATCTGAAGTGTGAGGAGTAAAAATTTGTTCCCATGATGTAGGCTCCCTATTTACCTCTCTTATTGTTTCTTTTGCTGAGAAAAAAACTTTTTAGTTTGAGCAAGTCCCATTTGTTGATTCTAGATATTAATTCTTGTGCTATGGGTGTCCTATTGAGGAATTTGGAGCCCGACCCCACAGTATGTAGGTCGTAGCCAACTTTTTCTTCTATCAGATGCCTTGTCTCTGGTTTGATATCAAGCTCCTTGATCCATTTTGAGTTAACTTTTGTGCATGGCGAGAGAAAGGGATTCAGTTTCATTTTGTTGCATATGGATTTCCAGTTTTCCCAGCACCATTTGTTGAAGATGCTATCCTTCCTCCATTGCATGCTTTTAGCCCCTTTATCAAATATAAGAAAGTTGTAGTTCTTAAGTTAGTTCCAATTATCAGTATATTTCAAAGTTGGATCTTGAGGCATTTTTTAATATACATTCACCCTAGGTTCTTTTACACTGACCCCATATTTTTATATTAACAGTTTGAGATCTGTTAGTCAAAATTTCACTCTCTGCAAGATTTTATATTAAGTTTTTGATAGTTACTTCTCATTAACTACCCCATTAAAAGCTAAGCCAGAGGCTGGAGTTGTGGCTCAGTGATAGAGAACTCACCTAACATGTGTAAGGCACTGGGTTTGATCCTCAGCACCACATAAAAAACAAATGAAATAAAATAAAATGCATTGTGTCCATCTACAACTTTAAAAAAAAACCTAAGCCAGTTCCTTATGAACTCAGTTTCAATAACTAGGATAGTAGATTATATCAAGTCTGAAAAAAGATTGAATATTTAAATTGGTACATTTGAGGAGTATTTAATGGAAGGATTATTTATAAAGGTGAGGACATATATAAGTAAAGCACAAGCGCTATGAAGTATAATGTTACTACCCCTGTGCCTGCCTAAAGGATGAGGGTAAGAAGAAATTTCCAGCTCTTTAGAGAGAGGTGTGGAGAAGGGCAACTACCAAGATCAAACAAGGCTTGGGGGTTACAATCAACTTAAGCAGATCTGTAAGGAAGGACCAGGAAAAAAATCTGATCTCATTCTCTCACTTTCCTAGCCATGGGTGTTCGATCTTCCAGTACCCTCAATTGTCAAAGCCAAAATGAAGCCAATGATGATTGCAGCCCATACAGGTCACCCTCCTGTAGTGCAGAGTAGGATGACAAGATGAAAAGTAGATTTGGAATACCAAATAGAAGACATCCAGATGAGTAGGATTTTAATAATTTGAGGAATTAAAATATTTTAGGTAAGCATCTTCAAAAGACTATAGTACACTTTACTTTTACTATTTTAACTACTATTCCCAGGATAACTTACTTGAATACCTCAGTGTTCAAAGCAAAATATTCACTAACATTAGTTTAAACAGACTATTAGCATACAGAACAAAAAGTGATAGAAAAAAGTAAACCAATAAATAAATAAATAAAAATGAAAACTTGTTTCAAAATAATAAATTATTTGACTAAAATCACACATTGCTAAGCACACCTAAGTAGTTCATAATCTGTTTTCAGACTGAAATGATCTGATAGGAATTTAAAGTACTTGATGGTCTTAAATTCAATATTTGTGATTGTTTTATAAATCATACTGATTCAAATATAGCTGCAAGCTTTGAATGATGCTTTTCATGTGTAGAATAAGAGGCTATTAGTGATGGATTTGTTACTTTTAATAGGTTAAATTTTCAAAGTATTAACTACAGTCCTTATGCTGTACACTAGATGTATAGATTTGTTTGTCCAACATGTCTGCTATTTTGTATTCTTTGACCAGTTTTTCCTCATCTCCCCTACTACTTACCAGTAACAGTATCCTCCATCTCTGTATATTTAATCTTTATATAAGCTTTCTCCACCATAACTATTTTAGTATCTATGGGTATCTTATAACATCCTGTTGTATACCTGAAATATGTGCAACAAAATTTACCTTGAAAAAATAAAGCTATTGTAAAAAGATACCCAAATTCAATTTAAATTAGGAATAAATGCTTTTTTTAATTTGCTAAAGCCATTACAGTGTGATGACTTTTCATTAACAAAACCCATATCTTACAAGATTAGAAGTTTAAGATGTAATTCTATTTGTTACAATTTTTTTACTGTGTGTTGAGGGTTGTTTGTAGTTTGGGGCTTGGGTATTTGCGGGGGGGTGGGTGGTGGGGTGGATATCACATTGAATCAGAGGGTGCTCAACCACTGAGCCACATCCCATCCCTTTTATTTTTTTAAATTTTTGAGACAGAGTCTCACTAATTTGCTCAGGGCCTCGATAAGTTGCTGAGACTGGCTTTGAACTTGCTCCTCCGACCTCAACCTCCCAAGCCTCTGCGATTCTAGGCATGTGCCACCAAATGAAGTGTGTGTGTGTGTGTGTGTGTGTGTGTGTGTATAATTGTTGATGGACATTTATTTATTTATTAATTTATATGTGGTGCTGAGAATCAAATTCATTGCCTTACACATGCTAGGCATGTGCTCTACCACAGGACCACAACCTCAGCCCCCAAATTCAGCTTTTTCATGAGTAAATATAGGTGATTTAAGATTTTCTTTAGCAACTATTGTAAGACAAAATCAAGGAGTAAAATATCATTAAACATAAATTAATTAATTTCAAACACAGATACACACATGTTTCAGGCATATTCAAAAGATGTCTTCTTTGGGAGAATGTCTGTTAAGATTTGTTACACATTTCTTAATTAGGCTTTTTTTTTTCTACTGAGTTGTGTGAGTTCCTTATACATTTTGGATGTTAACTCCTTATCAGATATGTGATTTACAGTGTTTTCCCCCATCCCTTTCATTTTGTATATCCTTCCAGCCGTTCTCAAAAATTAGTTTACTATACATGTGTTGGTTTATCTTTGTAATGCAAATGTCATACAGTCTTGATTAATATAGCTGTTATATAATTTGAAATCAGGAAGTATGATGTGTCTTTGTTCTTTTTGCTTAAGATGTTTTGGCTATTCAGAGACTTTTGTAATTTCATATGAATTTGAGGATTTTGGGTTGTTGTTTCTGTAAAAAATATCATTGGAATTTTGATAGAAATTACATTGCATCTATAGGTTGACTTGGGTAGTATGGACATTTTAACAATATCAACAATATCATTATTCCATGAATGTGGGCAGCTTTCCTCTTATTTGTGTTTTCTTTCATCAATATCTTCTAAATTTTATTGTAGAGATTTTTCACCTACTTGGTTAATTTTTTTTCTATTTTTTTCTCTTTAATGCTATTGTAAATGGAACAATTTTTAACTGCTTTTTCGGTTAGTTCATTATTAGTTTATACAAATATAATTAATTTTTATGTTGACTATTTTGTCCTGAAACTTTACTGAATTCATTTATTAATTCTTACAATATTTTAGTAGGGCCCCATAGGGTGTGTGTGTGTGTGTGTGTGTGTGTGTGTGTGTGTGTGTGTGCGCGCGCATGCGCGCGCTCCTGTGGTCATGTTATCTGAAAAGAGGGACAATTTTATTTACTTTGCAATTTAGACATCTCATGTCTTTTACTTGACTAATTATTCTATCTGTTACTTCCAGTTATATGATGAATGGAATTGGTAAGAATGGGCATCCTTGTTTTATTCCTGGTCTTAAAAGTTAAGTGTTATGAAACTATTAGATTGTGATGTGTGGCCTTTATAATGTCCATAGGGGTGATGTGAGTTTCTTATAAATAGCACATAATTAGGTCTTTTTTACCTAATCAATCTGTGTCTTTTAATTCTGTAATTTAATCCACTTACATTTATACTAATTATTGATAGGTAAAGTGTTTTTATTGCCATGTTAATTTTTCTAATTTTGTCATTATTTCTGTTTCCACCTCTCTTACAGTACACCTTTATGTAGAGGTGATTTTCTACAGTGATGTGTTTTTATTCTTTTTTATTTATTTTTGGCATGTCTATCCTAAATTTTTGATTTGCAATTATCATGAGGCTTATAAAAGCATATTTGATTATAATAACCTGTTTTGAAGTGATAGCAACTTAACATTGACCATAAAGATAGAAGAAACAAAAAAGAAAAAAAGTTAAAAAGTACTGATAAAACATATTTACTTGCATTCTATACCTCTCCACATTTTGAATTTTTGATGTCCCATTGTAGATATTTCTTAATCACCTATCTCTTAGCATATTAATGCTGTTGTTTTATTGACTTTTTAGTCTTTATACTAAAATATGAATGGTTTATGCATACAGAACCATTTAAAATATCAGACCATTCTCAATCCATCTGTATACATACTCTTACCAGCAACTTTTGTACCTTCTTATTCTCTCAGTTTGAAAAACTCTTTAGTATTTTATCTTGCAATAATAAATTCTCTCAGCTTTTGTTCCTCTCTGAATGTTTTTTTTCATCTTATTCATATCTAAAGAATAGCTTTTTTTTGGAATATAGTATTCTCTCAGTTGGTTTTTATTTTCTTCCTTCAGAGCTGAGAAATCTCATTTTCTCCTAAACTGTGAGATTTCTACTGAGAAGTCAGTTGTCAAGTGAATTTGTACACTCTTACTTGTTTTTGCTTTTCTCTTTCTACACATTCTCTATCTTTGAACTTTGAGAGCTTGATTATGTCTTCTGAGAGATTTAGTTGAGTTGATTCTGGCTAATGACATTTAATCTTCCCATAACCGGATATTGATATATCTTTAAAGGTTTGGGAAGTTTTATGTTATTTTCCTTTAATACTCCTTTCTACTCCTTTCAAGGCCCTCTTGAACCCAAATAATTTTAATGTATGCTCTTCTAATGCTGTTACAAAGTTCCTATACAGTTTCTTCATTCCTGTTTATTTTTTTCTCATCTTTGTGCTTTAATATATCCTGCCATCAAGCTCACTAATTCTTTCTTCTCTTCTGATGGTTAGGCCTTCTATTTTGTTTTTAATTTTATTTAGGATACATTTCAACTCAGAGATTTCTGTTTAAATTTTTATTGTGGTTTCAATCTCTCTGTTCAGTTGCTGTGTTAAAAATTTTTGTCTTTGTGTCTTGAAGCTAGGTTTTCATTTTGACAACTATTTTGAGTACTTAATCCAGGAATTCACAGATACCAATTTCTGCATTCTCAGTTTCTGGTAACATTTTTTTTCCATTAGCTGATATCGTGGTTCACTGAATTTTTTTGATTCTTGGCATGCAATGTTATCTGTGCAATGAAGGTTTAAGTATTTTTCCAGGCTTCATAATCTGGATTTGTTCCCATTCTATCAGAAATTCTAACCACTGTCCTTATTTTCTGTGTCTGTGGATGCTTCTACTATTTTAGCACTAGATATTAACCTGTATCTAGCTTTTCTGTGAGTCCTCTGTTGGTGTATTGTGAAAAAAAAAAAAAAGAAAAAAAAACCTACCTCAATATTGCATTTGGAGATAACTTTTTTTTCCAGCACTAGAAGGCACCCCAAGTCCAGGTTTGTCCCAAATCCATATTTGATATGCTTTTCAAAATGAACATACGGGGTGTCTAAAAGGATAGTCCATCTCCACAACTTAGCCTCTGTCTCCATTTTCTTCTTCTCAGCATATAATTACTCTCTTTATGTTGTACTTCCTGAGATTGGGATGGAATGAGATGACCAGTCCCATGACCACCAATGCCATAATGATGAGTTTATCTAGAGCACACAGATCATTAAAACAAATAAAGCACAGAATCAAGATTAAGGGTCATGCTGCTATGGGCTTCCTGTTACCGAGGTTTATGGCCTGAGACTGCTGTAATCATCAACAATTGATCCTGGCCAGAATAAAATCCCATTACATGGGGATGCGGATCCCTATCTGGTACTAGGGAAGGTCCAGAGACTCTGTTGGTGGTCACTAGTAGGGACAGGATCATTAGGATTTTTTCTAGTGTTAGGACTCGGCAGCCTGGCACTGAGTTCTAAAACAGTCTTTTTCTCATTTTCCTGCCTCAACTTCATATATGAGGACTCCTGCTCCTTGCTATGGGGCCCGACTTTGGAGGAAAAGTGGTGGAGGTAGTCCCTTGGCCACCCAAACTTTTGATGAGCTAGTTAGTTTGCATGTGAATCATACAGATGCAGGGACCTGCACAGTCTCAGTTGATGACTGTGCAATGTCAGGCAGAGATGCAGGCTGAAACATGAGTTCATTCCACTGGGATGCAAATTTATGCTCCATCCAAGGCAGGTCTAGAGGCTCCATCTATGAGCACTGACCTGACATCTGGACTCTGCTTGGGTCTCACTGCAGAAGGCCCAGCATCAAACACCAAGGTAAAATCTTGTGCCTACTCCCTAGCAGGGGGAATCTTGCTTCTCACTGTGCTACATAGGTTGAGGGAGGGATGGTAGAGGTAGTCCCTTAACCTCCTAAGTTAGGCTCAGAGACTTAGTCAGCAAGTGATTGTCTGGGGTGGGAGCCTTGGGGATCTGCCTAGCATTGGGTTTTGCCATGGCAGGCAGAGCACTTTTTTTCAAGTTTAAGTCCTGAACTTAATAACTTTTCCCTCTCCCAAGTGGTAGATGTCCCTCCCCATGCTGCATATCTTGTAGTTATAGGGAGGGATGATGTGGACAACTCTTTTCCTTTTCTGCCTTCTTCAATAAATCTTTTATTTTTATACTAAAATCAGGCTCAATGATCTCTCTGCTTACATCCTTAGTTCTCGTGAAGATAGAAGGTAGATTGGTGCATGAATAGCTATTCTTGGGGGAGATGATTGCTGGATCATCTTATTCCCAATCCTTTTGTCAATTTTTAAATATATTTATAATTATGTGTCATTATCATTTTTCTATAAAATGTATTATTCAAAAACTATAACTTCCTCAATATCACATTTGGTGATAACTTTTAAACTGATAATTTCAAATGCTTGTTTTATGTACCTGCTAATAATTTAAGTTGAAAATAGTATCCATGTGCAGGTATTTAGGTTCCTGGTAAACTCAAGCAAATTTTTCCAAATAGATGATATTCTCAGGCCCATTTTTTCATTTATAAAGGTGTAAATAAATCAAAATATTTTATTTTTGCATCAATACTTAGTAATTTTTTGACAAATATACTATCAAGCCAAAACTATTAAAATTAGTTGCATCTATTTGTGATGAGTTTTTAATATTTGACTGGATAAAAATGCCACAAATATTTTAATTTTTCTCCTTTTTAGGATGGAATATAATTTTTTACTTAAAATTGTTAGATCCATCAAAATATTCTCCCTACACATCTAGATTTCTAAGCACAATGATAAAATTTCAAAATTGGATATCATACTCCATGTAGTCTCTTATAGTTTAATTTATTGTATTTCTACTTTGCTTTTGTAAGAATAAATTTCAATAATTTCCTGTTTTAAGCTTTATGTTTAATAATTACAGTTCTTAATCAAGGTTCTTTATTGTTCCCTTTTGTGACTATTTTGATTAAAGCTTTCATAATGATTTTGGATGAAATGCAACTGGAATTTAGGAGAATAATTTAGAAAAAATATTGTTTTGACAGTATATATGATCAGGTGATTTTCAGTATTGATACTTGAACAATTGGATGATATCCATTGGTAGAAAAGAGAATAGGAACTTTCACCCACACATATAAAAATTAATTCAAAATAGAGCTTAGATGTAAGCGTACATCCAAGATTATAAACTTACAGAAGAAAACAGGAGAAATGTTTTTGGTCTGAAATTAGCATGGAATTAGCAGAATGTTTTTAGATATAACACCATAAGAACACTCCATAAAAGGGAAAAAATGGGTCTCATGCAATTAAAGTGCTGTTAAGAGAAGTAAATTAAAACCCATAATTTTAATAAAGGATTTTGATTGATGTTTTGTGTATAACAATATATCCACACATGTACACACATTGAAAACACTGTGAGAAAACGACTCAGTAAAAATAAAGTGTACATAAGAATGAGTAGGAACTTAAGCAAAGAAACTACATAGATGACAAAGATACATGGTATTTATCGAGTTGTTAGTGAAATAAAAATTAAAACCACAATAGTAACTTTATAACCACAAACACATTAGAATTTTAAAAATTAAGAATTCTGACCATTGTAATTAGAATGTTATATTCCATGTATGTATACATCAAAATACACTCTATTGTCATATATATCCAAAAAGAACAAATTTTTTTAAAAAGAGAATTCTGACCATGCCAAGCATTGGCAAGTTTATGTAATAACTGGAATTTTTGGTCAGTGTTGATAAGATTGTAAAACAGTACAACTATGGAAAACAATTCTACAGCTTGTATATACTACATAATGTTTATACCACATAATGTATAGGTATATATTACAAAAGGTATATACTACATAATGTTTTGATATGCACATATGCAGTGAAATGATTACCACACATTTAGATATAATTTTTGTTACCATATATTTTTGTGCTAAAAGCATCTAAAATCTCTTTCAACTAATTTTCAGTATACAATATTAACTGTAGTCCTAATGTTGTACGTTAGATCTCTAGACTTATTCATCCTACCTAAATGCAAATGTGTACTCTTGATTAACTTCTCCCCATTTCTTCCTGCTTCCACCTCTGGTAACCAGGGTTCTAATCTGTTTCTATTTTATTCAGTCGTTTTATAAAAATATTCCACATATGAGAGCATATGGTATTCTTATTTTTGTATCTAACTTTACTTAGCAAGAAGTTCTCCAGATTCGTATATTATTGAAAATGGCAATATCTCTTTTTTAAAAGGATTAATTATGTTCCATTATGTATATATGTGACACTTTATTTATTAATCTTTCAATGGACACTTGGGTTGTTTCCATATTGTTCCTGTTGTGAATAATGCTATAGTAACATAGGAATGCAAATATCTCTGAGATGTTTTTTCATTACCTTTGGGTATATTATCTAATGGGGACACTTAATTATAATAATTGATATTTTTATTTTATTAAAGAGATAAATTACCTGTTCAATGGATGCAGTAAAAATTTCACAATTACTGAGGTCTGCAAAAATGTGAAACACCATATTGAAATTATAGGTTTTAATTCAATAAAAATATTTTGGATTAGCCTCAATAAACAATCATACATGTATATTTTCTCTAAACCTCTTCCAGCTTCTGATATAATTTAGAAATGTTGAGGTTCAAATGCCAAAGAAATAATTTTCTTGTTTGTAATTTAGTGATAATGAATCATCTTAGCTCCTACCATAGGATAGTGACTATCAGAGAATATAGAGATAGTTCCTAATAAAAGAAATTTGCTGTGTATATATGCAGCATTTTTATGATGAAAATTATCAAATATTTATTTACTTTGTATTCTTTTAGTAATTGGAAAGCAAACCAAAAATTATTAAGAAAAACAACAACAACAAATAACCCATCTGGGTTAGTTAGGGTTAAGGTTAGTTTCTATGACAAAGATTAAAACAATGGCTAAAAGTAGAGAGTATTTTTCTTTCTCAGATAAGTTTAATATCTGTGCTGGGGATGAGGCTCATCTCCTTGCCAAGTGTTTGGTGCTATAGGTAACATTCCACACTGATGTCATACCATGTCCCACCACACAGCTGTCTTCTACATGGTCAGAGATGTTCAATGCTTCATTTGGATTCTGGCCTATGTGAAGAGAAAATAGGGAAAGTGCAGAACAAGAAAACCTACTTGTACTCATATTTTATTAACAAGAATTTAGTTGAATGGCCACATGTAAATGGAAAGGAGACTAGGAATATGGCTTCCAATTTGGTTGCCCTTTATGATCACAGAGAAAGGTAAAAGAGATTTAGAGGGGACAACTGTCATCAAAATGCATCACCTTACACAGTACATATGGCCACACTACCAGTGAATACAGTAATAATATTTGAATGAATTTCTTTGTATTCATGATTTCATTTGCTTTGTGCTTAAGATATGCTGTTTATCTTTTCCTGTATGTGAATTTTCTTTATCCTACAAATTATAATTTAGTATAAGATGAAAAGAATACTATTCACAAGTTTTCTGCCTTTTTGATGGGATTCATCTATTCTAATCACAAAGGAACTCTACAGCATCATCAGATTCTTGTTTCTCTATATTTCCCTATGTGACACTTCGTGAGAGCTATAGAAGATATTGTTTGAAGTTGGGTATTTTTGATGATGTCTATAAAGGATTAGAAGAAAGAGAGTTAAGAAGAGAATATTCAACCTATTTCAGAGAAAAATACATTTTATACAAGAACCATGCAATGCAGCTTAAAGATTTGGCAAAATGCCCATGAGGTAGTTTAATAGGCCTAAGTAATGGGAGGTTGCATTAATAATTCTCATGAGGAAGCAATTCCTTTGTTAAAGGCCTTTCTAACTGAATGAATGTGCCCTGTGCTTACCCTAGGAGACCTTCCTTTCCTAGAAACTTATGTTCATTGCTTAATGCATGCCTGGAGACAGACCTAACCTTGATTTTTCCTGGGGGAAAAAAACTCAAGCTTTAATTTGAAAAATGAACTTAATGGGTTGATCTATTAAGCCTTTTGTTATTCTTGGGTGTTATAGCTAGGATTAGGAATAACCCCATACTATTCAAAACTCCCTCTGTTATAAGAAGCATGTGGTTTGGGACAGAAGGTCTCCAATCTAATTTCAAAATTTCCAGGGTTGCTGTAAATTACTCTGGGCAGAAAGGTGGTAGCAAACAAAGTTCCCATGAAAGATATCATTTTAAATGTCATAGAGAGAATCAATAAATAAGGTTTGTAATACAAAGTTTCTTTTGGCAGATGAAAGAATGCAGAGAGTTTCTATAAATTCTCTAATGTGTCCTGTCTGATACCTACATAAGGAACTAAGAGTAAATGAATCGTTTGGGGGACTTGGATAGATTAAAACAATTCCTCCATGATTTGAAGAATGAAAAATAATGAGAATTGGTAAGAATATGTTAGAGTCATTAAGCAGGTGTTTCAGAAATTTTGAAAGATAGGATGATAGGAAGCCATCACATTGAGAAACCAGACATGCTTATTTTTGTAAATGTTTTACAAAATATTATATACTTGCAGAAAATTACACAAATTTTAATTGACTATCTTATTAAATTTTTACTAAGTAAACATCCAGAAAACCACTGTCAAGATCAACAAGCAAAATATCACCAGCTCTTTTGAGGCCACCCTCATGCCTACTTTGAGATAGTAAGTGCCACAGTAACAACTATCCTGATTTCTAATACCTTTGACAAATATTGCCTGAACTGAAGTTTATATAAATGGGATTATACACTGTGTAGTGTTGGCCTGGTTTCATTCACTAACTATTATATTCATGCTCATCCATGTTATAGTGTGCAATAATAGTTTGTTCCTTTATGCTTTAGTGTTTAGGTATGTAAATATTCCATAATTTATTTTTCTGGAGTTGATGTGCATTTTGATTTATTCCAGTTTAGAGGCTATGAATAATGCTGCTATGAACACTATTGTATATATCTTTCATTTTTAAAACGTTTAACTGATACATAAGAACAAATTTGTACATCTTAATGGAGTAGCATATAAGGTGTCAATATAGGTATACACTGAAAATGTTTAAATTACATTAATTATGTTCATGTCTTCAAATGTTTTTCATTTTTTTATGGTGAAAACTTTCAAAATTTTTTTTAGCTTTCTGAAATGTACAGTATATTGTTATTATCTATAGCCATCCTACTCTACAATAACACACCAGCATTTCTTGCTTCTAAAAGAATATTAGTACCCATTGATCAACCTTACTCCATCCCCTCTTTTTCCCCCCAGGATTTGTGTTACTACTTTCTCTGAACTCTGGTTACCACCATTATACTGTCAAGTTCTACAACATCAGAATATTAATTTTTTAATAGACAGCATTGTTTTATTTGTTTATTTTTATGTAGTGCTAAGGATCATTACATGCTAGATAAGCACTCTGCCACTAAGCTACAGCCCCAAGATCAATATGTTTAGATTCCATATGTGAGTGAGGTCATGTGGTACTTGTCTTTCTGTGTCTGGCTTACTTCACTTAACATAACAAATGACAAGATTATGTTGTTTTATGGCTGAATGATATTCCATTATGTATATACCACATTTTTAAAAATCCATTCATCTGTTGTTTCCATTTCTTACTGCAGCAATGAACATGTTCTTAGTGCAGCAATGAACGTGGTAGTGCAGAAGTCTCTTCAGCATGCTGAATTTATTTATTTGGATATAGTCCCAGTAGTAGGATTGCTGGATTGTATGACAGTCATTCTTTTAATTTTTTTTTTGAGGAATCTTCATACTGTTTTAACAATGGCTGAAATAATTTACATTCCCACCAACTGTGTTCAAGGATCCTTTTTCTCCACATCTATGTCAGTACTTGTGACCTTCAGTCATTTTGAGTACAGTCATTTTTAAGCAAGATAGGTGATAATGTATTGTGGGTTTTTGTTTTTTTTTTTAAAGAGAGAGTGAGAGAGGAGAGAGGAGAGAGAGAGAGAATTTTTAATATTTATTTATTTTTTTAGTTCTTGGCGGACACATCTTTGTTGGTATGTGGTGCTGAGGATCAAACCCGGGCCGCACGCATGCCAGGTGAGCGCGCTACCGCTTGAGCCACATCCCCAGCCCGTATTGTGGGTTTTGATTTGCACTTCTCATACCTAGTAGTGTGGAATATTTGATAGTACCTGTTGGTCTACTGTATATCCTTTTTTGAGAAATGTCTATATAGATATATTTCTAGTTTCTTTTTTGGAGTTCCTTATAGGTTCTGGATATCAGCCCCTTGTCAGTTATATACTTTACAAATATTTTCTCCCATTTGTTAAGTTGACATTACACTTTGTTGAATGTTTCCTTTGTTGTTATTCTTTGTAGTTGGATGAAATACTATTTTTTTTCTATTTTTTGCTGTCATTTCATGTGCTTTTAGGTCTTGTCCAATAAACGCTCACCCCTTCCAACATCCTGAAGCATTTCCTCCTATGTTTTCTAGTTTCAGATCTTACATTTAAGTCATTAGTCCATTTGTACTTGATTTTTTAATTTTAATTTGTTATATATGACAACAGGATGCATTACAATTCATATTACACATATAGAGCACAATTTTTCATACCTCTGGTTGTACACAAAGTAGAGTCACATCCTTTGTGTCTTCATACATGTACTTAGGGTAATGATGATCATCATATTCCACCATCTTTCCTACCCCTATGTCCCCTTTCTTCCCCTCCCTCCCCTTTTACCCTTTGCCCTATCTAGGGTTCATTTTATCCTTCCACATATACCCCACAGCATATTATGGATCAGCATCCTTAAATCAGAGAAATCATTTGGCATTTGGTGTTTGGGGGGTTGGCTAATTTCACTTAGCATTAGATTCTCCAGCTCCATCCATTTACCTGCAGATGCCATGATTTTATTCTCTTTTAATGATGAGTAATATTCCATTGTGTATATATATCACATTTTCTTTATCCATTCATCTACTGAAGGGCATCTAGGTTGCTTCCACAGTTTAACTATTGTAAATTGTGCTGCTATAAACATTGATGTGGCTGTGTCCCTTTAGTAGGCTGTTTTTAAGTCCTTTGGGTATAGACCGAGGAGTGAGATAGCAGGATAAAATGGTAGTTCCATTCCCAGTTTTCCAAGGATTGTATTTGATTTTTTAACTTGTGAGATGGAGTCTAGTTTTATTCATTTGCATGAGGATAGCAAATTTTCCCAGGACCATTTATTGAAAAAAACTGTCCTTTCTTCATCACATATTCTTAGTACCTTCATTGAAAGTCAGTTTACTATAGATGTGTGGATTCACTTCTAAAGCCTCAGTTCTCTTCTATTTGAGTGTCTGTTTTTATGTCAGTATAAACATTTATGTCAGTATAAACATGTATTTTTAAGTGTAACTATGCATTTTTAATTTGTTCTAGTTAGTTATATATGACAATAGAATGCATTTTGATGCATCATACATAAATGAAGTATAATTTCTCATTCTTCTGGTTGTACATGGTGTAGAATCACACTAGTCATGTAGTCAAATATGTACATAGGGTAATAATGTCATATTCATTCTAGTATACTTCTACCCCCATGCCTCTCCCTTCCCTTCACTCCCCACTATCTAATTATTCCCTAACCCCTGCCCCATTGTGAATCAGCATTCACACATCAAAGAGAACATTCAGCCTTTTGTTTTTGGGGATTGGCCTATTTCACTTAGCATGGTGGTCTCCAGCTCCATCCTTTACCAGCAAATGCCATAATTTCCTTTTTTTTTTTTTTTGTGGTCTTTTATCCAGTCCAGGATAACATGTTGTATTTATTTGTTTTTTTATATATTTTTTTATTGGTTGTTCAAAACATTACAAAGCTCATGATATATCATCTTTCATACATTTGACTCAATTGTCTTATGAACTCCCATTTTTACCCCAAATACAAATTGCAGAATCACATCGGTTACACACTCACATTTTTACATAATGGCATATTAGTGACTGTTGTATTCTGCTACCTTTCCTATCCCCTACTATCCCTCTCCCCTCCCCTCCCATCTTCCCTCTCTACCTCATCTGCTGTTGTTCAATTCTCTCCCTTGTTCCCCCCCTTTCCCCTCACATCCTCTTCTATGTAATTTTGTGTAACATTGAGAGTCTCCTACCATTTCCATATGCTTTCCCTTCTCTCTTCCTTTCTCTCCCCCCACTCGTCTTTGTTTAATGTTAATCTTTTCCTCATGCTCTTCCTCCCTGTTCTGTTCTTAGTTGCTCTCTTTATATCAAAGAAGACATTTGACATTTGTTTTTTAAGGATTGGCTAGCTTTGCTTAGCATAATCTGCACTAATGCCATCCATTTCCCTGCAAATTCTATGATTTTGTCATTTTTTTATTGCTGCATAGTACTCCATTGTGTATAGATGCAACATTTTTTTTATCCATTCATCTATTGAAGGGCATCTAGGTTGGTTCCACAGTCTAGCTATTGTGAATTGTGCCGCTATGATCATTGATGTGGCAGTATCCCTATAGTACGCTCTTTTAAGATCCTCAGGGAATAGTCCGAGGAGGGCGATAGCTGGGTCAAATGGTGGATCCATTCCCAGCTTTCCCAGGTATCTC
The DNA here is from genome assembly GCF_964194105.1 of Spermophilus citellus. Lineage (NCBI taxonomy): Eukaryota > Metazoa > Chordata > Mammalia > Rodentia > Sciuridae > Spermophilus > Spermophilus citellus. The sequence continues at coordinate 20,322,409 of NC_138190.1, read as the reverse complement.
CCTACTACTTTCCAAATTGGCCTTACCAATTTGCAGTCCCACCAGCAGTGTACAAGTGTACCCTTTTCCCCACATCCTCGACAACACTTATTGTTGTTTGATTTCATAATGGCTGCCAATCTTACTGGAGTGAGATGGTATCTTAGGGTGGTTTTGATTTGCATTTCTCTGACTGCTAGAGATGGTGAGCATTTTTTCATGTACTTGTTGATTGATTGTAAGTCCTCCTCTGAGAAGTGTCTGTTCAGGTCCTTGGCCGATTTGTTGATTGGGTTATTTGTTATCTTATTGTTTAATTTTTTGAGTTCTTTGTATATTCTGGATATTAGGGCTCTATCTGAAGTGTGAGGGGTAAAAATTTGTTCCCAGGATGTAGGTTCTCTATTTACCTCTCTTATTGTTTCTCTTGTTGAGAAAAAACTTTTTAGTTTAGGTAAGTCCCATTTATTTATTCTTGTTATTAACTCTTGGGCTATGGGCATCCTATTAAGGAATTTGGAGCCCGACCCCACAATATGTAGATCAGAGCCAACTTTTTCTTCTATCAGACACAGTGTCTCTGATTTGATATCTAGCTCCTTGATCCATTTTGAGTTAACTTTTGTGCATGGTGAGAGAAAGGGATTCAGTTTCATTTTGTTGCATATGGATTTCCAATTTTCCCAGCACCATTTGTTGAAGATGCTATCCTTCCTCCATTGCATGCTTTTAGCCCCTTTATCAAATATAAGAAAGTTGTAATTTTGTGGATTGGTTTCTGTGTCCTCTCTTCTGTACCATTGGTCCACCTGCCTGTTTTGGTACCAGTACCACGCTGTTTTTATTACTTTTGCTTTGTAGTACAGTTTGAACTCTGGTATCGCTATACCTCCAGATTCACACTTCCTGCTTAGAATTGCTTTTCCTATTCTGGGTCTTTTGTTTTTCCGTATGAATTTTCTGATTGCTTTATCTATTTCTGCAAGAAATGCCATTGGGATTTTAATTGGCATCGCATTAAACCTGTAGAGAACTTTGGGTAATATCGCCATTTTGATGATGTTAGTTCTGCCTATCCATGAACAGGGTACATTTTCCATTTTCTAAGATCTTCTTCTATCTCTCTCTTTAGGGTTCTGTAGTTTTCATTGTATAAATTTTTCACCTCTTTTGTTAGGTTGATTCCCAAGTATTTTATTTTCTTTGAGGATATTGTGAATGGAGTGGTTTTCCTCATTTCCATTTCAGAAGTTTTGTTGCTGATATACAGGAATGCCTTTGATTTATGCGTGTTGATTTTATATCCTGCCACTTTGCTGAATTCATTTATTAACTCTAGCAGTTTCTTTGTAGACCCTTTTGGGTCTGTTAAATATATTATCATGTCATCCGCAAATAGCGATAACTTAAGTTCTTCTTTTCCTATTTTTATGCCTTTAATTTCTTTTGTCTGTCTAATTGCTCTGGCTAGTATTTCAAGAACTAAATTGAATAGAAGTGGTGATAGAGGGCATCCCTGTCTTGTTCCAGATATTAGAGGGAATGCCTTCAGTTTTTCTCCATTTAGGATGATGCTAGCCTGAGGTTTAGCATATATAGCTTTTACAATGTTGAGGCAAGTTCCTGTTATCCCTAGTTTTTCTAGTGTTTTGAACATAAAGCGATGCTGTACTTTGTCAAATGCTTTTTCTGCATCTATCGAGATGATCATATGGTTCTTGCCTTTAAGTCTATTGATGTGGTGAATGGTTTTATTGATTTCCGTATATTGAACTATCCTTGCATCCCAGGGATGAATCCTACTTGATCATGGTGCACAATTTTTTTTTGATATGCCTTTGTATTAGATTTGCCAGGATTTTATTGAGAATTTTTGCATCCAAGTTCATTAGAGATATTGGTCTGTAGTTTTCTTTCTTTGAAGTGTCTTTGTCTGGTTTCGGGATCAGGGTGATGTTGGCCTCATAGAATGAATTTGGAAGAGCTCCTTCTTTTTCTATTTCTTGAAATAGCTTGAAAAGTATTGGTATTAATTCTTCTTTGAAGGTTTTGTAAAACTCCACTGTATACCCATCCGGTCCAGGGCTTTTCTTGGTTGGTAGTCTTTTGATGGCTTTTTCTATTTCTTCCTTTGTTATTGGTCTGTTTAAATTGTGTGTGTCTTCCTGACTCAATCTGGGCAGATCTATGACTTAAGAAATTTATCGATATCTTCACTATCCTCTATTTTATTGGAATATAGGGTTTCAAAATACTTTCTAATTATCTTCTGTATTTCTGTAGTGTCTGTTGTGATATTGCCTTTTTCATCCCATATGTTAGTAATTTGAGTTCTCTCTCTTCTTCTCTTCGTTAGCATGGCTAAGGGCCTGTCGATCTTATTTATTTTTTCAAAGAACCAACTTTTAGTTTTTTCAATTTTTTCAATGGTTTTTTTTTGTTTCAATTTTGTTGATTTCTGCTCTAATTTTAATTATTTATTGTCTTCTACTACATTTGCTGTTGTTTTGCTCTTCCATTTCTAGGTTTTTGAGGTGTAGTGTGAGTTCATTTATTTGTTGGTTTTTTTCTTTTTTTGAGGAAAGAACTGCAAGAAATGAATTTCCCTCTTAAAACTGCTTTCATTGTGTCCCATAGATTCCGGTATGTTGTGTCTGTATTGTCATTTGTCTCTAAGAATTATTTCATCTCCTCCTTTTTGTCTTCTGTAACCCATTGATCATTCAGTAACATATTGTTCATTTTCCATGTGATGTAGGATTTTTCCTTCCTTCTTTTATCATTGATTTCCAGTCTCATTCCATTATGATCAGATATGGTGCATGGTATTATCTCCACTCCTTTATATTTACTAAGAGTTGCCCTATGGCATAATATATGGTCTATCTTTGAGTAGGATCCATGTGCTGCTGAGAAGAACATGTATCCACTTGATGATGGTTGATATATTCTATATATGTCGGCTAAGTCTAGGTTATTGATTGTGCTATTGAGTTCTATAGTTTCTTTATTCATCTTTTGTCTAGAGGATCTGTCTAATGGTGAGAGCGGTGTGTTGAAGTCACCCATAATTATTGTGTTGTAGTCTATTTGACCCTTGAACTTGAGGAGAGTTTGTTTTATGAACGTTGCAGCTCCCTTGTTTGGTGCATACAAATTGATAATTGTTACGTCTTGTTGGTGGATGGTTCCTTTTAACAGTATATAGTGTCCTTCTTCATCCCTTTTGATTAACTTAGGTTTGAAGTTGATTTTATTCGATATGGGTATGGCCACTCCTGCTTGCTTCCGAGGGCCATGTGAGTGATATGATTTTTCCCAACCTTTTACCTTCAGCCTGTGTATGTCTTTTCCTATCATATGAGTCTCATGAAGGCAGCATATTGTTGGATTTGTTTTTTTTTTTTTTTTTTTTTTTTTTTGATCCAGGTTACTAGCCTATGTCTCTTGATTGGTGAGTTTAGGCCATTAACATTTAAGGTTACAATTGAAATATGATTTGTACTTCCAGTCATGTTTGTTTATTTATTTATTTTAGTTTGGCTAGTTTTTACTTTTTGGTTATTTTCCTCCCCCTTTACTGAGATACCTCTTGCTGTTAGTTTTGGGCACTATTTTTCATTTCCTCTTCTTGTAGTATTTTGCTCAAAATGCTTTGCAGTGCTGGTTTTCTGGCTGCGAATTCTTTTAACTTTTGTTTATCGTGAAAGATTTTAATTTCATTGTCAAATCTTAGGCTTAATTTTGTTGGATACAGTATTCTTGGTTGGAATCCATTAGTTTTCAGCGTTTGAAATACATTGTTCCAGGATCTTCTCGCTTTCAAAGTCTGTGATGAGAAATCGGTCGTTAACCTAATTGGTTTACCCCTGAATGTAATCTGCCTCTTTTCTCTCGTAGCTTTTAATATTCTCTCCTTGTTCTGTACGTTGGCTATCTTCATAATTATGTGTCTTGGAGTTGGTCTATTATGGTTTTGAATGTTTGGGGTCCTGTAGGCTTCCAGGATTTGGCAATCCATTCCATCTTTCATCTCTGGGAAGTTTTCTAGAATTATTTCATTTAATATGCTGTCCATTCCTTTGGATTGAATCTCTGTGCCTTCTTCTATCCCTATGACTCTCAGATTTGGTTTTTTTATGACATCCCATATCTCTTGAATAGATTGCTCGTGGGATTTAAGCATCTTTTCTGTGTTGACTATATTCTTTTCAAGTTGATAAACCTTGTCTTCATTATCTGATGTTCTGACTTCTACTTAATCAAGTCTATTTGTAATATTCTCGTTTGAGTTTTTAATTTGGTTTATAGTTTCCTGCAATTCTAGGATTATTGTTTCATTTTTTTTAAGATCTCTATCTCCTGGTAGAGCTCGTTCTTTGCCATTTGAATTTGTTTGTTTAATTCATTTTCAAAATATACTTTTAGGGCTGGGGATGTGGCTCAAGCGGTAGCGCGCTTGCCTGGCATGCGTGCGGCCCGGGTTCGATCCTCAGCACCACATACCAACAAAGATGTTGTGTCCGCCGAGAACTTAAAAATAAATATTAAAAATTCTCTCTCTCTCTCTCTCTCCCCTCTCTCACTCTCTCTTAAAAAAATATATATATACTTTTATTTCTTGGACTTGCTGTCTCATGTCTTCTCTAATATTCCTTTCCATTCGAGTTAGGTATGCCTTGAGTTCTTTCCCTATCCCTGTTTCTGATGTTTCTATGTCCTCCTGTAGAATTGAGTTGTCTTGCATTGTTTGTAATCCTTTTTTCCCTTGTTTTCTCATGATGTCCACGTTACTTTCCAGCTCTTTTTGATTGTCGTGTTTCTGCTCTCTTCTATAGATTTGTTTTGTTTCTGTATTACTCTGATGTCTCTCCTTTGTGTTGTTAAACTATGCCTGCTAACGTGGATTCCGCTGGGAAGGAATTCCGACGACCGAGCTCCAGTGACGACACTACTCTGCTATGACGGGCCCCAGTCTCCTTGCCGGGGTGCCCTAATGGGGGGGTGTGACTGGACTGTCTCTGTTTGGTTTCAGCTCCCGGTCGCGGCAGGCGGGCAGTCTCCAGCCACCCAGTATCACAGGCCGCGGGCAGGTGATCAGTCGCCAGTGGGTGGGCGTTCTCCTACCGCCCAGTTACGCGGGCAGTGGGTGAACTGTCGCCGGTGGGCCTGCAGTTTACAGCTGCCCAGTCGCGAGGGCCTTGCCTCTAGTCTCCTGGTTTCTCCTGCTAGTCTTGGTTTCTCCTGTTTTGTTGTTGCAATCTGTCGGAGAGTGGCTGTGGATACTTCAGCTCTCCAATATGGTGGCCGCTGGTTGCCTTAGTGGAGTGTCCCTTGTGGGGGATGGGGGTGTACTGCTTCCTTTCCCGTCTGTAATCCCGAACTCAGCCCGGGGGTCAGTGCGGGCTTGGCTGGTGGGATACCACCATGTCGCAGCCACTTGTCTCCCTGCTTACCAGTTAATCCTTTCTCTGCGGCGCCACGCCTTCTGTAGCTGCTGGGCAGGCCGCGTGAATCAGACAGCCTGGATCTCCGGGGTCACACCATTGGCTTTTGGGATCCCCAGCACTCTATGGTTTTGATTTTTTCTGCTTGCCCCTCCCCCAGTGCTGGCTAGACAGGTTTTGTTTTGGCTGCTGATGGGAGGGGGGGTTGAAGGTCAGGTGCCTCTAGTTCTCCTTTAGTCTTTATGCAGGCTCACTGTGATATTCCCTCCCCCTGGAAGTCTAGGAGAGATTTTATGTGAAATCCCCCTATGTATGGGGGCTGAACTGAGCGACACACACCAGGGTCACACCGTTGGCTTTTGGGATCTGTTTAATTCATTTTCAAAATATACTTTTATTGCTTGGACTTGCTGTCTCATGTCTTCCCTAATATTCCTTTCCATTCAAGTTAGGTATGCCTTGAGTTCTTTCCCTATCCCTGTTTCTGATGTTTCTATGTCCTCCTGTAGAATTGAATTGTCTTGCATTGTTTGTAATCCTTTTTTCCCTTGTTTTCTCATGATGTCCACGTTACTTTCCAGCTCTATTTGATTGCTGTGTTTCTGCTCTCTTCTATAAATTTGTTTTGGTTTTTTATATCTCTGTTGTCCCTCCTTTGTGTTGGTAGACTATGCTTGCTAAAGTGGATTCCGCTGGGAAGGAGTTCTGACGGCAGAGCTCCAGTGAGGTCACCTTTCTGCTATGGCGGGCCCCAGGCTCCTTACTGGGGTGTACATATGGAGGGGTGGGACTGGACTGTCTCTGGTTGGTTTCAGCTCCCGGATGCCGGTGGCCAGGCGGTCTCCAGCCGCCCAGTCGCGCTGGCAGCCAGTGGGCGATCGGTCGCTGGTGGGCGGGCGGACTCCAGCCACCCAGTTGCTCGGGCAGCTGTTGGGCTGTTTGTCGCCAGCTGGCAGGCAGTCTCCAGCCGCCCAGTTGCGCAGGCAGCGGGTGGGCTGTCGCTGGTGGGTGGGTGATCTCTAGCCGCCCAGTCGCCAGGTCGGTCCCCAGGGGGCGGGCAGTTTCCAGCCGCCCAGTAGCACAGGCAGTGGGCAGATGATCAGTCGCCGGTGGGCGTGCGGTCTTCAGCCGCCTAGTCGCACGGGCAGCGGGCTGGCTGTCGCAGGCAGGCGGGCGATCTCTAGCCGCCCATTCTCAGGGGCAATGGGCCGGCTGTCGTAGGTGGGTGTGCGGACTCCAGCCACCCAGTCGCAGGGGCAATGGGCCGGCTGTCGCTGGTGGGCGGGCGATCTCTAGCCACCCAGTTGCAGGGGCAATGGGCCGGCTGTTGCTGGTGGGCGGGCAATCTCTAGCTGCCCAGTCGCGAGGTCGGTCGCCGGCGGGGGGCGGACTCCAGCCGCCCAGTCGCACGGGCCTGGCCTCTAGTCCCCTGGTTTCTCCTGCTAGTCCTGGTTTCTCCTGCTAGACCAGATTTCCCCTGAGTGATGCCTCTCGGCAGTTCAATCTGTACTCTGGGCCTGCTGTTTGTTGGGCATGGAGGGTGGCTATTGAGAACACCCACCCCCGGCACTCTATTGTTTTGATTTTTTCCGCTTGCCCCTCCCCCCGTGCTGGCAATACAGGTTTCGTTTTCCCCGCTGATGGGAGGGGGCGTTGAAGGTCGGGTGTCTCTAGTTTTCCCCACGTCTTTATGCAGGCTTGCTCTTATAATCCCTCCCCCGGAGAGCCTAGGACAGATTTTATGCGAATTCCCCGCTGTATGGGAGATGTGCTGAGTAACACGCACCTGTTTTATTGTTGCAATCTGTCAGAGAGTGGCCGTGGTTACTTCAGCTCTCCAAGATCCAAATGCCATAATTTCAACCTGTCTTAATGACACATAGTATAATGCCATCCTTCTAGCTCAAGATGGCTTTGGCTAGTTAGCATGTTTTGTGGTTCTCTGTTAACTTTAGTGTTGTTTTTTTCCTAGCTCTGTGAGAATGTCATTGGTGTTTTGATAGAGTTTACATTGAATCCATAGATTGCTTTGTACTGGTAATATGGATATTTTAACAATATAGATTCTTCTATTTGATGAAAACAAGATTAACTTTCTACTTTTTGTTTCACCTTTCATTTCTTTCATTAGTATTTCATAATTTTTATCATAGAGATGTATCACTTCTTTGGCTAAATTGATTCATAGGTTTTTTTTATAGCTATTTTAAATAGGATACTCTCTTGATTTCTATCTCCAGATAATTGGCTATTGGCATATAGCAACACTAATGATTTTTATATGTTGGTTTTGTATCCTGCAACTCTTCTGAATTCATTTATTCTAGTGATGTTTTGGTGATTTGGGGATATTTTCTATATATGAGATCACATCATCTGCAAACAGTAAAAATTTGATTTCTTTCTCTTGCCTGATATCTTGGGCGAAGACTTCCAGAACTATGTTAAATGAACAGGCCATCCTTATGTTCTTCCAGATCTTACAGCAAAACCATTTAGCTTTTTTACATTCAGTATAATATTATATTTTGGCTTATTATAAATGTTGAGGTACATTCCTTGTCTGTTCAGCATTTGTATGAAGGTATGTTGAAATTTTGTATATCTCTTCTTGAATCTATTGAAATGGCCATATGGGTTTGGGCCTTCATACACACATTGAGCTTTCCTTGCATCTGCCCTGGAAAATAATCTTTTTAATGCGTTCTTGTATAGGATTTGCTTTTATTTTGTTGAGAATTTTGTGTGCATGTTCATCAAGGCATTTTGCCTATATTTTTAATTTTTCCTTTATCCTTATCTTGGTTATAGTATCAAGGTAATGCTGGCCTCATAGAATATATTTGGAGAAAATCTTTCCTTTTTGATTTTTTTTAAGCTAAGGAGAATTTGTATTAATTTTTATTTAAATATTTAGGAAGCTTTTTATTACTGAATTAATCTTAGTAAGATGGATTTTCCTAGGAATTTGTTCTAGATTACCAGATTTGTTTGGCATATAGTTGTTCATAATAAATCTCAAAGGATCTTTAGTATTTCTGTGTTGTCAGCTAATGTTTCCCTTTTTATCCCTGATTTCATTTGAGTATTCTCTTCATCTCACTAACAATTTCTGTAATTTGTCTTTGCAAAGAAGTAGCTCTTTGTTTTGTGAATTTTTTGCAATGTATTTTATTCTCTACTTCATTTATTTCTGTTTCTTACTCCTTCTAAATTTGGGTTTGCTTTGTTCCTGTTTTTCTAATTCCTTGAGATGCAGCAGCAGGTTATTTGAGATCTTTTTTCCTTTTTTATGTTGGCTACTGGTTGCTAAAATCTTCCTTGTTTCTACTGCTTTTGATGCATCAGAAAAGTTTTGGCATGTTGTGTCACCATTCTTATTTGATTCAAGAAATTTTTAAATTTTCTTCACTACTTCTTTGATCTATTGGTTGTTCAAAATAAGATATTTAATTCTCATGTGTTTGTATAATTTCCAAGTTTTTCTTATTGATTTCTCATTTTATTACATTGTGGTTAGAAAGGTACTCAATACAAATTCAATTTGTAGAAAAAATTTGTCGGGACTTGTGACCTATATTATGGTCTATCGTATAGAATGTTCCATGTATAGATGAGAAAAAAAAAGTGCAGTGTTCATCTGTTAGATGGAATGTTCTGAAGATGTCTGTTTGATCTAGAGTGCAGTCTAACTGTTGTTTCTTTGTTTATTTTCTGCGTGGATAATGTGTCCATTGATGAAGGGGGAGGGTGTTTAAAATCCCTAGCTATTATTGTACTGAAGCCTATCTCCCTCTAGGTCTACTAATGTTTGCTTTATATATTCAGTTGTTTTAATATTAGGTGTATGCATATTAAGAACTATTTCTTCTTACTGCATTGACTCTTTTATGATTATGAAATGGGATTTTTGTCTCTTTTTTCTGCTTTTGATTTAAAATCTATTTTATCTGTATAAATATAGCTACTTTGTTTTCTTTGAGATTGCATTTGCACTGCAATATCTTTTCCCTTCGTTTTACTTTCAATCTGTTTGTGTCCTTAGACATGAAGTGAGTATCTTGTAAGTAACATAGATTTAGAGAATACTTTTTTATTTGTCCATTTCCTCTCTGTCTTTTAATTGGATAATTGAATACATTTATATTCAAGGTAATTATTGATAGATAAGGTTTGACTACAGCTATAGCCATTATGTCACTTGTTTTCCAGTTTTGGTGTAGTTCCTTTCTTTCCCTGTCTCTTAAGCTAGTCCTTTGTGCTTAATTACTCCATTAGTGTGTTTTGAGTCTTTTTTTATTTTGGGTTAGTCTATTACAGATATTTGCATTATAGTTAATAAAAGATTTACACAAAACATCTTTTGAAATAACAAACACTTGCCATCCATTGCTGTCCACATTTTGAATTTTCAGTGACCTGTTTTACATCATATTAATGTAGTTTTTATTAAATGGTTTTGTTTTGTTGGTCTTCATGTAGAATATCTGAATGGTATATTTACAACATAAGAGTATTCTGAACTTGTGTGTATAATTATCCATACCAGTGAATTTTATACTTTCCCACGTTTTTTCCTCATCAATGTCTTTTCCTTCCAGTTTGAAGAACTTCCCTTAGGACAGAATTGGTAGAGATATCTACTATCCAATTTAATTGGGAAATTCGTCTGTCTCTCCTTTTCTAAAGGATAGCTTTACTTGATATAGTATTCATCATTGACATTTTTCCCCTTTAGTACTTTGAAAATCTCATGTGACTCTCTGTTGACCTATGAAACTTCTGCTAAAAAGTTTATTGTCAAGTAAATTGGAATACCCTGATATTTTATAGTTTCCTCTTATATCCTTAAAAATCATAATTTTTTCACATTCAAGGGCTTGATTTTGGAAGTTTTGAAGTTTTGAGTAAGTCATATAATCCTTTGACATTCTTAAGACCTTACCAATAACCTTAATATTTGCTATTTTAATACAGTCCCAAAGTTCCTGTGAGCTCTCTTCATTCCTCCTCATTGTTGGTTCTCTGCCAACTGTGTGTTTTCAAATGGCCTATTTTTAAGCTAGATCATTATTCCCTTTGATATTTTGTGTTGCTTCCATCTCTTTGTTGGATTTTAAATATCTAACAGAGAAACTTTTCTCTGTTTACTTTAAGCTTATTATATTTTCTTAAAATAGCTGTTTTATATCCTCAAAGTTCTCCCATAGTGATTACAACCTTATTTGTCTCAGGAACCTTATTAGGTAAGGTCATGGTTTTCTGAAAGCTCTTAATGCTTATTGGCATGTGACATCTTCTGAGCATTGAAGGATTAGGCATTTATTCCAGTCTCTCTAATCTGCCTTTATCCCTGTCTTTCCAGATAATCTAATCATACTTACACTATTTCAGCACTTGGATGGCAGCCATGTCCAGATTTGCCACGAATCTTCTGGTGGTTCCTTTGACACTGTTTAAGAACAGGAACACATTCCAAGCCAAGGTTTGTCCCAAATATACTTATGGTGTTATTCAAAAGTGCCAGTACAGTATCTAGACAGAGTACCCAACCCCAGTTACTGTGGATCTATTGTGAGTAGATACTGAAGAATTGGGTCTGGGTAGAGTTAATGTGGATGGAACAGGTTGAGGCTCTTATGTCACAATTGTATCCACCAAGCTGAGTCCACAGACTGCCAAGACTAGCACAATACTGGTGTAGGACCACGGCCCATACAGCTAAGGATTTCCTATTACTGAGGTAGACTTCTGACCTGGAAAGGGTACAACCAGTGATGGGTTATACTACCTGTAAGAGAAGATCAAACTGGGGCTTCATGTTTTCCCCTCATTTTAGAGCTATTCTGGAGGTTCTGACCAGAAGCATGTCTAGGAACCATGAGTGTCTGCCCTGTATTAGCAAAACGTAAATTCCAGGGCAAAACGTAAATTCTTGTGCTTATAACCCTTTAACATTCCCACTGTGGGGCCTTCCACCATGCTATGCTAGCCAAGGATGTTTAAGTCCTCAACTTAATTCTCTCTCCTACCCCAAATCAGGAAGCATACAATCCCTGCCTTCTTCAGTAGGTCTTTTCATTGGTTTTATTAGAAGTGGGTTCTCTGGTCTCTAGCCTGATTTCTTTAGCTCTTGTGAAGGTAATATGGAGTATAAATAGCTATTCAAATTGATGTGTCTGTGGGGGAAGGATCTTTTACCTTTTCTTTTCTTTTTATTGATTCTTTTTAGTTATACTTAGCATTGGGATTCATTTTAACATGATTATAAAGGCATGAAATATAATTTGCTCTAATCCAATCCTCAGTATTTCCCTTTACCTCCCCCCATTCCTTTCCCCTCTACTCTCCTGATCTTTATGCTATTTACTTTTTTAAAAAGTTACTGTTTTGTAGATATATATGATGGTATGATGATAAGATTCACTGTGGCATATTAATATAGGCCCATACAAAAGTTAAATTAGTTTCATTCTACTCTTCTTCCTTTTTCCTGTCCCTTAATCCTCCCACTCAATTTCTTTCATCTAGATAGTCCATAGATCATTCTTCTATTTTGATGAAACCCTCCCCCCCCCACTGTTTTCCTTTTCTCCCTCCCTCCCCCCTCCCACTGCCTCCTTGCTCTCTCTCTTTTTTGTGAGGGAAAGATCTTAACAATTGTCTTGCTCCACCTTATGTATGTATCTTTGGATGAATGTTTCCATGCACACTATACAGGATTTAAATTTCTCTGTCAGAGTGTACATATATTTAGATTAAGAAGATACTGATAGATTTTCAACTCAATTTAAAAAATATAATTCTCTAACATTAGTAAGAGATGAAGGCTCCAGTTATTCCATATATTCAACACTCCTTGAAACTGTCAGGTATTTTAGTTTTAGACATTCTGTTTTGTTTGTTTGCTTGCTTGTTTGTTTTAGGCATTCTGATTGGCATGGGGGTCTTAATTCCATTTGTTTATAAGTCTTTAAGAATGTACAAATACTACCCTTAAATCATAAATGGATTAAACTAAAATTAAATTCAGTAGTTATAATCCATCTTTGCAGACCTCAAGCACTCTTCTTTCTTGAGAGATTTAGTATATTTTGTGAAAAGTTTACATACTTTATCTTAATAGTGGTTTACTGATTTTAATAGACATTTTATAACCTCCATTATCCCTAATTTAAGAATCAAATGAAACGTTTTCTACATTTCCATTCCACTGAATAGGTTATATCATAATCAAATCATTGAAAGAAACAGTTTAAATTAATAGCACATGCTGTGTCTCTATCACAAACTTTGGCTAACAAAGTTTATTTTTTTTTCTCTGGAAAGAGTTGAGTCATTATGCTGCAACTAATGGGAAATTAATAGATTTTTAAAGTTCTACAAGCAATGAAGATCTTATTTCACTGCATTATTCTTAATTATAGAATTTTGTGGTTTATTTCCTTCAGTGTTGATCTCTACAACAAGAGTATAATTTTAAATGGATATGAACCTTTTGTTAAAAAAATGGAAAATTTAGCTTGTTCCTAATTTTTTTTCAAAAGTTAATCTGGAGTATTTAATACTTAAACATTTCCTGCTAAAGAAATAGTTTATAAAAAATCTAAAATGTCCTGATATTTTACAGCCTTCCTAGCCTCTTAAGAGAAGCAGTGTTTACATAGGTCTAGAAAAGAATCCCCCAAACAGTAGTAGCAATCAACAAATATTTCTTGATTTGCTTTTATTTCTTCTTATAACAGATTGATAATAAGGTAGAATATTCTGTGCAGTTTTCAAGTGATCTAAGATTAAAATCACTAGAAAAGAGACCCACAGGTTAGAACTCAATAACATGCAATTACCCTTTAAACAAATGGAATAATCCATTAGCCCAAGATGATTGTCTTACCAATCACACAAGTAAATCAGAGGTATAAATGAACAAAAATTATAGAATAATTAGAAAAAATATTAACAAAATGACAGAAGAATATTCATACCTATCAGTAATAACCTTGAATGTGGACTAAGATTAGCAAGCAAGATACATAGACATAGATATATCCAAATGGATAATATACAAGACCAAACTATATGCTGCCTAAAGATGAATTTACACTAAAATATTGTAGATATATCATGCTAAAGAAATCAAAAGCAAGCAGGAGTAGCAATACTCAGATACAGCAGACTTTAAATAAAAAAGTGTAATAAAAAAGACAAGGTCATTTTTTCATTCATAAAAGGATGAATTTAGCAAGAGGATATAACAATTATAGGTGTATATGTACCCAACATGGAACCAAACATATTTATAAAGCACATGTTATTATATCTAAAGGGACAGATAGACTCTAATATAATGATAGATGGGGACTTGAACACCCTACTTTCCTCAATGGACAGATCATCCATATATGAAATTTTAAAAAATCAGACTTAAACCATAATATGTAGCAGAACAATCTCACAGAAATCTCTAGAACATTTGGAGAATAGCAGCAAAATATTCATTCTTCTCATCAGTATGTGGAACATATTACGAGCACAATGAGACTAGATCCTTTCCTCTCACTATGTACAAAAAATCAATGCAAAATGTGTCAAGTACCTAAATTTAAAATCTGAAACTATGGAATTACTACAAAAATGAAGGAGAAATGGTGTGGGGATTTTTTTTAGATAGAATCTTAAAGGCAACACAAGTAAAAATAGACAAGTGGGGTTATGCCAAACTAAGAAGCTTCTTCACAGCAAAAGAAAAATCAACAGAAAATTAAGAGATAACCTACAGAATGAGAGAAAGCATTGCAAATTATTCATCTGACAAGGGATTAATATCCAGAATATTTAAGGAACTCAAAAAGTGTAACTCTGAAAAGAAATGAAATTAAAAATGGGCTGAAGAACTAAACAGACATTTCTCAAAAACGTACCAATGATGAACAAGTATATGAAAAAATGCTCAGCATCACTTATCATCATGGAAGTGCAAATCAAAGCAATAATACAATGTCATATCCCCCAGTCAGAATAGACATCATCATAAAGAAAATATAAAGAAAAATGCTTACAAGGATACAGATAAAGGGGAACTCAAGAGTATAAACACTGTGGGTAGAAATGCAAATTAGTACAGCCATTAAAAAAAAATAGTATGGAGGTTCCTAAAAATAAATAATAGTTTAAAAATTAATTAAACTGAAAGTGGAATTACTATATGATCTAACACTACTGGGTGTATACCCAAAGGAGAATAATCACATACCAAGAAAATACTTATACCTATTTATTTATTTATTTATTTATTTGATTTTGTAGTGCTGGGGCCTCATGCAGACTAGGCATAGCATTCTACCACTCAGCCACACCCCAAGCCAAACTCCTGTACTAACGTGGCACCATTCAAAAGAGTTAAAATGTGGAATTAACCTAGAAGCCTACCATTAGATGGATTAATTCCAGGGTAGATGTATACCATGGAATATTATTCAGCCAAGCAAATAATGATATCCTATCATTTTCAGAAACAGATGAAACTGGTGGTCATTATATTAAGTAAAATAAGCCAGATGCAGAAGTACAAGTAGTATATATTCTCTTTCATTTGTGGAGACTAAGGCAGTCTTGTGGAACAATACAATGGTCACTAGAGCCTGGAAAAATGCAGGATTGGGGAAAGGAGATGGAAAGAATTTCGGTAAGGGGTACCAACACACAGTTAAAGAGGAGGAATTAGTTCTGATTAGCAATCTATATTTCAAAATAAATGACTGGAAGAGTACAAAACTCCCAGCACATAAAAATCATTAATGCTTAAAAAGATATAAATGCTTATAACCCTTATTTGATTAATTACCATTGTGTACATGTATCAAATTAACATAATGTGTCCCATAAATATGTACAAATATTATGTCTCAATAAAGAAATTTTAAAATAATAAATAAAATTTGACATGATTTTTTTTAAAAGTAGATAACATATTTAATTTGTTCATAGATGATCAACAATAAATTTGGTATGAAATACATGAAAAAAACTATGTTCAAAAGAGGAATTTATTTTCTCCTCAGTATTTTACCTTTTTTTCCTGAGATACTGGGAATCAAATCTAGGGCCTCACACATACTAAGCAAACACTTTATCACTGTACTATATCACTAACTGTCAGTATTTTATTAGTAAGTGTTATGGACAGAAAAAATTGAAAGAACTTTTAGGAATACCATATACCCACCACTTAAATTTAAAAACTTATCATTAGCTTTCAGATGGCATTTGTGATAACAATGAATATAGTTGTACTTTCATCCTGTAAATTGTGGCTATATTATGTAATCATTTCTTTCTTACATTCCCCACATAACTCAGAAAAGAATATATAAAGGCTATGGGCTGAAGCATCACTGCAAAATGCATTCTTTATTGAGATTTTTAAAGAGAAATTTAAATTATAAAAATAAATTGGGCAACTAAACCTCATATATGTGAGATGAGCAAGTATATAGTTGGGAAAGAATGGTTTCATTCACTGTCTCTCCTTGGTATAGTTAAAAGCAATTTTCAGGGCTGGGGTTGTGGCTCAGCGGTAGAGCACTCGCTTCTCACGTGTGAGACCCTGGGTTCGATCCTCAGTACCACATAAAAATAAATTTAAAAAATAAAGATTTAAAAAGAGGCTTAACAAAAAAAGAAATGTCCAAATAAACAAACCTAGAGATAATAATTTTCATGTGGGGGAGAGAAGATCCTCTCTCATGAAGTTTAACTAGGCTAGGCCTGTTAGCTCTGACCTTCTCCCTAAACTTAGCATTTCAGTCTTGGACTGAAATTTAGGGGTACTATGATGAAGGGAAAGAAGTGACTTACATTTCAGAACTTACCATTCCATTTAATACACATTCTCTAATAATAATGACCCATATATATAAGGCAAAGTAATGAGTTTGTGAAGTTGGGGCTGTACAATTGGGCTGAACCTCGCAGTATTCTATGCATCTCTTCCATGCTATGTAATTGGAGTACAACAAACATGCATTTAACTTTAACTCATACTCTAATATATGCACTCAGGACAACTGGGAAGAATGGAGCAATGAGAAAGAAAACAATTAAGATAGTGATAATGATTCTGTTATTTACTCCATTCTGCTAACTGAATCACAAAATGAGGGCCAAATAGGAACTATAAATCTGTTCTTCCTTTAATATACCTCATCTCTGAATTCTAATACTTATATAAGCTTTTTGTTGTTATGAAAGCAATTTCAATGTTTAATTATACATGTTTTCACACAGTATGATCTTTAAATATAAGCTAACTATTTAATCTATTGAAGTGAAGAAAGCAAACTCTTCTAAAACTTGAAGCAAAGCTGTGAGATGGGATGTCCAGAGAATACCCACCTGCACAATCTAAGAATTATCAAAAGTAATTTTTACTTCAAATGATAACCTGTACACTGACTTTAAGATCTAACTCTCATGTAAAATTGATTTCAGTCCCCTGAGATGAGAATGAAATGTCCATGTCCCAAATGAATTATGAAATCTCTAGCTTGTCATGAAGAAATAAGGTTTTCTAAATTTTTGAATGAATTAATATTTACCAAATGCTATTGCTAATACATGAATAATACCTTTACTGTTTGCCATCTGCAAAATAATTTTCAGTGCTTATTTGCCTAATTGTCTTATTTCCCTTACTAGATAGTAAGATGCTGGATATTTTGCTCATTTTGCATCCCTCAGAATTAGCAGCTCTCACAATACAATCTTGCAAATTAATAAAGTATAATAAATGTAAACAGATACTTGCATATTTGGGGATATGCATATTATGCATTTAAATTATTCCAATTTAAAATCGTCAGACAAATTATCTTACTTTAAAAATAAAAGAAGAAAAGCAGTGTGATCTGATAGCCACGGCACATAGGAAGATGTAATCTAATGACAAATAAACATTTTCTTATTTCACACACTGAGTATTTAGGGAGAAGGCTATTACTGGGGATTGAACCCAGCACACTTTGTCACTGAGGTATATCCCCAACCCTTTTTACTTTTTGAGACAGGGTCTCGCTAATTTGCTAAAGTTGGCCTAAAACTTGTGATCCTCCTGCCTCAGCCCCACAAAATCAGTGGGGTTACAGACCTGCTCCACTGCCTGTCTGATGCATTGAATTTTAGGGATTGACTTGGAAAAATTTAGAACTAAAGTACTAAAGTAATATTCTATATTACTGACATTTATTGACTACACAAAATATCTGATGATGCAGATGATATTCTTCTGTTTTATAGATAAAAAATTTCACTATGTGAATCTCCTAATGTCACACACAGCTAGAAATAGTGCTGGAATTTGAACCCAGGGAGGGTGATTCCAGAGTATGTACATATTACAGTACTTGGTGAAGGTATATGACACTAAAAACATGTATCTACACAAACGTTTTCCCTTTTTGCTCTGTTGGGAGTGAGAATTCTTGTATGCACAAATTGGATTCTGAATATCAACTATAAAGAAATGTATTCCCAAAGCAATGTAATTGAATATGAAATAATAATAGAAAAAAAGAAAAACCTTGGGAAGCATTTTTGAATCTAACACTACCTGAGAAAATAATGCATTAATCAGCAAAATATGTCCCTTGGATCAATTCTAGGTTGCAGAAGCAGCTTATAAGAAAAGGAATAATTCCCCAGTACTAAAAATTATTCAATAAAAGTTTTATGAATAAAAAGCAAAAGCATTATTTATAAATGTTTTCATTGAAGTCCAAATAAAGATCTAAGCATGATGATAATCTAAAATTTATCATTAATATTTCAAGTATGGAATTTCTTCTTGAGTTCATAT
The DNA here is from genome assembly GCF_964194105.1 of Spermophilus citellus. Taxonomy (NCBI): domain Eukaryota; kingdom Metazoa; phylum Chordata; class Mammalia; order Rodentia; family Sciuridae; genus Spermophilus; species Spermophilus citellus. The sequence goes on along the minus strand of NC_138190.1, from coordinate 20,304,130 downwards.
TCTAACTACAGTTTATCTTGACACATCATTATTGTGGTTTAGCATCCTTTGGACTGGCAAAGACAGAATGGATAGAGGGTGTATCTTGCCAATTACTTATGAAAGGTCTGATCATTGTGTTTCCCTTACATCTGGAAATAGGTGTGTTTTTTCACTTTTCTATGTGTTTATTTGAATTCACATTTTCTAGTGCCCATTCTAATTCAAAACAGTCATGTCTATTTCCCATTTGCTCCCTTTTTTGGACCTGTTTTTTCCTCTTCTCTGCTGTCATTCCTTTCCTATGATTAAGAACTTACAACTACTCAATAAGTATTTGTGAATAAATACAAACAAAAATCTCCAAATCCCAAACCACTTAGCATGTGGATTTTATGCATATTTTCTAATGAATCATATTGACATAGAAAGGATAAATTCAATACAGTGAATCTTCTGGTTTTAGTTAAGGCAACTTTAATATAACCCAGAAGTTTCAGTGAGTGACACATGACCTTTATTATTTTTTTAGCTTTAAAATTAACAGACTTAGCTGGGATCTGGTTCATATTAACTCTGCCAAAACATTCTAAGTCAATTAATTAGGATATGGTTTATTTTCCATAAACTTAAGTTGAATAAAGCATATATTTTTACCTTACTCCTATACTTTCCATCCATTCAGACACCTGACATTTGGTAACTCTGATTTAAACTTTATAAAATTTAAAATTATAACACCATAATTACAATATAAAATTAAAGTTTATTAAATGCAATCTGAATATTAGGTACCATTAAAGGTATCATTTTAATAGGTTGACTGTTACTTCCACCTCTTGTTGTACAAATTTTGTGTGCCTGAAATAACCAATCACCTATTATCAGCAAAGACACACACTTTAAACAGGAGCATTCACCATTAAAATATTCAAGCTTCAAAACTTTCAGATGGATGGTTTCCAATTAGGAAAAAGAACACAAGGCTTTCATAGGTAGTAAGAAAATCGCCTAACAAAGGATTTTAGTTAATCCTATGTGGGTGGAAATCTGTCAAGAGAAAGAAAAAACATGAGAAAGATGTTAAAGAGAAACTAGGAGACTTTTTAGTGCTACAGGAAGGAGAAATACAGTAGCTTTCAAAAATACAATACAAACAAATTTGTATCACCAGATTATAGAGAAAATAGGCTATATACTGTCATCAAAAAGCTAATTTAAAAACATCTTTTTAACATTTTCCATGTGATTTGGTTAGTAAAATTTAAGACCCAGGAACTGGAGTATAACTTTTTTTCAGATGCAAATGGGAAAAATACTTTGCAATAACATTGAAGCCATGATTCAAAAAGTGATCTGGAACAGATATTACTAATATAGCATATTGGCTGAGATGAGAGTCTTGGGTAGGACTGTCTGGATTTGATCTTGGTTTGTTTACATTTGCCTGCATAATCATGCTACCTTTTAGTTCTCAGTGTTCATCTTTAAGTAATACCAAATTAATAGACTTCTCTATAATGAATAAATAATATTCTATGTGAAGTTCAGGGAGAGTGTATATGCTATGGCACAACTGTAATGTGAGTTTGAAATAGCAGCAATACTCTTAAGACAGAAACAGAATCCAATCTGATGCTATATTTACAAAGTCTTATAGAATAATTCAAAGCAGGAGATAAAATACATAGATCATCAGCATTTCATTGGGGAGTCCAGCACCTGTCCGAGTACACAGATTCTCTTCCTCTGTCACTTTTCCAAGGTATGAGCACCAAGGTGCCAATGGGATTCTTTGACAAATAGAAGCCACAATTTTTCACACTGTCCTAGTCACACAGGGCAGTCTTGCATGCCAAGACGACGTCCCATCAACACCAGCACAGATTCACATAACAAAATAGGATGACCTAACAGTTTCTATTTATCTTTGGTGTTTCCAAGGAAACATCAGGTCTGCATCAGCCCAAGCCTGATGGTAAACATTTATTCAGTTTGTTACATACAAAATGCTCTAAAAAATTACCTGTTAATTGTTCCAATTAGCAAACGAATTGATATGTGATATGAGTTAGTGTGTACTTTCACTATAATGAAGGGTACTGACAATAAAACATGGAAGTGAAGACTACCAGAATTTAAATTGTCCATCAAATATTGAAATAGAGGTCGAGTGTAGTCAGTGTTGCTGTTTCCCTTATCAATATCCATTTTCCCTTTACTCTAGTAAGAATACTCCAATTTTTTATTAGAAGGTCCATTCTCTCCTCAATTTCACTTTTTTATTTTTTGGTTGTAGATGGAAACAACACCTTATTTTATTTATTCATTTAGTTTTAGCTTGTTATAGTTAAAGCTTCATCCCAGGGTTTCATAAACTGACTTCCAGACCACTCACATATAATCGAACCAAGCCTTTATTGAAGCACACCGGTGGCAACTGACCAGAACATAAAGCTGTTCCCCTGATCAGCCCCGAACAAATGCAAGGGTGTTCCTTATAAGCCTAAAAACTGCAAAAGGGATGTTCGGGGGGGGGGGGTCTAGCTAATGCAAGCAAGCCAGGTTACAGAAGCAGGAGAGTGCAGTCAAGCAATGGGAAGCCTAACTATTCACAGTTAGCCCAATCACCCAAGTTACAGAAACAGAGCCCCATTACCCTAGTTACAGAAACAATGCCCGTGTTCTTAAAGGTTTCTATAGCAAAAGGAAAAGGACATCTTGCCCCAGTCATGACCCTTCTACTTGGCATGGTTGTTTTACAGAATGGAGTCACAAAACAAAATGGAGTCACATTTGCTTTTACTATCATAGCTAGTGCTGAGTATTGAACCTAGTGCCTCACATGTGCTAGGCAAGTGCTCTACCACTGAGCTATATAGCCCTAGCCTTAGTTTCACTTTTGATGGGAATGTAAATAGTGTAGCCAGTATGGAAAACAATATGAAGCTTCCTCCAAAAATTAAAAGAACTATTTGACACAGTTGTCATTGACCTTTGCATTATATTAGAATCATCTAGGGGAGTAGGATAAACAAGCATTGTTTCCTGGATCACAGCCCCGAAGAGTTTGATGTAGTTGGTTTGGTATATGGTCTTAATGCTCCATAGGTGATTCTAATGTGCAGTTAAGACTGAGAACCACTGTGGTCAGGGTAATATTAAGTTGATTAGTGAAAGACATTTATAAAAGCATTTTAATGGCCATTTCTCTTTTTAAGTAAAAATGTGAAGAAAGTGTTTCTTGGTATAGCAAAAGCAACTGGGGAAGCTTTAAGAGAAATAATAGCAAATATGAAAACTTGAATGCAAGCCTAAGATAGAAGCTCTTTAAAATAATCAGGTTTGGAAAAACAGGGCATTGTGATCATGGCAGGACAACAAAATAGGAACTTTTAGGTAAAGGTGAATGAAGAATGGGAAATAGAATTCAGCTTGAGAGTCAATTGAGAGCCACCACAGGAGTCACAAATGGTAGTGGCATGATTGAAACCCTTCTTGAAAATAAAAACATCACTAATAGCATAGCAAGGTGGTCAAAGGTGTCTTTAAAAGAACCATCTCCAGGAACTATATTTCCTTTTCTGTCTAACAGGAATTTTAAGTCACAAATGAAGTAATTTTACTCACCATAAGGAAACTGCATGTGGGATCATCAAACTATCTAATATCTGACAGCACAAGTTTGCTATGTTTGTTGAGCTAGGCTAGATCACAATTTTTAGTCTATGATGAAAAGTTGGTGTAAATAAAGATTTAGATTTAAAGGTGTCTTCATTTCATTTATTATTTGACCTGCAAACAAGCAGCACAAAGGATCAATGTGAATGAACTGGATGCCTCAGTTGTTGCTCAGAGAAGCAATGATGTCTGAAGTTGGGAGATTGCTAGAGTCAGCATAGAGTGAAGAATTCATCATTTGAGAAGAGCTAAGAAGCATGGGCTTACTGCAGTTTAAAATATTTTATTTAGGCTTTTTCTTAGGTCAGCATTCAAGGATCCCCCTCAATATAAAAGAACATTGTTGTACCACCACAGTAACATACTTCCTTGATGTATTTCATATTCTGTTTTGGGATAGCAGAAGGCCTGAAGATCACTGACTATACCTGGCAATCACCAAATTAGGGATATCCTTATCTCAACCACTGGCTTGTTTTGGTGGCCAAATAGATTCAATAAAAATAGGCTCCACTTAAGAACTGGCAAGTGACAGGATAGTCAGTTGAGGCCATTCAATTTAAGTGCATATGCTTCAACTCTAAATATATTAAACTAAAAGAAATCAACTTGGAATCAATGAAACAAATGATTTGAGGAGAACCCCAAAATTAATTTCAAAATTATGTGAAAGATGTGTTAAATTGCTAAATTTATCACTTACATAATTTCTTATAGCAAATTTCCTATAATTGTTATCAGGCCCTGTCTTGTTTTCAATATTTATTTCCCCCTTTTCCAACATATGGGAGAATTTGCTTCCTGTATGATGCTTCAGATTTCAAGACCTATTATGACCTTTTGGGGTCAGAGTTCCTCAATCCATGATCCTTAACAAGCTATATTTGGAGGTTCTTCTCCAAATATGTGATTTTTTAGTCTTACTGGAGACATGTTGAATCAGAATAGCTTGGGAGTAGATCCTGTGAATCTAAATTTGTATATAGTACACTAGAATGAAAATTTGAAAACCACTGCTTTTGTAACTTGGAAACCCTTGCTTCCCCAAAATCAGGGAGCTGTATACTTAGCAGGTATAATATCTTGGCAGCCTGAAACCAGATGGGGTACCAGCATTTGGATATTGATTTCTGAGGACTACAGGAATCACTCTTTCACTTGACACAAATAACTTCTGGTCCTAATAGCCACTTTTGTTCCCTTCCAAGTTTTAGGGTCACTTTCTCAAGACTATCACATATTTTAGTTGTCAATAACTCTTTTGCCTAATCTTGAAGCCAAATCTCAGTGATTCCTATGACCTCTGTTTGTACATTATAAGATGCTACCAATTCTTCCTCTGTAGTCTGGGTTAGGAAAATGATAAAATAGTTCTAGGCATTGTGATGATGGTCTCATAAACATTAATGAGATAGAGAAAATTAAGAAGGGCCACAACATCAAATAAGACATATTCATTTGGACAGGTGTATTCAAAAGGGTGTACTCAATTAGTACCTTGCATGAGAAATCCAAACTTGGATGGGTATGAGGAACCAAAATTTAGGAATAGTACTCCAAAGAGTAATGTAAAATGAAACTGTGTTTATAGTAGCATGTTAAATAAAACTGTATTTATTTCTTAATTGTGAAGTCAATGGAAAAAACAAGTCAACATTGAATAATCAGGTTTGACAGATGTATAGATAATGAAATCCTAGATAGCAGATCTCCAAGTATTGGTCTTTGGTTTAAGGGAAAAATTTCACACAATTAGAGTGAATTTAAAAGAAAATAACTTTTATTTTTTAGAGAAATCACCAAGTCCAAAACTTAAAATTGGGGAACCTCAATTTTGCATGTGATATGGGGACTTCTCTTAGAACTACTAGAAAAAATGATGAATTATGGGCTTTAGTCTCCTAACTTCCTCTTGTTTTGTTAGACTGGATCTGCAGCAGCCAATCAGAATTATACTTGGAATGTTTTTGTTTTTATTTTGTTGTTTATAAATATATATCCAAGAGCTGTGCAATCAGAATCCCCAGGCTATGATTTGGCCCTGATATCTGTGTGTTTTAAAAGTGCACACATGATTTATATGAACTACCAGGTTAAGAGCTATTGATGTAGGAATCAGAATTGGCCTGAACCTGGAAGGGAGGTAGAACAACAGGCAGTTGCCATGAATGTAGACAAGTGGAGAAAGCAACTAGGACAATCTTACCAAACCTTTTGGCAAAGTGCTAGTAAGATAAACCCTTAAACAGCATAAAAAACATTTGATATTTACCCAGTTCCTGGAGTTAGAAAATATCAATCAAAAGAGTTTCACTTTGTATTACAAAATTGTAGAGGGTTTAGAACCACTGGTATCTCAGGAAGGGAGAGCCTTTACAGCATTTTTGCCTTTTTTCTGTCCCACAAAATATAGGTCACTTTGACACACAGAAAATTTTATTTATAACCTATGGACCATTAAACATTTAGCTTGAGTATTCTAAAGAATTTCATACTATTAAAAAAAATCTCTGAAACATCTGAAGAAAGTAATTTTGGCACTTTTCTATCATTCAAAAATTGATAACCAATTCGCTTCTCACCTCCCAGGTATATTATTTTAGATGAGGGAATTTTGGTGACAGCAATTCTTTCACATCTTTCCAGAAAACCCATTACAAACAACCACAGGAAGGAGACCATCATCTCTCTAAAAGTGAGAGTAAACACAAGGCTTAATTTGTTCATGTGAAGTAAACAGTTTAGATTTGAAGGCAGAATCTAAAGTAAAGATTTTATTTCTCCCTGGTCATTTTGATCTCCCCGGTTGAAAGATATTACTGAGATAAGGAAGCATCAAAACCTACCACCAAGTAATCAGAGTTGAAGGAATATAACTTTGTTTGAGAATTATTGTCTTAAATCTTCTTTGGCTCAAAATAGTAAAACTTGTATCTCTGTGGGCTTTCTTCTGGGGTGGCTGGAGATAAGAATTATGCCTATAGGGAATTCAGGAGCCAGATGGTGAAAAGCAAAGATTTGGTTGGTAATTAAGGCAAAGTATATTATATTTCTCCTAAGTTTCAAATGTTAGGTCACTTTATGATTATGTTTATTAGAAACCCAAGATCATTATCACCATGGAAAAAGATAACCAACTCTGAAACCACTTTGAACAGCAGGAGTACCCACCATAACTGAAACTAGAGAGGACATTACATCCCTGAAACCAGGGTGGCTTAAAGTAGGAGCTCTGACTGGCTAATTGGTTCAGTATTTACTAAGAGATGCCCCCTGTGGCTGCCTGCACTGGGATTAGTTGAGTTCTTAAATGCAGAGTCTTTAGAAAAGTGAAACTTGTAATTCTGTGAAGTATGATTTCAGAACAGTTATTTGCAATGCTTTACTGGTGCCAAGGAATCCTTACTGTTTGGTGTTTACATTGAAAGTCAATTCTCTCGTTACAGTACTGTATTTGGTTATCTCTTTAAATGACTATGGCAAACATTATTTTTCTTCACTCAGCTTACTTTCAAAGCTGAAAAGACAGCCTCCCTAAACAGAAGAGTGATAATTTTCTAAAAAAATATTGGCTTCAAGTTTCAATATTCTGTCTTTGGAAACACTGAAAATATATACAATGAACAAGCACTTTTATAACAAGAGAACCAACTATTCTTTCCAATCTTCAGACTGACACTCACATTTTCTCTTTATACCAGATTATTCTACACATAGGTAAATATACAAAAGAAAAAAATGTAAAAATCCCTTACAAACTTTTTTTCTGGAAGGGGAAGATGATAATTGCTGGGTCAGGCATTGACCCAACTTGGGTCAACCAGGGACTTTGGAAATCAAACTGAGAGGAGGAATGGCTTAACTTGCTAAACACAGTCATGAGCTATGAGTTATTTCCAATAAACCACCCATCACAATTTTCCTTTAGGAAAAACAGGGCAACCTATTTGATTGGAAAAACAAACAATAACAACAAAAAAATAAGCAGGTAAGCATAGGATGACAAGATTTTTAAAAGGAATGTGGAGTCCCAAAGGCTTATGTTTCTATGCTGGAATATAATCTTATTAGTTTTTGTCACAATTTATTTGAGTGCTCTGTAATGAATGGATTTTACTTGATGAAAGAGGAAAACCATCAGGAGATTCTTCCAGATTATAGGTGAAGGTATATTGGAATGAAAAAGAAGATAGACAAAATCAACCAAAGTTGGAGGTAGAATAGAACTTTTTAATTTGAGGGGAAAAAAGCATGAACAATATTTTCTAGATGTAGTTACTGGAGCAACTGGGTAGATAGTTATGCCTCTGGCTGAATGATAAGAAGACTGTGGCAGGTATCAGGTTGGTCTTTGAGTATGTTCTACTAATCAAGAATATATTGAGTCATTTAGAAAGAAAAACTGTTAAAATCAGTAAATATTAGATAGGCAGTTTTATATATAAATCTTTTACTAAGGGATAAGTAAGGGCAGAATAAATGGTGTTTGATGTCTTGGAACTGATCTCCATGACTAAGAAGAAAGCATAAATAGGGATGAGAAAAGGGGTTGCACCCATGCCAAAGAACAACCAACCCTACATTTAATGGCTAGCCAGAAGAGAGTCAAAGAAGTTGCCTCATAAGTGAAAAGAAAGTGTTTCAGAAATTTAAAAGATACAATGTTTGGGTGAATTGTTGCTAAGTGAGGAAGAACAGCATATAAATTATTGTTTACTATGAGAATAGAAGTTTCAATAAAGCAGAGAGGCAGAAAATATTTGATAGAATAGATTTAGGGAAGAATAAAAGGTGGGGAAGTTGAGACAGGGACTATAGATATCTGTTTTGGTAATTTTTTTCTATAAAGTGAAAAAATGGGATTATAATGGAGGGAGATGAGTGGTTAATAGGGTAAGGAGATTTTTAACATGGGCAACACCAGAGCGTATCTATATGTCAACAGAATGCTCTTTTAGGAAAGGACTAAGTTATGATTCTCAGAGTAGGTGGGGCTCAAGCTAAGAAGAATGTCTTTTAGAAAATAAAATGTGAATACAATAAAGAAATCATGTGGAGGGTGTAGAGTGAAGGACAATTAAATTAACGATGATTAGGTATTTATTATAATGAAGGACTCTGGAATCTAAGCTGGGTAAAAAGGAATGTGAATATATGAGGGGTGCAATTGTTGGGTACAGAAATAATAGAATGAACTGGAAGGATTGGCTGGGGATGGTCATGGTCATAGTACCAAGTTTGGCTCTATGTTAAGAAATGAGTGGAATAAATAGAAGGTGTCTCAGGATACAAAATCAGACAGACATGTCCAAGTTTACAATGTCAGGAAGCCTTCCTAGAAAGTGGCATTGATGTTTAAGCTGAGCTCTATATGATGTGAAGGAGATGAGTGGAGAAAATTGGACAGTAATATATTTAGAAAGAAGGCCATAACCTGTTAAATGGAGCATTGGAGCACAAAATTAATTTAGTTGTTCATGTAATAGAAGTTTCAATGTCTTTCCAGGCATTATTTTAGAGGTGAAGAAAACATAGAAATTGCTAATGGAGTACTTGCTTACATGGAGCTTGCAATCCAGTGGGAAAGGGTAATGCTTTTGCTAAAAGAATCAAGCATAGATTTAGAAAGAGGTAAAACCAAAGATGGAGAGATTGAAGGACCCACATCTTGGCAGTCTTTGAATAAATATTTGGGCCTTTGGTTTATAGGCAAAGAGAAACAACCAACTGAAAGCATTTGGACAGTAAAGGAACATATCTGTAATAGTCAATGATGAAAACTCTACACAATTCTTGTCAAAGACATTAAAGCAAAGATGGTAAAACATAAAGTAGTTATTTCCTCATGTTCTGGCTACTTACAGAAATGTTGCTGTTGACATTTCTGTTCATTACACGAACACATGCATATTAGTTTCTTTTACAGTTGTAAACACACAATGTATTACCTTCTGTAATTTGCTCTCTTGATATATTGGAATAAATTTTCACATCAACACATATAGGTCTGTCCCATTTATTAAAAGAGTATATGTTAGCTCTTTAAAATATTGTTTCTTAACATATTTAATTTTTCATCTATTATTGGACACACAGATTGCTTCTAGTTACTTGCTATGTTAATTTCCTAGGGCTTCCATAACAAAGTACCACAAACTAGGTACTTAAAACATCAGCAAAGAGAATTCAGGTTGATTACAAGTCTTAACTATTGTGCATAGTGCATCAAAAAACATGGACATTCCAGTGTCTTTTTTGATATGCTGATATAATTTCTTTTGGTTACATGCCCAGAAAGAAACTAGCTGTATTATATGGTAGATATATTTTAGTTTTTTCAGGAACTTTCATATTGTTCTTCATAGTGACTCTACTAATTTATATTCCCGCCAACATTCTCCCATCAAGAAAATGTGGTGTGTGCGTGTGTATATATATATATATATATACACACACACACATACAGATGTATGTGTATGTGTATATATATTATGTATAATATATATACACACATATATTTTATATTTATATACATACACACATATACACATGCAGATACCATGGAATATTATTCATCCATAAAAAATTATATCCTATAATTTGCAGCAAAACAGATGGAACAGGAGAACATTATGTTAAGTGAAATAAGCCAGGCACAGAAAGACAAATAACATTAGCATGATCTCATTCAGATGTGCAATCTAAAATGGTAGGTCACAGCCAGGTGCAGTGATGCATGCCTGTAATCCCAATGGATTTGGAGGCTAAGGCAGGAGGATCACAAATTCAAAGCCAGACCCTATCTCAAAATAAAATTAAAAGGGACTGGGAATGTGGTAGATCACCTAGATGTTGAGAGTAGAATGGTAGTTACCAGAGGCTGGGGAGATTAGGTGCAGAGGGGGGAGGAAAGGAAAAGTGGAAAGGTTGATCAATGGGTACTAAGTTACAGTCATAGAGAAGAAATTTTTACCTGCTTATTGCACAGTAATGTGATTAGATAACAATACTCCATGCTATATATTTCAAAATTGTAAAACCATTGGCTTTTAACACAAAGAATTGTTTAATTTTTAGTTTAAATCCCCAAGAAATCAGTGATTCTTTTAATCACTGTAATTAGATTTTTCATGTCTAGAATTTCATGTGAATAGAACCATATAATACATAGGTTTTTGCCGCAGTCTTGGCTGGGCACAGAATCACGAGCCACTCAAGCAGGAACAAAACTTTATTTTGAAAAAGCCGCCAACACTCTCAGCGCCAGCAAGCCAAAACCGGTCCTCCCACACGGGCGTCTGACCGGAACCGCGTGTCCCCGGAACCGGGGGTCCCCCGGACCTCCCCCAGAATTCCCTCCTACTATCCTTCCCCAACCAATGGGAACTCTCCATGAGTCCCGTAACATGAATCCCGTAGCAGGCCAAGGTGAACAGCGGGAGTCCAATTTCCATATGAATGTAAATCTTAACATAATCATCTCAGTGGCTAGCTGGCATCACTTTACAACCAAAGGTGCCATACATCCTATATTTGCTTGTGGCTCCTAGCATCTGCCCCCTTCTGTTTAATTAAGGAACAAGCAATGTGGCTAGGGACCGTGCCTGGTAGGTTGTCCAATTTAACATATGGTTCTTACCCGTCATGGGAGAACTGACCTTTAGGCGTCAGCTTCCTGTCTTAGGTTGAATCCACTGTAATCAGAGCAACCCGTCACTGACTACCGGTCCAGCATTCAGCCATGCTTGTGGATAGGCCTATGCACCAGTGGGGGGGTGAGGTTCTTGCCTCACTTTTGTTGGCCCCCAAATTTTGCCTTGGTGCCAGTGGGGGGGTGAGGTTCTTTGCCTCACCTCTGTTGGCCCCCAAATTTTAGACCATCACTAGTAGAAGGGAGGAGGATACAGAAATGCCACGACACCAAGCCAATTGATGGCTCCTTTGGAAAAATTGCGTCACTGGTGACACCATCAGCAAAGATATGCCAGTATTACCACAATAAACATGGGGTGAGCTGGCAAGGAAATTGCATCACTGGTGACACCATCAGCAAAGATATGCCAGCAGTACCACAATTCGGTGCACCAGATGATATTTTACAATGTATGCAACTGATATATAGTCCAGGCAAGTTCTGCAAGCAGTTCAAATTGGAGGAGTCTATCAATATGTCCATTTCCTCCCAAAGTAAATCAAGTCCTTGATTGAGCATTACTTGTTGAGTTATATTCATTGATGCATCAGTTTATACAGTTTATTGTGATAGCTATCATAGAATCTGTAGTTTGGTTTTATCTCAGTCTTCACTGGAATTGGGATGGAGATGGAAATTCTGGCAATGATGCTAAAGAGACATTATCCTGAACAGAATTATTAAATATAATGAAAAGGAAAGGTGAAAGTAAACAAACAGATCTGTTAAACTCCTTTAAAAACAATCCTTAACAGCTGTTTACCTAATTTAAATTAGTAAACAAACAGATCTGTTAACAATCTTTAAAAACAATCATAAACAGCTGTTCACCTAATTTAAATTAAACCATATAAATCACGTGAATAAAGAAAAAATTCGGATCCATTTTTTCATGAGCGCTCCTCATATAAGAAATATGGACATACACACATACAGACATACAACACTAAACAGAAGTGTGCACACAACATACAACACATAAGACAATAGTAAATAAAGGCCTTGTAACTATACTTAGGTGAAATCTCCATTGCAATGTTTAAAAACTCCACAGTCAAAAAAATAAAACACAGTCAAAAAATAAAACTGATCAGAAAAACATTAACCTAGATTTGTATGAGCTCAAAAATAAAATAGAACTTTATGATGTGGAAAAATGCAATAATAAAATAGATATTGAAAAAAAAAAAAAACACCTTGGTTAATCACTGTCGCAGATGTAAGAATAGCCAAGCCGGAGCTCTGGATGTCAGCTGTTATGGATTTGAGTCAAATCATCTTCTTTTTCTGTAGAAATTGTTTTAGTTAATCTCTCTGGAATCCAAATCGGTTGCTGTTCATCCTGTGGGAAAACACAGACAGCGCCCCGATTCCAGACTATCACTGGATCTGGGCCTTTCCATTGTCCTGTTAGAATATCTTTCCAAAGTACCTTAGGCTTATGTACATTTTTGGGGTACAAATGTCTTTCCGCAGCACTAAGTCCCGATGAATCTAAATTTAAAAAGTTTAGAGTAAAAAGGGTTATTTTAAGTTTATCTTTGGGGGATATATACCCCTTTCCAATTCCCTCCTTTTGTTTTAATAAGTACATTTTAATAGTTTGATGAGCTCTTTCAACTATGCCTTGTCCTTGTGGATTGTATGGAATTCCTGTTATGTGAGTAATACCAAATGATGAGCAAAATTGTTTAAAAGAGGAGGAAGTATAACCAGGACCGTTGTCCGTTTTTAACTGTTTTGGAATGCCCACAGTGGCAAAATTTTGTAAGCAATGAGCTATAACATCTTTAGTTTTTTCTCCGGCATGAAGGGAGCCCATCAAAAATCCAGAAGAGGTATCAACTGTAACATGTAAATATTTTAATTTTCCAAATTCTGGCAAGTGTGTGACGTCCATCTGCCAAATATGGTTAGGTATCAGTCCTCTAGGATTGACTCCAAGATTAACTTGTGGTAAAAATGTCACACAATTTTGACATTGTTTTATTATATGTCTGGCTTGTTCTTTAGTTATTTTAAAACATTTTTGTAAAGTATTAGCATTGACATGGAACCTTTTATGAAAATTTATAGCTTCTTCTATTGTGGAGAAAATATGTATGTCATGTGTAGATTTATCTGCTAGTTCATTGCCCATACTAAGGGCTCCAGGCAATCCTGTATGTGCCCTGATATGACCTATAAAGAATGGATCTTTTCAGTCCCAGATTAGACTTTGTATAGCGGAAAACAAAGAGAAAACAGTAGAAGAAGGTGAAATCCTACCAGCATCTTCAAGGGATACTATAGCATTAACTACATACTGACTATCAGAAAATAAATTAAATACAGAATCTTTAAACATAAAAGCTTGTAATACTGCATTAAGCTCTACCTTTTGAGCTGATTGTTTGGGTACTAAAAATGTAAAAGTTTGATCAGGAGTAACTACTGCTGCTGTACCATTGTTTGACCCATCAGTGAATATATTTGGAGCATTTATGATAGGGGTTTTTCTTGTCATTTTTGGAAAAACTACAGGATGCTTAGACCAAAAAGACAATAAAGGATTAGATGGTAAGTGATTATCAAATGAAACACTAGTTTTACACATGATTATTGCCCAAGTATTTAACTCATTAGCTAACTCATCAATTTGATCCATAGTATATGGAGTAATAATTTTATTGGGAGAAATTCCAAACACTCCCTTTGCTGCTTTTATTCCTTTGAGTATTAATTGTCCTACAGCCTCAGGATATCTAGTAAGAATAGTGTTAGGAGAATAAGATAAATGTATCCACAATAATGGACCTTCCTGCCAAAATACTCCTGTAGGAATATTTTTTGTTGGTAGTACAATAAATAATAAAGGCAAACTTATATCAATTCTATCCAAATGCATATTTTCCATATATGTTTCAATGATTTTTTAATGCTTTTCTTGCTTCAGGCGTTAACATGCGGGGTGAATTAGGATCTGATGGACCTTTTAGAATATCAAATAAAGGTCCTAACTCTCCTGTTGGTATGCCTAGATAAGGCCTTATCCAATTTATGTCTCCCAATAACTTTTGAAAGTCATTAAGTGATTTGAGTTGATCTACTCGTATTTGAATTTTTGGTGGACGGACCATGGTTGAGGATAATAGAACTCCTAAATAATTAATTGGAAGATTTAATTGTACTTTATCTATTGTTATCTCTAGATTATAATTTTTCAATAAGTTTGTAAGTGTGGCATAACATTCTAGTAATGTGTTTTTATCTTTATGTGCCAATAACACATCATCCATATAGTGAAATATTTTTAGTTCAGGATTTTGGTTTCTAAGTGGCCGGATTGCTTTATTAACATAAATTTGACACATAGTTGGGCTGTTAGCCATCCCTTGAGGGAGTACTTTCCATTCATATCTCTGATCAGGACCTTCATGATTCAGTGCAGGGATAGTAAATGCAAAATGTGGACTATCCTCGGGATGAATTGGAATTGAAAAGAAACAATCTTTAATATCTATAGCTAAAACATGCCAGGTTTTTGGTAAAGCAGACAATTGAGGAATCCCTGATTGAGCAGGTCCCATAATAACCATCTCATTATTAATGGCTCTTAAATCTTGTAATAATCTCCATTTACCAGATTTCTTTTTAATGACAAAAATGGGAGTATTATGGCAGGATACGGAAGGTTGTATATGTCCTTCCGCTAATTGTTGTCTGACCAAGTCATGGGCTACTTGTATCTTTTCTTTAGTCAGGGGCCACTGAGGAACCCACACTGGTCTTTCTGATTTCCAAGTAATTTTGATTGTCTCAGTGGCCCTTTCTGAAAACCCAAACCATGTCTATCTATTTCTTGATCTATTTGAATAGGTGCTGTCATGCCTTGTTCTTGTTCTCTTAATCTTTTTTCTTTCCTAAAGCCTTGTTTAGCTCTAGTAGTGGGCGCGTTAGGATTGATGTTATTTGTTAATGTCAATCCTAATTGATCTAGGACATCTCGTCCCCATAAATTTACGGGAAGATGATCTAATACATAGGGCTGTATAGTTCCTTCACATCCTTCAGGATCCCTCCAATCTAATACCATAGCACTTCTATGGGGATTTGTCGCCACTCCTAGGCCTCGAAGCGTTTGAGTGGCTTGTTGTAATGGCCAATGTTTTGGCCATTCTTGACGAGAGATGACACTAAGGTCAGCTCCTGTGTCCAGCAGCCCATTAAAGTCATGTCCTTGAATATTTAATTTTAGCATTGGGCGAGAATCTAAATTCAAAGACAGCATAGCCCAATCTACACCTGTGGAGCCTAATCCCTTGGAACCTCTTTCTACATTACAACTGGAAAATTTATCATGCAGGCTGGGTATTATTAATAACTGTGCTATTCTATCTCCTGGTGAAATTACTGATATACCTCTTGGAGAACTAGCTATAATTTTTATTTCACCCTCATAATCGGGATCAATTACCCCAGGACTTATCATAAGTCCTCTTAGTGTAGAAGAACTGCGTCCCAATAATAAGCCTACTGTTCCCTGGGGAAGAGGTCCTTTTACTCCTGTGGGAATGATTTGAATTCCCATCTCTGGGGTTAGTACTGCTCTGGCAGAGGAGCAGATGTCCAGCCCTGCGCTCCCTCTAGTTTGTCTGATGAGGGATTTAATGGATAATGCGTCCTGGGCACTACCTTGATGGTGCTGTTGGGTTCCTCCATTGCCCCATATATTTGTGGTTTTGGGCCCCGGGGCATTGGGCCCTCTAATCCGTTTTTTGGCAGTGGAGCTTGATACCTTTCTCCACGATATCGTGGGTAAACACTTGGTCCTTGTCCGTTTTTTGATAACGGAATACCCTCTATGGTGGTTTGAGAACGGCATTCATTAGCCCAATGTTTTCCTCTATGGCATCGTGGGCAAATACCTGGTATTCTATTCCTTTGATATCCAGCTTTGTTAAACCCTCCTCTTACGGGGCAACTCCTTTTAAAATGTCCTGTTTGATTACAATTATAGCATGTTTTTGGCCTGGCACCTAAAGCCTGTTGTACTGTTGCTAAGACTTGCCCTTGTTCATTAATGTCTCTACATAATTTAATATATGTGTTTAAATCTTCATGTCTCCATGGTCTAATGACCTCTCTGCAGCAACGATTTGCTTGGTCATAAGCCAGTTGTTTTATAAATGGCATTACCTGTTCTGTATTACGAAATATCCTAGAGGCTGACTGAATAAGTCTATCTACAAATTCAGCGTAAGGTTCATTAGTTCCTTGTATTACCTTAGATAATTGACCTTGTAAGTCTCCATGCCCCTGTAAAGTTTTCCATGCCCTAACTGCATCTACAGCAATTTGTGCGTATACGCCAGGGTCATATTCAATTTGTTGTCTTTGACCCTCATAAGGTCCCTTTCCCAAAAGCATTTCTATATTTCTTTGAGGGTAACCAGCTTCTGCATTTCGCCTAGCTGTCTCCATGCAAAATTCCTCATTGGCAACCTTCCATAACAAATATTGTCCTCCGTTTAGCACAGATCGACACATGTTAGCCCAATCTGCTGGTGTCATGTCCAAGTTGGTAACAGATTCGACCATGCTTATTGTGAAGGGAGCTTGCGGCCCATAGGTCGTTACAGCCTCCTTTAATTGCTTTATTGTTTTGAAATCTAAAGCACGGTGAATTCGTTGCCCTCCTGCCTGCTCAAGTACAGGGCATGCTAATCTTTGGGGTCCTGCCTCAGAATTCCGTCCATCAACTACGGGAGTTGAGGGCCGCTCAGCGGTAGATGGAGCTGTTGGCTGAGTTACGCCCTCTGGTGATAGAACGGAGTTAGTAGCAACCTCCTGTTGTAATTCTCCACCTGATGGCTGCTTTTCCTCTAAGCTTGCTTTTTTTAAATTTTCCTCTGTCTGACTAGCTTGAGAGACCTTCTCTTTTGCTTGAGCTAGCATTTTTTCTACCATAGTCTGGACCTCTAACAATTTACTTAGCAGTTTTTCGGTTTGTTTTTTACTGGATTCTAATCTACTATAAAGGTAACGTAACCCAATAAGATAGGATAAAACAAAGCCGAAACAGAATGAAACAAAAACGGAACAGAGAATGGTTGTATCTATTTTCTCTTTCTCAGGGCCGAATAACTTCAAACCTTGAGCCAACCATTTTTCCCAGTTCGCCTGAGAAAATTCTAGGGCTAGGGAGCTTGAAATAAAAACAAAATAAATCAAAACAAGAACACATTTTTTTTTGAGATGGGCACCCATCCTGTCGCCTTCCCTCAGGGGCGAGCAATTTTACTCACCTCTAAGTTCCAGGCGTTCCCCGTGCGGGCCGCCAAATGCTGCAGTCTTGGCTGGGCACAGAATCACGAGCCACTCAAGCAGGAACAAAACTTTATTTTGAAAAAGCCGCCAACACTCTCAGCGCCAGCAAGCCAAAACCGGTCCTCCCACGCGGGAGTCTGACCGGAACCGCACGTCCCCGGAACCGGGGGTCCCCCGGACCTCCCCCGGAATTCCCTCCTACTATCCTTCCCCAACCAATGGGAACTCTCCATGAGTCCCGTAACATGAATCCCGTAGCAGGCCAAGGTGAACAGCGGGAGTCCAATTTCCATATGAATGTAAATCTTAACATAATCATCTCAGTGGCTAGCTGGCATCACTTTACAACCAAAGGTGCCATACATCCTATATTTGCTTGTGGCTCCTAGCAGGTTTTTGTGCTGGAGCTGTTTTCATTCAGCAAACTATTTCCAGATTGTCTTAATTTGTTCACTGCTGTGACTAAAATACCTGACAAGAACAATTTTAGAGGAGGAAAATCTTATTTGGAGGCTCACAGTTTCAGATCCTAGATAGGAGGCTCCATTCCTCAGGGCTCTAGGTGAGGCTGGACATAATGGTGGAAGAGTGTGGTGGAGGGGAGTAGCTCACATGATGACCAGGAAGTAGAGAGAGACTAAGCTAAGCTCACCAAACATATACTCCAAAGGCACACCCCCAATGCCTACCTCCTCCAGCCACACCCTGCCACCCTGAAGTTAACACTCAGTTAATCCCTGTCAGGATAATACAGTGATTGGGTTAAGGCTCTCACTACCCAATAATTTCACCTCTAAATATTCTTAATTTGTCTCACACAAGAACTTTTGGGAAATCTCATATCTAAAGCATAATAAGATATATCCATGTTATTGCATGGTATCAGTTCTTTCTTTCTGTTAAGTATTATTATATGTTATAGATA
This sequence comes from Spermophilus citellus, assembly GCF_964194105.1. Lineage (NCBI taxonomy): Eukaryota > Metazoa > Chordata > Mammalia > Rodentia > Sciuridae > Spermophilus > Spermophilus citellus. The sequence continues at coordinate 20,285,543 of NC_138190.1, read as the reverse complement.
CATGAGAATTTGTATATTCATTCATATCTTAAAGATCATTTGAGTTGTTTTCAGAATTTGGCTGTTAGGGCTAAAGATTCTATGAAGAACAGTTAGAGTTTGAATTAAACATTTATGATCAGTTCTTCCAGTTAAATTGGAATGGAATTGCATAGTCATACAGAAAAAAATATTGAGATGTTATTTGCAATTCTTTAATTAATGATAACTTATCCTCTTGTCTTCTCATAATACCTTAATGCTTAGCCCTTCTGTCGTATTAGTCACTTTTCTTCCCACTATAACTTCATGGATATATTTTCGGTTGTTGAGAGATGTTGCACTTAATTCCAGGCCTGAATTTATGACAGTTAGTATTTAAATGCTAACATAGTATCAGCAGTATTATAATTATTTTATTTATATTATGCCTTAAATTTTCATTATAACCATAAGAATCCATATATTGTTTTCATTTTAGATAAAATGTAAACTGAAGCAAAATGGTGTTAATTATTTTATCCCCAAACACAAAAGTACTAAGTTGCAGAGCTAGAATTTGAACTCAGTTGGTTTCCCAAGTCTATGTTCTTAATTTTAATGAATTAAACATAGACGAAGGAGTAACATATACCCATTGAAACAAGGTATATTGAAATTCCAAACAAGAAAAAAAAAAAACTCATGTGTGCTTTCAGCATAATGAGCAGTATTCATCCAAATGAAGACTTACAATGTCTACTGCTGTTTAATATTTACAAATTGTGAATTAAAGTCTATAAATTGAAAGACTAGAAAACAAGGTTAAGTATATTTTAAGACTATAATTATTATTGTGAATCATCTTAAAAGCGGATAGTCCCCATACTAGGTAAGGTTATTTATTCAATAAGGTAGAACTTGAATAATCCATCTATAATAGATAGATAGATAGATAGATACACACACACACACACACACACACCTAATATTGTTCATGCTTCTATGTGTTATTGCGGCATTGATTAGAAGAGCCTTAGCAACAGTACTTAATTGACCAAAAATTTAAAATCACACATGCCTCTTTTGGTCCATTTTTAGGCTTCTATAACAAAATACCTTAGATTGAGTAATTTATAAAAAATAGAAATTAATTTCTCCCAGTTCTAGCGGCAGGGAAGTCTAAGCCAATGTTCTAATGTTAGAAGGTTTGGTGTCTGATGGGGTTGTGTTCCATGTATGGCTTTTCTTGAAGGATCCTCAAATGGCAGAAAAGGGCAAAGCACCTCTCTGAAGCCTATTTACTAAGGGTATTAATTCCATCTATATGGGTGAATCCCTCATAATTTCTCCAAAGGTCCCATGTTAATAGCACCACAGTGAGGATTAAATTGCAACATGAATTTTAGAGGGACACAAACATTCAGAGTGTAGCAATGCCATATTAATGGGCTTTCTTTTACTTTTTGCAGTTGTTGTGTATTTGAACTTCTGTTCAATGTGTTCCACAGTTTGCAATTATGTTTTTTTTTCCAAACAAAATAGCAACAGACAGTAGGTGAGTTAATATCCTTTCTTGCCTACATGAATCACTTATTTTTAAGGAAATTATTTTAAAACTTACTAATAAGACACCTTAGAAAGGTTTTAAAATAATTATAGTTTATCTTCTCAAATATAGAAACTAAATTACAATCTTTGTAGATAAAGAAAAAATGTTCGTTGAGTGCAATGCTTTCCATTCTAAATATCACAACTCCTATTGATATAGAAGACTGCCCCTGAGATCACTAAAACAAAATGTAAATAATAATTTCCAGGGAAATTGCATCTTTATTATATAAATCAAAAGAGTTGAAATTATTACTGAGAGACCTATCAAAAAAAGTTTCAGAGAAGATAAGTAACACTTCCCACAGGCCATTCAAAAAGGGCTGCTTATAGAAAATAGAGATGGGTGAGGAAACAATACTTTGTAAGAGAGTAAAACAGGAATATGAACTACTTTAATAAACAAACAAAAATCAAATCTCTGCTCACACAGTTATTCACTGAGTACTTGAAGTACAAAAATATTACAGACATTTTTCTTATATTTGACTAAGGACAGAGCTCCCTCATAAGAGCTGTGTCTGATTTTATAAACTGGAGGAGGTTAAAAAAAAGCATGACAACAATGTCTAATTTGCTAAAAATAACAACATCCTATGTTTTAGTACTGATTTTTAGTTATTACAAACTGCACAAATTCTCAAAAATATTAACAGCCTTAAAAATAAACTCTTTCTTTCAGACCAATTATAAAAAGGTACATTTACCACTCACAGAAACACTGATCCCAGGCTGCAAGAAACCCAGGCAAAAGCTATATGGGATGCCATTTACAGAATGTCATAAAAGTGAAATGTAGCTAATGAACCCTTCATAATGGTTTACATCATGCTCATTTCTGACTCTGTCTTTATGGCAGCTACTGTTCAGAAAAGTCCATCCATTCCATGTAAATCTATCTGCTCCCTGCTCTTGTACCACTGTTAGAAAATTCAATTTAAATCAAACCTAATCACTTCTGTCAGCCACAGTGCACTCCCCAACAATCCTCACCTACCCATACATTCTAGCCTGACTTTGTTTCTTGCCTTTCTCAGCCTTCCTCCAATTCAGCCACAGTCTAATTGGCTGGCTGGGGATTCCACTGTCACTCAAGCTAAACCCCAGGCTCATTGAGGGAATTGGAAGCTGAGTTTGCAGTTTGAGTTTGGTTCCCAGGGCACATATTTCCTGGCCTTTTTTTCTAAACTCCTATAAGTAGCCAGAAAGAAGGTAAAGGGAATGCATGCAACTATATCTTAAAATACAGATTATTTTTTCTGACAGATTTAATTGTTTAGTTCCAGGAAGGAAACTGAAGTTGTGTTTTCACATTTTGCCATGAAAAAAATGAGTGATGACATCATCCTTCAACAACCATTGGTTTACTACTTTTTAAAAGTAATCTCCTGTGACTTAAAGGTTATTTGGTTTCTGGAGGCAAGTTAACTAACTTTTATGTTGGCATAAATCCAGACAATTCAAAATTTAGTTTTATACTTCCAGATTAGGGTTATTAGCATCAAATTATTTGTGTGACTTTTTTAAAATATAAAGTGAAATATTTCTAGATTGATACTAATATACCTAAAGCTAGATAATACATTCAAAATTGTTTCTAAATTAGGCTTTGCAAAGAAAGAGGGAAATATTATTTAATATTTATATTATTATTATTATTTTAATATTATTTAATATTATCTTAATTTTGTGACAGTAAAAAAAAAGAACCAACAGGTATGATCTTTAGCTGTATGATGAGTGTTAGAGGATTACAAAAACCTGATACAAAATTCTCACTCTCAAGTACTTTCTATCTTTTGAAGGAAATATTTAATTAGAAAATACCCCATGTTCTGTAGAAAATATCACAATGTAACAGAGGCAGCCAACAATTGAAAGGTTTCAGAGAAGGTGAGAGCTGACTGAGATAGCTAATGTTTACCACAACTATCTTAAACAATAAAGCACTCTATCATTTGTTTTCTCCTCTGCCTTTCTGATCAAAGGTATGACAGAAGAAGAAGGAAAAATATCCTATAAATACTTAGTCTCAAACTTCAATAAAGTGGCTTTGTTCTCATTCAGCATAACGTATAGTATGGCCATGATATGATGCATTTCACAATGAGTGAAATGCAAGCCTGGCTTTTCCCAGGTATATCCATTTGCCAAATTGACTTGGGCAATGAAAAAATCGTCTTCTCAGCCCAATTTAAGTTCACCTGAACCAGAACCTGACTAGAGTTCACTTCTAGTGAATTAAAGTATGCTTTTCTTTTTCTTTCATTTCTTTCACTTGTAACCTTTACTACCTAAAAGATTAAAAATTCTGTTGCATGTATACATGCACCTCTTTGTTTTTTGGTGAAGTATTTTTAACCTAAACACAATCTATGATGGCTTTCTTACATACCTTGTTTTCTTTTCCTATCACATAATCCCCTAAAGTTTACTTTTTATTTCATTTGGTCAGTTAAATATATTAGTGAATATTTTCCAATAGTTGTCTACATTTTGCCTTTCACAATTATCTTAAAATTATCATATGCTTGGCCCATTTTTATCCTAGTCAACAAAATGTAAGCAAATCTCCTTAGTAAAAGAAATGTGTATTGAACTCAGAGAAAAACACTATTAAATGTATCAGAGACCTTGCATACAATGTTCTTATTTCTGAGGACCTTTCATTGAATTGGCTTTCATTCATTCTGAGAATTCAAATTGTTTTTCTCTTTAAAGTGAGATATCCAACCAAACAGTGGATACAAAGTACCTACTGTACTTCTAGGTGCACATGAACACATATAATTGGAATAAGCACTCATAAGGACAGAGTGAGTCTCCTTGTCTTATTTACTGTTACAGAAAATTACTTTGTATCCTTTCAGAATTTTTATCTTGAGAATAAAATCCTTAAATATATTTGTATGAAACAAGCCATCCTGTGAAACACATTAAGCAATTGTTGTTGTTGATGATGATGATGATGATGATGATGATGATTTGAGGGGCCATCTAGCCCAAAATGATATGTTGAAGCTTATTCCAGGCTACAGATTTATGTAAAATTTGCTTGATGTTTTCAGATTTCTCCCTATTATTAGAAAGCTACTTTCTTCTCTTGTACTTAGCTTTTTGAAATTACTAAAGCCTTGTAGCACAGATGAAGAAAAAAAATCAGTTCTTGAGAAATATACATTTAACTAACTAATAATTGTTAGCAGGTTTCATCAGTTCCCTAAACCTTGATTTACTTTTTTCTAAAATTAAAAAGTTGAATAATGTATTTTATATATATTCTAAAATGTTATATATTCTTATTTTACATAAATGCATATATGTATATGTGTGTATGTATGTATGTATATATATATATATATATATATATATATATATATATACACATTATATATATGTGTGTATATATGAATTTTTATGGGAAAAACTGCCATTACTTGAAAGCAAACATTTTTTCTTTCACATTTAAGCTCACGGCTTAATACAGAACCATTATTACTTCATTTCCCTAAATTCTCCCTACTGTCCATAGTATTCCCAATCAGATTGGACCACCCAGTGGTTCTATTTCCTCTGTTTTACTCCAGCATAGTTCTTTGGGTCTTTTTAGATCCCTTCCATCCTTACAAATTTAGCTTCCTTTTCCTGTCAACCTCATAATTCAGTCTGATTGCCCACACTGGAATGACGGGCTCTAGATTATGATGCATGAACTAGAGATGAACTAAAAAGTAAAATGGAAAAATTAAAAAACAGTTTCTTTGGTAAAACTCATGATTCAATAATATAATATTAGCACATTGTTATACAAACAGCATCTTTTTTTCCAACTTGTTCTCTTACTATTGCCTTTTCTTTATTTTAATCAGGACTTAAGAAAAGCTACAGCAAAATATGCTAATATCCCATTTGAGGAAAGAGGCTAGGATAAAATGTCATGCTCTACAATATATAATCCTAAAACAGTCTCCACATTGTTCATCTTTCCAATCACATCCATAAGCAGGCATGTCCCGAAGAAAGTTCTTTTAGTACTCCTGTTCTCAGTGACTAAAAGACTCCACTATAGTAGGTATTCAAGCTTTTCTTATCCTAAGGATCAAGCACATTTTGAAAATGTGTCTTTATAATTTCTGTTCATAATCAAAGTGATGCTTGTTCTATGCCTTGAATATGCAGGTCCCTCTAGATAAGCTGATAAATAATTTCTAAAAAATTGTCTAATAATTGCTTGTTAATGTGTTGTCCATGTTTGCAAATATTTAGCTTTAAGAATACTTCAATGACTACTTCAATAGACCCATGTAAAAATATTAGGCTTAGCTAAAGAACTTAGCAGAAATGGGAAGAAACACTTGGGCTTTAGGAAAATTTCAGAATCCTTTCATTCACTCTCCCAAGGAGTATGCTTATGAGTAAGATTTTTCTTCAAAAATGATCAATGAGGCATGCACACTAAGGATCTAGATGTAGAAGACAGAATGATTATGCATGTAGAAGTTCTTTTTTTTTTTTTTAGTTTTTGACGGATATTTATTTATTTATTTATTTGTTTGTTTGTTTTTATATGCAGTGTTGAGAATTGAACCCAGTGCCAAACACATGGTGGGCAAGCGATCTACCACTGAGCTATAATCCCAGCCCCCTTGGGTGGCTGTATTTCATAAATTAAGCCCTTCTTTTTCTGCAGATGTTTTTTTTTTTTTTTAATTTTTAAAAAATTTTATTTCTTATCTACATGACAATAGTGGACTGCATTACAATCATAATTATCCATTCACAGCACAATTTTTCATAACTCTATAGATAAAATATGTTTATGCCGAATTATGCCATTATAGATGAGCTCTTATTATTATTATTATTATTATTATTATTATTGCATTACAATTCTTTTTTTTTTCCTTTTTTAATTTTTTTTTATTGATTATTTATCGCATTACATAGTTCATGATATATCATCTTTCATACATTAGACTCAAATTGTGCTTTGAACTCCCATTTTCACCCCAAATACAGATTGCAGAATCACATCTGTTACATATTCGCATTTTTACATAATGCCATATTAGTGACTGTTGTATTCTGCTACCTTTCCTATCCCCTACTATCCCCCCTCCCCTCCCCTCCCCTCCCATCTTCCCTCTCTACCTCCCCTGCTGTTGTTCGAGAATTGAACATGTAGAAGTTCTTAACTGTGAATGTGCGTACATATCTATTCAGACAGAATGTTCATCTGCACCCTATGACTCTAAAGCTTCCAATTTCTCCCCCTATTTTTTCTGTCCTTTGACAAGCAAAATCAATGCCAGTGTAACAAGATACCATACAGCAGATTTTTCTCTTGGAGGAAGATTACTATCACAAAATCCTTACTCATTTCCCCCATCCCTTTTCCATACCTCTTTCACATTGAGACTTAATTAATGATTGAAACTAAATATAACGGAGACCTTGCTTCAGTTTTCTAGCTTGGAATAAATTATTGAAACTGACATCTATAGAACTTGAAGACTTTGTAAAGAAAAAATCAGGAAATACTGAAGACAAACCATATGGGATTTATAGGAAAAGTAGCTATAGCTAGGAGAGATTCTTTGAAAATGATGACATTTAATGAATATGTAAATTGTTATGCAAATGAACATACACAACCTTTTTCAGTGAATCAGTAGCTCTGGTACTCTGAATTAGATACCATTTTTTTTTATTGGTTGTTCACAACATTACAAAGCTCTTGACATAACATATTTCATACATTAGATTGAAGTGGGTTATGAACTCCCAATTTTACCCCAAATGCAGATTGCAGAATCACGTCGGTTACACATCCACAATTTTACATAATTAGCACTTGGTCTAAACAGAAATATTTTGAGTATTTCAGTAATGGTTCAGCTCCTTGAATATATTATGCAGGAAGCAGTATAGTTATAATACATCAACATCCAGAACTCACAATATATGTCTCAAAGTATTAAACAGTTATGGTTATGTCATTTTTACAGCAATATAGAACAATCAAAATATAAATATCTGAACTGAATTTTTCTCTCCATGATTTCTTTCTGATGCAATTTAAATGATACTTTGTTGTTGTTATATCAGTTCTTTAATATTCTGCCTTCAACTTTGATGTGTATGGACAATGTCATACTTCAAAGACACAAATATAACTGTTGATTTTTCTTCCTTTCACCCACAACAATAAACCCTGCTTCATACTATATCAAATTTGATTTAAACAACTGTCTCATTTTGCCTAGAACTAAGGGTTCTCCCAGGACATGTGATTTTCAGTGTTAAAACTAGGAAAGTCCCAGGCATTCCTCGATGAGTAAGTCACCCTAAACCATTATCCATGTAGCTGTTCAAATCAAAACCTAGTAGTCCCCCTTGATTTCTCCTTTTCCCTAATTCATCAGATCTAAAGTATCAGTAAATCTTGAAGCTTCAACTTAAAATCTCTATTGGATTCATGCCACATTTTACCTCCCACCTGTAGCCATAGCCAGTTAAGACAACCTCACCTCTCACCTGGGATACTGCTATGATGCTTACCAAAGTGTTATCCTTCCAGCCTTACCATTTTCCAGAACTTTCTATCCCTGACTATCAGGCCACACATTATCTTGTACTCACTAACTCTCCAATTCCCTGTCCTACTACTGGTGAATGTGCCTCTATGATTCAGTCAGGCTGGTATTCTTGTTCCAAAATCATATCAAGATTGATCCTGTTAGAAGATCTGTGCAGGGATGTTTCCATAACGAAAAGTGATTTTCACCTGCTTTTTCTACAACTACTTACAGTACTTGTCATATATTCTAAAATTATACAGAACCACCATGAAATGACTTTTTGATCACTCAATCTGAAATTTCTCAGCAACTTTCAAGCACATCATCATTATTTAAATCTTTTGCATAATAATTAAATCTCTGATACATTATTTGCATTTGCATTTATTTTCTATTTTAAAGCTAATATTTAGAAAAGATCAATACTTATGCACAAAATAAGAACAGAACAACTTAAGTGTATGCAAAATAAATGCAAGGAAATATGTAAAATTAATAGTAATATGTGTCTTCAGGTGATAAAATCATAGGCAATTTGTATTTTCTTATTTATGTTTTCTGTATTTTCTATATTTCTATGACATAAAATACTTTTATAAGTATTTTATAAGTACTTCTATCTTGAGCTGAGAAAATTTTAAAGTGACTCCTGAATTTAATGACTTCAATTGGAATCTATTGATAAATTATCTCTGACAAATGACATGATGAAGTAAAGAATATTATGCAGGTGTCAGTCTTCAGAACACCTTTTGATGAGGCTTTAGAATGTGGTTTTGGTTAAGTGAACTATTTAAAATTATGAGGGTCTTAAAGTTATACATAGCTCTACTAAGTGTTAAGGGTTAAGAAAAGGAAGATCTTAAGGATCAATTTCAAGTAATAAATTATCCAGATACAAAATAGGTAGTGACAAGTTTGTAAGCAGTGATTTTTAGGATGGGTTCCAATTTCTAGAGAAAAAATTAAAAATTGAATAAAAGATGCCAAAAAATTTGACATAGAACAGAAAAAGAAACATAATCACATAATTTCAAGGAATCTCTATCAATGAAGAGGACAATAATAACAAAAGCTTAACGAAAGGGTCAAAGCTCTGCTCCAAAGATTGTTACAAGTTGATATAAATTCACACCAAGCTTGAAATCACTGATGTTATATTCTTTCCTGAGAGTAGTTTATTTTTGTGAAGTACACTAGATTCTTGCTTAATACTTTAAAAAAATTAATGAGGTGGAACAAGAGGTTGACTGAGTAAAATACTATGACAATCCTCTCCCCACAGACACAGCAAATTGAACACATATCCACACATCAAACTATCAAACAAGAAAAAATAGAGAGAAATCATGGGGCCTACTTTTAGTATAAGAAAATGAAAAGACATGACAAAGACAGAAAGAAGAAGAAACAGTTGCTGGCTTCACCCTTAACCCAACACCAAGCAGCCCAGCATGAGAGATGCCAATCAGTTGGGGGAGGAAGAGAGAATTATGTCCAGGCCTTAGAATTGGAACTGAGTACTTGGCCTTCCATAGTGAAACCCTGCACTAGACAAGCCCCATGACCCCTACCACCAAGCCAATACCCATGAACTGACCCATTGGAACTGCATAACACCACTGAAGTTGGTGAACTGACTGCAACCACCACCACTCTCTTCCAACATCCTGTGGCAAAGCAGGGAGCAAGACTTTCCCATTGGGGAGCAGGACACAAACGCTAGCACAGGATTTTGTCTTAGAATTCAGTAAGAGACCTACAGCACTGAAACCAACATCCAGTAGGACATAAGAGCCCCATACACAGTTCCTAGTTCACAAAGCCTTTAGGCTAGCCCTGTTATCCAGTAGAGACCTAATAGCTGGCGGGACGAACCCAATTCTGTCTACATGGGTTCTAGACTTACAATGAGCCTAGGAAAGAACCACCCTCTGACACAAGGAAGTCCCCTCAGTCTGTAAAACACAGGTGTGACCCAACTTAGTCTCAATCTTGATGGTCAGTGGATTGTTTCCATTACCCATCCTACAACCTCAAGCTTAGCTTTCACCAGGCTGTAACAGGAGAGTGGGGAGTTGAAGCTCCAAACTCTGGTTCTTGTGTCACAATGAAAGAAAATTTAAAGTCAGGCATGAAACGCCAAGCAAGAGAATTTTATTATGAGTGAAATTAAAGTAAGGCTCAAACAAAGAACATTCTCAAAAGTGGATAGTGTCTGAGAAGAGAATGACAAAAGGAAACAATGCTGCTTCCAAATTTATTGCTATTTTATTTTAACCTTGAAAACTGGCTTCCACTTTCTATAGACTTCACCTATCAGATGTGTAACTCCTCCTTTATTTTAGGCAGGAGAGTTGCCATGGTGACCATCCAATTCAGAGGGCAGGGGATCAGAGAGAGATCACTAGCACCCCTGCATCCTGAATTAGGATGCTTCTCTCCCCTCTCTCTTTCTCCCTCTCCCTCTCCCTCTCAGAAATAATTATGGCCATAAATCCTAACTTAAAAATGACCTCACTAGACCCTGTAGGAGTTAGCCCCATTGATCTTTCTTTACTGACATATTTTTTAATTGGCTCCCTTTGTTTCTCAGTGGTTATTCTCAGGATTATTATACCTGTTATTTTTCTATAAATTACTAAATTATACATTAGCCTTAAAACAACTTAAGAAAGCCTGTGACCTTACCATGTTGTTGGTTTGCATTCCATTGCACATTACTAACTACTGCCTAACAGGGCCAGTGATCATATGGGGCTCTGAAACCATTCTTGCATTAGTAGAGACCTATACTCAAATGGGGCAAACTCATGTTTTGGCCTGCATCACCATCATCTGCAGTGTAGGGCCCAGAGCAACCCTAGAGTGCAGGTCCTCATGGCCATGAGACTGGGCATGGGCCAATTTGGCATCAATCTAGATGGCCATGGGTCTGCTTTGCCCAATACTACCCCAATCTAGGGCAGCATGGTGTATTGCAAGGACTCCATTCACTGGGATTAGGACAGGCTAATCAACATAAGATGCTGTTCTAGTACTTACTGCTGTACTGGTAAAACCTAACAGTGATTAGATATTAAAGGCCTGCATACCCAGGTCTTCCTGAAAATACAGCCTCTGAAATAGTGCCAGCATCAGGAAAAGACATGCAGTCCTGGTATATGGGCTTCAATTCCATCTTGCATCACCTGTAGCTAGTTATAGCAGTATTAGACCATGAATTTGCCTCAGTGATGTATATCCCATAGCAATGTGGGCCTTGTTCCTGCCCCAGTGTTGTGATGGTCATGGCAGGCTATGGGCTCAGGATGTGACATATCTTGGCAGTATCAAGTATGACACAGGATCCTAGGGGTAGCACATCTACAATGACTCTGCCCAGAGACTGGCAGAATCTTTCAGTGTCTGACCACAGGCACTGAATATATAGATGACATAATCTGAGATATTATTAGATAATATAGATGAGATATCTGAGCCTACTCTACCTTAGGGAGAGGCTTTTAAATACAAGTTACTTTTCCTAGGTTTTCTGTTTTTCTTTCTAAACCATACATGAAGAGTATAATTGGGATAAACCTGAGATTAGATTGCCTTTTAGTACTAGCCCTAGGCAACATCCAGTGATGAAATAGTGGAAGTGACAAAAGGCTCAGAGAAAATAAGCAGCTTGCTTGAATTTCTGAAATTACAGGCACAAACATCCATATAGAAAGGCTGGAATAAATATTTGATCATTCAGTGCCCAGATAATGGTGCATGCCAACAAGCATCAAGAGTTTTGAGGAAACCAAGATTTCACCTGGTACTCAAGATTAGGTGCCTGAAACTGACCAGGCAGTATGGGAGAATTCTCAGGTATGGAACTTGTTTTAGGGAATATTATTGTACTTGAAGAAAACAGAAATATTTCATTATTCTAACAGAGAACCTTCAAGAGATGGATGCAATTTTTAAAAAAATCAAAAAAATTCTTGAGGTAAAAGATATGTATTCAGCACAATTAAAACATGATAGAAGACATTGATAAATCTAACAGAAGAATGAATTAGTTTAAGTACAGGCTATTGAAAATATACAGTTGGAAGGAAAGAAATTTTTAAAAAGTTACAAGCAATGAGGAAATTTATGGGAATGTTGGAATAGTAATAAAAGAATAAATGTTCAAGCTATTGGGGATTAAAAAAGACTTGGGAATGCCAGAGGGTAGAAAGTTACACAAAGAAATACTAACAGAAAACTTCTCAAACCTAGGGGAGGATATAAATATCCAGATACAGGAAGACAAATATCACCAGTCAAATTTACCCCAAACTAGTCTGCCCCAAGATATCTTAAAATCAAGTTCTAATAGATAAAAGATAAAGAAAATATTCTCAATGCCAAAAGTAAAAAAATAAAAAAAAATGGGGATGTTCAAATTCTCCTACAGACACCTACAGATCAGAAGAGAGTGGCATGAGTTTTTTATAGTCCTGAGGGATGAAACTATCAACCAACTGAGAATACTGTACCCAGAAAAATTATCCTTAGAAATGAAAGGGGTACAAAAGCAATCCCAGATAAATAAAAATTATGAAATATATCTCTACCAGACCTGTTCTATAAGAAATGTTAAAGGAATTTCTTTGAACTGAAAGAAACATGAATGACTAAAAAGAAAACATATGAAGGCATAAAACTTACTGGTAAGAGTAATTTTATACCGAAAAATTCAAAATTCTCTAATATTGTGTGGGGCATAAATAATATATTTACTATAAAAACTAAAAAATAATCTTATTAATTTGTTAATGAGAGTCAATATAGAAATATGTAAAATGGGAAATCAGAAATTCAAAATGTAGGGACAAATGGAAAACAAATTGACACGTTTCTTTTTTTATTTTTAGATTTTGATAAACCTTTATTTTACTCATTTATTTATATGTAGTGCTGAGGATTGAACCCAAATGCCAGGCAAGTGCTCCTCCACCGAGCCACAACCCCAGCCCTGGAGAAGCTTCTTTTTAGTATATTTTTTTCTTGTCCTTTTCTTTCTTTAAAATTGTTAAGTTATTATCAATCCAATACAGTTTGTTATAGTCAAAATATTGTTTCTGTAAGGTATATAACCAGAAAGCAAAAATTTGTAATAGACAAATAAAAAAAGTCCAAAAATACAAAAATATTTAACTTTACTACAAAAGAATAAAGAAAGGAACTGCAGTAAAACTAGAAACAAAGTTACATAATGGCTATAACAAGACCTTACCTATCAATAATTACCTTACTGTAAGTGGATTACAATCTTCAAGACAAATGGTGAGTTAATGGAATAGAAAAAAAAATGACTATATGTTGATTACAAGAAACTTACCTCACCTCTAAGGACACACATAGAATGAAATTGAAGGGATACAAAATGTTATTCCGTGCAAATGGAATCCAAAAGAAATCAGGAGTAGCCATTCTAATATCAGTTGAAATAGACTTTAAATCAAAAGCTGTAAAAAATGAGGTCATTTTATGAATTTAGCAAGAGGAGATAACAATTCTAACTATATTTACACCCAGCATCTAGATATATAAAGGGAGACATAAATGGAGTAATGATTTTCAAAACATCAGTAGCAATGGAAATTATCACCACACTTTTGGCAATGAATACATCATCCAGACATAAAGTCAATTCAGAAAAAATAGAGATGAATTTTCCCCTAGATCAAATGGACTTAACAAACACCTACAGAACATGTCCAACAGCTACCAAATACACATTTTTTTTTCTCATCAGTGCATGCAACAAGATAACATGGTAGATGATAATGATAGGTCACAAAATGAGTCTCAACAAATTTTAACAACTGATCTCATACTGAGTAGCTTTTCTGACCACAATGCTATAAAACTAGAAATTGGTAATAAAAACTTTGGAATCTGTACAAGTACATAGAAGTTAACTTTTGTTTGAAAGATTAATGGATCAAAGAAGAACAAAAAAAAATGAAATTTAAAAATGTATTAAAAAATAAAATAAAACTATAATACCAAAACTTGTGGGATACAGCAAAGACAGTACTAAGCAAGTGTATAGTAATCAATGTCCACATCAAGAAAAGGAGAAAGATCTCAACTAACATATAGCTGTGTCTCAGGGGCTTGAAAAACAAGAACAAACCATGCCCAAAATTAGTAGAAGGAAATAAATAAATGTGAAAATAAATGAAATAGCAACTAAAAATAAGACCAAGTGAGAATGAAACATGTTTATTTGAAAACACAAATAAAATAGAGACACTTATCTAGACTATGAAAATGAGAAAAAAGGAACATAATAAATCAGAGATGAAAAGGGAAACTTTATAACTCACACCACACATGTACAAAAGATAATGTTATGAACAACTATATGCCAATATATTTGATGACCTAAAAGAAATGGACAAATCCCTAGACACATACCTCTTAGCAAGACTGAATCATGAAGATATACAGAACTTGAGCAGACCAATAAGTGTAAGATTGACTCAATAATAAAATGCACCCCATCAAAGGGAAGCCCAAAACCAGATGTATTCAGTGCTAAATTCTGCCAAACACTTAATTAAAACTAATTATAATTCTCCTAAAATTATTCAAAAATATAAAAGAGGAAGAAATTATTCCAAACACATTCTGTGGAGGCCAGAATTAACCTGATACCAAAACCAGGTAAGTACACAAGAAAAAAAGGTATAAGCCAATACTATTGATAAACATACATGCAAAAATCCCCTCCAAAATACTAGCAAGCCAAATCCAATAGTATATAAAAATGATTATTCACCAGATGAGATTCATTTCAGGGATGGTTAAATATAGACAATTCAGTAAATGTGATGTGTCATAGCCACAGAATAAAGGACCAAAATCATATTGTTATCTCAATAGATACATAAAGGGCATTTAATAAAGTTCAGCATCCCTTCGTAATAAAAATTCTGAAAAAGTAGGTATAGAATAAATATATATCAATATAAGAAAGCCCATTTATAATAATCAAGCAGAAAACTTGAAAGCTTTCTAGGCTCTGGAAAAAGAGAAAGATGCTCACTTTGACCAATTTTACTCAACATGGCTCAGGAAGGCTTAGCCAGAACAATCATGCAAGAGAAAGACCACACTAGAATTAGAAAATAAATCAAGTTGGCACTCTTTGCAGATGACATGATCTTATATTTATAAAACCCCCAAAATACCCCAAAACAATACCAGAATAAATGAATTCAGCAAGTTGTAGGATATGAAATCAATTTACAATCAGGAGTGTTGCTATAAGCCAATAGTAAATTATCTGAAACAGAAATAAAATAAACAATCCCACTTATATAACATCTACAAAATACATAGGAATATATTTAAGCAAAGAGATGATAGATCTCTACAATGAAAATTAGACAAAAATTGAAAAGTATACAAAAAGTTGAAGATATCTCATATTCATGGATGGGAAGAATCAATATTGTTAGAATTAACAAACTACCCATAGTACTTACAGATTCAATGTAATCCCTATAAAAATACCAATAATATTCTTCAAAGAACTAGAAAAACAATTCTAAAATTTATATGGAACCACAGAAAAACCTGAATAGCAAAGTCATCTTCGGCAAAAAGAACAAAGCATAAGGCATTGCTCTACCTGACTTCAAAACTCACTATAAAGCTGTAGTAATTAGAGTGGTATGGTGTTCACATAAAAAAGACATATAGAAAAATTAAATGGAATATAGAACTTAGAAGTAAACCCATGTACCTCAAAATCAAGTGATTATTTTTTTGACAAAGGCTGTAAGAATACAATAGAGAAAGCATAGATTTCTTGTTTTCTTTTGGTTCACTAAACTTATTTTTAAAATCATAAAATGTTTCTTACAAAATAGTATTACATTCTGCACACTTCTCTGAACAGATGCCAGGGATATGTGGACTACTGTTACTTTCCTCCCTGTCCCATCCCACGAAATGTTTACAGTGAACACAAAGCCAGGTGTTCACAATAATTACATGGGGGGAGGATATTTTTAAACCACCAAAAATGAGCTAAAAATAAAATTCACTCATTCCGCTGATATTTCAAAATGTCAACGTTAGTTTTTGCATGCCCTTCCCCCACCAAGCCTGTTTGTAAGGAGCTAAAACATTATATCTGGAGAACAGCAAAGATCTCACTGCACCTCAAATGTAGAACACCTATGAAGCAGAGGAATGTTGGCTTTTTCAACAGAAGCAGATTTTAAAAAAAGATTTAGGACTCCTTCAATTCTTTACTATTTAAAAAATTTTTTTATAGTTGTAGATTGACAGAATGCCTTTATTTGTTTGGCTTTTTAGGCGGTGGTAAGGATCTAACCCAGTGTCTCACACATGCTAGGCAAGCACTCTGCCACTGAGCTATAACTCTAGCCCAATTCTTCACTAGTTTTAGAAAAACTTTCCATAATACTGCTTCACATTGTTTTGCAGCAAATACTTTGTATTCTGTATCTGGTCCTGTGTTCATGTGATGGTGATTATCTGATCTTTGGATCCTTCTAAAGGCTCATCAATTTTGATCAAGGTTCCCAACTCACGATGGATTTGCTTTATCAGCTGATACCCTCTGCCAATAATAGATTCAGCCAAATATTTGGTAATAGTTAGTTGTGTTGTAATAATAGGTCCACCAAGATCACCATATGAGCCACAATTCCCTGCATAGGAATAATAATATCCAGAGCCACTCTGTGATTCATAAACCATCTGCCATTCTAATGGAGTCTATGTATCACAGAGTCCCAAGTTTCATAAGCACTGAAACCAACGATGCCATCATAGAGGTCTCCAGGTCTTCCTCTTCTGTCATGGACCATTAGTTCTCCTCCTCTAGATGGTGGAGGAAGAAGATTCCGAGCTCTACTACCACCCCAGCCACCTCAACCAGGAGGAGGAAGTGGTGGTTTGTGACAAGGGCTTATATCATCATAATCTCTTCTAAAGGCATGGGAAGCCCTTCCATCATAAAAATTGGGATCATAAAGCTATGCACAGCCTTTGATGGGAGACTCAGATATAAGATCAAGCATGATCTTTATACACTCTACCACCCTATCAGGCTTTCCTCCAAAGAACAACTCTGTCAGTGGAATGAGGGCAGCATTCCTAAAAATGCTGGATTATTGTCTGAGTGTTCTCTCAAAGTTCTTTGATTTTAGCAGCTTTGACCCCAGTGATTCCTCCTGCCAGACTCTGATGAACAACAGTCTCAACTCACAGTCAAAGTAGCTTCCTTTATAGTATTGGTACTCTTCCAAGGTAGGTATAATTTTCTTCAGGAGTTCTCCAATTGTTTCCATATAAGCACTGATACTCAATATGCACCCAGGGCCACTGCTGTATGGGACTAAAACACCAGCATTGTAGTCAGACCAGAGAGCCTTAATATTCATACCTCCTTTCCCAATCACTGCCCCAGCAGTCTTTCTCTGAAGCAGAATTTGTAATTCAACCATCTCATTAGTGATTTTACATCTTTTAAATGCTTATTCCTCTTTCATATCTTCTGCAGAGCACTTACGGAATTCACCATTGGTGTTGGTGTTAGGGAAGTTTTCCTCTGGCTGTTCAGTTTCCATTTTTTTTTTTTTGTATTAAATGGATACACCAATCCAGATCGGACAGGAAATGGCAGCCCATGTAATGATGACTACATGCTACCCAGGATAGTTTTCAATAAATGTCACTGGGATAATTAGACATCCACATAACAAAAGAACAAAGCTATACTCCTATAGTTCATCAGTTACAAAACTCAAATCAAAATGGATTGAGGACTTAAATATAAGGCCTAAAACTTTGAAACTATTGGAAGAAAACACAGTGGAAACACTTCAGGATATTGGAAGGAGCTCTTGGGGGAATAAAACCCCAAAATACAGTGAATGAAAGCAAAATAGAATACACTCAATGCCATGAATTTTCCTCTTAGGACTGCCTTCATAGTGTTGCAGAGATTTTTATAGGTTGTGTTATTACTGTCATTTAACTCTAAGTATTTTTTTAAATTTCATCTCTGATTTTTTCTGCTATCCATTGGCTATTCAATAGTATATTATTTAATCTCCAGGTTTAGAACACCTTCTATGTTTTATTTTATCACTGATTTGTAATTTCATTATGATCTGATAAAATGCAAGGATTATCTCTATTTTTTTGTATTTGTGAACAGTTATTTGTGGCCTAGGCTGTAATCTATTTTAGAGAAGGATCTGTGTGCCACTGAGAAGAAAGTATATTCACTTATGGATGGATGAAATATTCTTTATATTTCTGTTAAGTCAAAATTTTTAATTGTATTTTTTTTTGTTCTGTAGTTTCTTTATTTAGTTTTTGTTTGGAAGATCTATTGAGTGGTGAGAGGGGTATGTTAAAGTCACCCAGTATTATTGTGTTGTGGTCTATTTGATTCTTGAAATTGTAAAGGGTTTGTTTGATGTATGCAGGTGCTCCATTATTTGAGGCATAAATATTTAAGATTGTTATGTCTTATTGATGTATTGTTCCCTTAACCAGTATGAAATGGTCTTCTTGATCCCTTCTGATTGATCTTTTGCTTGAAGTCCACTTCAAGAAAATACAAGTGAGGATAGGGACCCATGCTTTTGAAAGTTCTCACCATAAAAATATAATAAATATTTGAGGAGATAAATATCTCTAACTTGATTTAAACATTATGCACTGTATATATCTATGGAAATATACCCCATTAATATGTACACTCTTTGTTTTATGTGCCAGTTAAAAATAGATTATAAAAATTTATTTAAAAATATAAGTGAACATGGGGTTGGGGTTGTGGCTCAGTGTAGAGTGCTTGCCTAGCATGTGTGAGGCACTGGGTTTGATTCTCAATATCACATATAAACTAGTAAATGAAAGAAAGTCCATCAATAACTAACAAAAATTTTTTAAAAATGTAAGTGAATATATTGAAGTGTAAAAGTGATCAAAATATATGCATGCATTAATATGCCACAATGATTCCCAATATTCTGTATAATTTATATGTAACAAGAAATAATTATTTAAAAAAATAGAAGTCAATTTCCAAACATTTATTGAGGATGAACCATGTAAAATTCAATGATAATAAGAATAACAAAACATAAATCCTACCTTCCAGGAAGTCATAATTTAGTTGTGGACTTAGCCAAATACATGAGAATTTCTGTAAATCCTCTACTTTATAAAAATGAAAGGTAATAGGATTGTTATAAAGCTATATTTAAACAAGTACCAAGTGTGTGATATATTTTCAAAAGCACAGGTTCAGCTTGATATAGTGGCATATGCCTCAAATCCCAGAGTCTTGAGAGGTTGAGTCAAGATAGCATGTTCAAGGGGCCACTTCGGCAACTTAGTGAGACCATGTGTCAAAATAAAAATAAAGGTCTGAGGGTGTAGCTCAGTTGTAAAGTGCCTTTGGATTCAATCCTCAAAACAAAGTACAACACACCCTAAAGATTCAGAAGAATGGTAAAACACTGGTTCTGGTGTTGCCTGAGGTGGTATCATGAAATAGTGAGGAATGACACAATGGCAAGGGGAAAAATTCTATACGGGGAAGAAAATAAAAATCTAAGGAACTTGGATGAGTTTCTTCTTAGAAAATCTTAGATTTTTTTCTTTACATACATGGCATAAATCCTGCATAAACATTGAAACATTAGTGTGATTATTAATTTTGGATGATTATATTCCTTTTCATATGTATTAACCAGCTTATCTGTAGTGACATAGCAATACATTTTTAAATTTTTAATTATGCTGTCGACATAAAAAAATCAGAAAGCATAGAGAGCAGATGTGTATTCCACGGGATCTAAAGATTAATCTATCCTCCATTGCACCCACTTAGTTTCAGGCAGGAAGAAACACTTGCTAATGAGTCAGATGATTACCAGCTTTGAGTTTATTTAGAGGAATTCCATGTGTGAGGGTGGTCTTGGAGTGAGTACACTCAGAGATGGAAATGTGAATGTCACCCTTTCAACATTAAAATAAAGACATGCTGACAGCACTTCGCAAGACTGAGGTTCATCAATTGTTACTGTTTTAAAGTGCAGCTTCAATCTAGATGCTCTCCTAACAGGGACTAATCTTATAGGTGTTGTTCAGCTGCCCACACAGCAGAGGTATATACTATAAAAAGCCAAAATTGAAATAATTCCATGTATTGGAAAGTCTATGACAGGAATTCTACTGCCATCAAGAGCATATTTTCTTCATAGCAGGTTAAATGTATCTCTAATTCAATTTATGAAATGCTAAATCTTTGTTGAAGAAATAGCCATACCAGCTCCCCAAAGCACTATGAAATACTCTCTCTGCACCAAATTGCAATTTATTTCACAATAACTATTTGATTTTAGACATAAAATGAGCAATTCACTATAACAATTGATGCTATTAATCATTAATTTGCTATGAGTGTTAGGATACACACAAAGTAATCATCTGCCACAAAAATAAAGAAAATCTTTCTTCATTTGATTTCAGATTGTAACATTTGCTTGGCTATTTTGTTTTAATAAACAAAATACTTCACAATAACTGCAAGTTAATGAGTGTGTTTACAAATATGTTTTAAAGTATTTTTCAACTCTTATGTTAAAATGCTATTTTCTGTATTTTCTCCAAATTGTCATCTTATATCCATTTAGAAAATCTGATGACTTCAATAATGTTAAGAATACTTGATAATCTAAAAGGTATTTAAATCTCCATTTCACTCAGCATGTAATTATAGCCAATCTTAGGTAATACTCTTATGCATCCACAGTGGGAAAAAATAATTAACCTTCCCAAGAATGAATCTAACATGTCCTCGGATAACAGCTTTACTTGGGTCCTATATCCTTAAAGATAACATCACAGTTTATAGTTCAGTTCTCCATGCTTCTTACTTTTAGGCGATTCTAAGCAATATTTACAGATGTTAACATTTGTTTGAGGATATTAAGACTTTTTTTGAGGTTAGTGACTATGCCTCTCTTATAATGGTACAAATTATCAAATCTATTAATGAAAAAAGAGCTGCTTAATATTATTGTTATTGTCAAAACCTTTAAGTAAGAATATGCTCCAGGGCTGGGGTTGTGGCTCAGTGGTAGAGCGCTCACCTGGTATGTGTGAAGCCCTGGGTTTGATCCTTAACACCACATAAAAATAAATAAATAAAATGAAGGTATTGTGTCCAACTACATATATATATATATATATATATATATATATATATATATATATATATATATATAAAAGAATATACTATAGTAGAAAGAATGGGCACTGAAATTCAGATACCTGAATTCTAATCCTATTTGTCTTCAGAAAATAACTAACTTTTAACTAACTTCTTTGGGTCTGTTCTTTCATTACTAAAGCAGTGACTTTAACTTCAATTTCATGGTTATTGAAAGAATTAAATATTTGCCTATCACATATTTGGTACATTAAAACTAATTAACTGCTAGTATTTGCCCTGACCCCACCAAAATTATGTCAATCACATGTCCCTAAGAGACAATGAAAGCAATATTCAATGTTAGATAATACTGAGTATGTGGGAAAATAGTTATTTTTACAGGCATGGATTCAGTGTTATATGCCATCCATCCCCCCACTCTTGAAATTTGCACATGAACTTCTACACCACTAGAAGGCATGATGCTCCAATTATAGACAATACTATCATAGTCCAATTATAGGTAAGACTAATAATAATTAAAAGTACGATTTGGATCGGAAGAAGACAGATATTGAAGCCAAAATCTAAAACTGGATAGCATGAGAGTAAAGAAATAACAGAGAAAGAAGGACATTAGTGCAATGCCTAAACCAGGATTTTAAGTATGGGGTTTAGCAATTTGAAGAACATCTGGAAAAAGCATAGCCAATAGACAGTGAATATAAGTATCTGCAATTCAGAAATAAATCCTAGATTTTATGTATACATTAGAAATTCAACAGCATTTAGGAACCAGTTGAAGTCAGGTGTATGGGTATGATTATTCTGAAAGTATACATAGGGTGAGAAGAGGCAATGTCTCAAGATGGAATCTTACCTCAGGGACACTTGTATATAAGAAGAGAGAGGGGGGTGCGGGGAGAAGAGAAGAGAAGAGAAGAGAGGGGGGAGAGGGGAGAGGGGGGAGGGGAGAGAGGGAGACCAACCCACATTGGGAATTAAAATAATTGGCAGATATTAAAAAAAAACACAAGTAGTCTCACAGAAATTTGGGAGAGAACTTTAACGGGAAACTAGTATAGAAAAGTGATTTGGATTTAATAATTTGTTGGTTATTTTGTAAGAAAAGTGAGAATAATAGCTACATTTCTCTTGGTGAGGAATGAATTAGTAATTGAGAAATTCTAAAGACAGTATTTTTTACAAAGCTTGATTGAGAAGGAAAAGAATTATTAAATTTTGCTCGTGTTTATCCTTTTTTTAAATAAAAATATTCAGTCAAAGTCTCTATAGTTAACATATTCTCACCCACCATTACTAACCTGATTATCAAGATGTTCTCTCCTGGGCTGGGGAATATGCTCAGTTGGTAGAGTGCTTCTCTCACATACACAAGACCCTGGGTTCAATCCCCAGCACCGCACACACACATACATAAATGCTGTCCACTGCCAACCTTCTTAAGACCAAATGCAGTCAGGTGTGGTGGTGCATGCCTTTAATTTCAGTGGTTTGGGAGACTGAGGCAGGAGAAACACATGTTTTCAGTTAGCTGAAGCAACTCAACTAGACTCTGTCTCAAAATTTAAAAGAAATAAATAAAAAGGGCTGGGGATGTAGCTCTGTTTATTATATAGCAGCCCTGGGTTTAATCTCCAGAACCAAAATAATAATAATAATAATAATAATAATAATAATAATAATAATCTCCAGAACCAAAATAATAATAATAATAATAATAACAACAACAACAACAATAGCAACAATAATGAATGCAATGTGGTATTTTTATTCATATGTGAATAAACTTATTCCAATATATTGTTTTGGGCACTTTTAAAGAAAAACACTGGTGCATTCCAGTGACAACATTCTAATGGATGAACTAGTAGATATTTTAACAGCTTAGGCAGTAACTTAAGGAACAATGTTCATTGTAGAGAACTCAATCATATGGAGTTAGAGAAGATGATGCTAAGTGAAGTTAGCCAATCTCCCCCCCCAAAAAAAAAAAAAAAAAACAAATGCCGAATGTTTTCTTTGATATAAGGAGGCTGATTCATAGTGGGAGAGGGAGCATGGAAGGAATAGACAAACTCTAGATAGGGCAGAGGGGAGGGAGTGGAAGGAATGGGGTATGGGGTTAGAAACGATGGTGGAATTGTGAAGGACATTAGTATCCAAAGTGCATGTATAAAGACACAAATTGGTGTGAATATACTTTGTATACAACCAGAGATATGAAAAATTGTGCTCTTCTTATATAATAAGAATTATAATGCATTCTGCTGTCATATATAAATAAAAAATAATTTAAAAATTTTAAAAAGAGAACTCAATCATAACTTTATAGAACATACATAAACCAGGTTTAGGATACCAACAAAGGATGCATGTTAAAAATTGACTTAAGTCAGGCACAGTGGCACACGCCTGTAATCCCAGTGGCTCAGAGGCTGAGGCAGCAGGATTGCAAGTGCAAAGCCAGCCTCAGCAATTTAATGAGTCCCTAAACAACATGGCAAGAACTTGTCTCTGAATTAAAAAATAAATAAATAAAAGAATAGGCTGGAGATGTGGTTCAGTGGTTAAGTCTCCTTGGGTTCAATCTCTGGTAGAAAGAAAGAAAGTGGGTGGGGCAGGGGAGGAAGGGAACTGACTTAAACATGGATAAATGGTATCTGGATTTGCATTAGGGATCTATACCATGAGTCAGATTCTGCCTTCAGGTTAATAATATGTGAGATGGGAAGAACTTGCATGATTGTGATAATACCAGAAATGATTTTGGTAGAATATAAAAATGCATGGTACATAAATGGGCAATAAGTGATGACGAATTTTATATAACATTTATATTTCTGTTTCTTTAAATATTTTTTGTTTTAGTTGTAGATGGACACAATAACTTTATTTTATTTATATATTTTTATGTGGTGCTGAGGATTGAACCCAGTGCCTTGCATGTGCTAGGTGAGCACTCTATCACTGAGCTACAGCCCCAGCCCAGTATTTCTGTTTCTTAATAAGGATATTTCTTGACCCAGATTTTGCACAGACAAATCGTTTCAATGATAACTGAAAATATTTAATATTTTTAGAAAAATGTATAAATTTCAAGTCTACTAATATCATTTTGTTGTAAATTACTGATATTTCTCAATTATTTCAAGAACCCTCCTGTTCTGTCTTCAACACAACCCATTTTTTCACAGGTAACTCTGGTTCAACTTGCAGGGAATTTTTCACCTAATCAAGTATTGACATAGAAAATGTATTCCTGTCCTAACCCTAGCAATAAACAGCCGACACAAAGAGGTTCAATATTTGTGCACCAAGTGTTATACAGATGATTTGTGATGACACAAAAGTGTAGTTTTCATCTTTCTGAAAGCATTTCCTTGGCTTTCTGCTGAAAGAAGGGAAAAATCTGCCATCACTCCTTTCTATTTAGACACCTGAATTTCATTGAGAAGGAGATTTGGTGACAGAGTGACATGATTACCTGCTACCTAGTGTATTTGCTGAGCAGGGAGGCTATCAAGGCAGGTTTAGGGACAGGCAAGTATATAAGAAATGAGAAGTGATTTCATGCCTTTGATATTGGTTTATTCTCTTTATCAAAATTATATTATAAAAAAGACATACTGCTTTTATATGCATCTTTTACATAGTCATATTTTAACCCCCAATTAACTGAAGTCTCCCTAGTTTTTCCTAATGCCAAACCAGCTGGCTTTTGAACATAAGGCAGGCTTGATGCCAAATCCTGGAGTATCTGGCACCTACAGGTATAATGACCTGCCTGTGGCCGCAGGTCACCTACATCTACCAGGCAGGAGTGACAATTTGATTTTTATATCTCTTGTCATTACAGTGAAGCACACTCTCAGTACTCATGGCATCCATTTCCTGTCACTGGGAGAGGAAATCAGTGACGTTTTTTTCTTTAAACTGTGTCAGTTTACTTGCCAATGAACACAGGTTTTTCTGAAGCAGTTAATAACCTCCAAGTACATGGATAGGACAAATTCCTTCAAAACAGGAACGTAATTTTCTGCCGAAGTTGTTGAATTAGTGCTGCCTTAGACCAGAAGAAACTTTGAATGCAGGCCAATTGAGAAAGGAAGACTTAGAGCATAAGTACAGAGAGCTCATTATATAAAACAGATTACATGTATTAGATGCACAAAACAGCAAGTTCTACCAGGTTCATACAGATCTCTCTACCAACAAATATGTACATTCTTCAGTTTTCTCTAAGAAATAGATTAAAGTGGATTACCCATTCCAGTGAAATGTTCTCAGCAGCCCAGACTATGGGGGGAAAAAACGGACAGCAAAATGCAACCATTCATCAATGACAGCCACCACTGTGCTACTTTAGCATCTTTGGAAGCCAGCAGCTAAAATGGCAGTCCACACAGAACTCACATATCCATAACCAGCTCCCACCTACACAGTAAAACCAGGACACATTTTCTTCTTGGCTCATCATTTTCTACTGCTAAAATAATTTTGTTGAAAGAGGAACATTTTTCATCAATGTTCCTGATCTCCTACAACTTAAAACAGAGATATTGAATAAATCAAACACCAAAGTAGCATTTTTAACTTGAATTATTTTACTCTTTGAAAAATGGAAACATTGTTTCATATGAAACAGATCTAAACTGGTAAGCACTAAATAAGTTATCTATCTGTATATTTGCTATTCAGGGGAATATATTTCAATTATTTCTTCATTAACAAGCAAATCTTAGAGCAAAAATCTTAAGACATATGTATTTTGCCTTTGAATGACTACATAATTGCTATGCTTAGTAATTGAGGGTATTAATATAATAACATAATCTACAAAGTCATTCTGCTTCTTCCAAATATAATTGCTCCTAGAACACAGTTAAAAGGGCACCAGTCTCAGCATAAGAAAGACATTCCATGTTTAACACACAGACAGTCTGGTATGAAGGAAGACAAATGTCTATCTAATCTCTCCATTTTGACCGATGAGGTATATGCAGTTTGTGTATCTTTTTCTGTTTCTGTATGTGTTCACTACTTTATATATTGTGTAACTTAGCTCCCTGAAGATAACTTAAACAGATACAACTCAGGCCCTGTAGAGTGACCTAATGCCTTGGGAATAGGCATCAGGCCAGGCTGACAGATGGATATCAGTTTGACATGAAATATGCTAGGTTATGCATCATGTTAGAGCATCAACAGCCAAATTCTATGCTGAAACCACTCACAGGGAAGCCTGTGAATGCTTGCATGTGTTTATACATGGAGAGATTTTCCAAATAGGCTATCACAGCATTATCTTAAATAGTTGATTTATAATTACATGTAGTTGTTCTTGTTTGTTGATTTGTTAGATTTTTAATTGATGCATTAACCCATACCCAGGAGGAAATGAGTTTTACACTCCTGAAACTCAGGGAAGAGAATCAGAAACTGCATCCAAAAGACTTCTGTCCTCCTGTTTAAGCCTCTTGCCAAAGCAGGAAAACAGTTGCTCAAGAAGGTTTCTTGAAGATGCTGAAACTTGCTAAGGAATTACTAAATACATTTTACCCCCATCTTATACTTGATTAAATCTGCTCTACAAACTAAATGAAAATAAAGTATCACCTTCTTTGATTATCACTAAATAGTTCACAAATTAACACTAAACTGCAAATGAGGGGATAATGTGTCTTTTTGAGAAAAACAGATGCTTTTTTGTTCTAAAGTTTATGTGATAACAGGGTGGAACAGTTAATGTACAACGCATGCCATCTGCTGACTAATGCAGAGTATTTGCAAAGGCAAATACCTCCAATAACTGCATTTGGCAAATGATGATCTGACTTAATACAACTACTTTTGAGCTACAAATTGGATCTTGCCAATTTTTTAAAACTATTAGCCATGATTTGTCACGTGATCTATTAGAAAAAATAACGAAAATTAAAAGTTCTGAGGTCATATTCCATGGGAAATTTTCATATGCCTCTCAGAGATACAACAAATAAATAAAGAACAAATTTGCTTCTCCTTTCATCCATATCAGTTGAAGGAACAAATATATTTCTTAAAATCCCATAGTAATGATAAGCAGAGTAAGAACCCCATAGTAGCCCTCAATTTCCAAACTGTACTTATGAATTTGAATTAAATATAAGTCATGTATTTGAAGAAATGTTATTTATGTCTTTGTTCAGTCACAGCAGGCAACTAAGATGATTTTTTAAAGATTGTGTACAATTTATATTCAGTAGAAACAGTTCAAAGAAATGATAAAATTTATCAATCTCTTTTAATAATTTAATAGTTAAATCAGTACCACTAAATGTAAATCCATTTAACCATGCAAAGCATAATTGCAGGTAGTAATTTTATGGACATAATAATTTCTATCATTAAAAATAAATAGAAGGGCTGGGGTGGTGGCTCAGTGGTAGAGTGCTTGTCTAGCATGTGTGGGGCACTGGGTTCAATTCTCAGCACCACATATAAATAAATAAAAATAAACATCCATTAACAACTAAAAAATATTAAAATAAATAAATAAATAGTATAACAGAATATAAATTTTATTTTTTCTAACCTAAAATTTGACCTATAATGATAGCTTCCAAGTTACTTTCACAGACATTTCACACTTTGAATTTTCATATTCAAATATAATTTTTTAATGTTGTGGAAACTATTACCAACTTTATTTGATAAGTACATATGTTAATAGACTCTAATCTCACCACCTCTGTATAAGTAGTTTTTTCATTGACGTTGTGAATTCCCTTTTTGAGGCTCATGAGGAAAGCATAAAGCAGGCAGAAGCATAAAATAATATGTCCTGAAATAAAATAATCTCACTTCATGAGCAATTAAACACCCTTTATCCTTAGGGCACTTCTTAGTTCTCACAGTGCAGAATAGTTAGACCTCAGGAAAGTCTCACTATTAATCACTTGAGGAGTAAGAATGAGAAAAACACTTTTAGCCTTCTTGAGTGGCTGAAAATTGAGGAAAGAATTCCCAGAAAACAGAGTCAAAGAGTGGGGCACTCAAAAATATGCAGAGAGAATGCATTAAAATATTTGCCTGACCTCCAGACTGTGCATGTACATACAAGAAGGACTCCAGGAAATTTCAGCTGCTGCTTCTTTCAGGGAAGATAGTTTGAGTGTAGCCAGGTAACTAACTGCCTGCTATAACAAAATCAGTATCATTCAGGTGATGAAAGCAGAATGGAGAATGTCTTCAACATATAACTCAAAATGTCAATTAAATAAACAAAAGTTGCTAGACATTAAACAGCCAAATATGATCCATACTTAAGAGTAGAAATCACTCTGAAATGACCAAGACAATGAAATTACCAAAGATTTGAGATCAGCTTTTAGAAATATATTTAAAGACTTAAAAAAAAAACTGTTACCATAATGAATGTCACAAAGGAGAATGTCAGGAGAAAGATGGAAGTTATTTTTTAAAGAACCAAATAGAAAGCCTACAAATATAAATAAAGTCCAATGTCTGAAAGAAAAAATTCAGTGGTTGGGCTTAATAGGAGACTGGGAAAGGACAGAAAGGCTTCAGTGAACTTGGAGATACATCAATAGCAATTATCTAATCAAATAAGCAGGGAGAAATATTGAAAAACCAAAATAGAGGCTAGTGACCTATAGAATAATATTAAGTGGTCTAATATACATGTAATTAGAGTCTTGGAGACTTTAAAAATAAAATGAAGCAGGAAAAAACCTGAAAAATTATGGCCATGATTTTACAAATTTGGTGAACAATATTACAAATTCAAGAGGCTCAGAAAACCTAAAGCAAGATAATATAAAGGAAAACATGCATAGATACATCATAGTCAATCTTCTAAAAGTTAAACATAAATAAAGTTAAATCAGATCGGGGGGGAAAGCCAACACATTACATACATGAGAACAGTTAATATGAGTGATGACTAATTTCTCATCACAGGAGGCCAGATGTCATACTAAGTTGCTAAAAGAAAAAGCGTCTTTTAACTTAGAATTCTATATGCACTGGAAATGCCTTCAAAAATGCAGCCATAATACCCATTCTCAAAAAATATACCTACATTAGAAAAAAATGCTGAAAAATATTTCATCAACTTGAAAGGAAATTATACCATAAAAACCCACATATGAAGAAAGAGATGAAAATGCCAGAGGAAGTCAATGCCTGGGCAAATGCATATAAAATCTTCTCAATGTCATATGTTTTATCTTTTAAAATTTTCTTTAATAAACCCACAGTGATTTAAATCAAAAGTATGAAAAAGCCATTTTGAGTTTCATTACAATGTTATAGTAAAATACAACAACAAAGACAAAACTAGCACTAGGTATAAATGGAGTTATAAAGGCTTCACTTTCCATGAAAGTAAAATATTTAAATAATGTAAGATGTACTTTATAATCTCTACTATTAAAATAGCACAAATAGGTATGGATAAATGTCAATATAGAATGCAAAATGAAATTTTACAAAATGGATAACCTACCCTAAAAAGTAGGAGATTGGTAGGTAGGGACATAACTATTAGAAAATGATATGCCATGAACACATTGGTCTTATGAAACCTGATATTATAAGATAATATATACTTCAAGACAAAGCCCATTGCTAGAGATAAAGATGAATATTTCATAATGATAAAAGGAACAAATCATCAAGAAAACATAGTAATCTTATATGGACATGTATCTAGTAAAAGGGTTTCAAAATACATGAAGCAAAAACTGACAGAACTGAAAGTCAAAAGTAGACAAATCCAGAAACGTAAGATTTTAATATTAATTGTTTTTTTGTTTTGTTTTTTATTTATTTATTTTTAATTATTTTATTAGTTGCTCAAAACATTGCAATGATCTTCACATATCATACATTTGATTCAAATGGGGTATGGAATCTTATTTTTCCACGTGTACAGATTGTACACATTGGTTATACAGCCATGTTTATACATAAGGCCATACTAGTGTCTATTGTGTTGTGCTGCCCTTCCTATCCCCCCTCCCCTCCCCTCCCCTCTTTCTACCCAGTCTACTGTGACACATTTCTCTCTCTCTTTTTTCTTCCCCCTCACACCATTTTATATGTAATTTTGCATAACAATGAGGGTCTCCTACCAACTTCCATGCAGTTCCCCTTCTCTCTCCCATTCCCACACACCTCTCATCCCTATTTAATGGTAATCTTCTTCTCATGCTCTTCCTCACTGCTCTGTTTTGAGACGCCCACCTTATATCAAAGAAGACATTCTGCATTTGTTTTTTAGGGATTGGCTAGCTTCACTTAGCATGATCTGCTCTAATGCCATCCATTTCCCTGCAAATGCCATGATTTTGTTATTTTTTAGTGCTGAGTAATATTCCATTGTGTATAAATGCCACATTTTTTAAATCCATTCATCTATTGAAGGGCATCTGGGTTTGTTCCACAGTCTAGCTATTGTGAATTGTGCTGCTATGAACATTGATGTAGCTGTTTCTCTGTTGTATGCTCTTTTTAGGTCTTTTGGGTATAGTCCGAGAAGGGGAATAGCTGGATCAAATGGTGGTTCCATTCCCAGCTTTCCAAGGAATCTCCATACTGCTTTCCAAATTGGGTGAACCAATTTGCAGTCCCACCAGCAATGTACAAGTGTACCCTTTTCTCCACTTCCTTGCCAGCACTAGTTATTGTTTGACTTCATAGTGGCTGCCATTCTTACTGGAGTGAGATGGTATCTTAGAGTGGTTTTAATTTGCATTTCTCTGATTGCTAAAGATGGTGAGCATTTTTTCGTGTACTTGTTGATTGATTGTATGTCCTCCTCTGAGAAGTGTCTGTTCAGATCCTTGGCCCATTTGTTGATTGGGTTATTTGTTTTCCTATTGTTTAATTTTTTGAATTCTTTGTATACTCTGGAGATTAGAGCTCTATCTGAAGTGTGAGGGGTAAATATTTGTTCCCAGTATGTAGGCTCCCTATTTACCTCTCTTATTGTTTCTCTTGCTGAGAAAAAAAACTTTTTAGTTTGACTATGTCCCATTTGTTGATTCTTGATTTTAACTCTTGTGCTATAGGTGTCCTATTAAGGAATTTGGAGCCCAAGCCCAAGAGGTGGAGATTAGGGCCAACTTTTTCTTCTATTAGAAGCAAAGTTTCTGGTTTGATTCCTAGATCCTTGATCCATTTTGAGTTAACTTTTGTGCAAGGTGAGAGAAAGGGATTCAATTTCATTTTGTTGAATATGGATTTCCAGTTCTCCCAGCACCATTTGTTGAAGATGCTATCCTTTCTCCATTGCATGCTTTTGTCACCTTTGTCTAATATAAGGTAGTTGTAATTTTAATATTCATTGTTTAATAACTGAAGGAACAAATATACTAAAATAATTGAAAAATACATGTAATGATTATAGAACAAAATCAAGTTGGCTTAATTGGAATATACAGAAACCGCAACCACAAACTCTAGATTGCATTTTCATTCAAGAGCATATGGAACATAAGATTGACTGAGATCAGAATTTCAAAGGACTGAAATCTCAGCAAGCATGTGCTCCAACTACAATGGAAAGAAATTATATATTAATGAAATAATGTATCTAGAAAAATCTCACGTATCTGGAAATTATTGAATACTAAATACTTATGGGTCAAAGAACTCAACGTAATTTTTCTTCAGGAAAATTCAAACAAAAACTGAATTGTGGTACTATTACACAAACACTAGAAAGTCTAAAAAAAACAACACAAACCTGATAATCAAATATTGAAGATAATGTGGATCAACTAGAATTTTCATACATTTCTAGTGTGAGTATAAAATGTTACAACTACTTTGAAAATGAATTTAGCAGTTTCTTACAAAATTAAACATGTACCCATTCTATGACTCAGCATAACCACCAGTATTTATCCAAAAGAAGATTAAATATATGTTGACCAAAATAATTGTAATAGGAATGTTGATAGCACTTAACCCATAATAGCAAAAACCCAGGATCCAAATGTTCATCCAGAAGATAGTTACATTTGTACAATGAAGCTATACTCTTATACACTTAGAAAAATAATGAACTAATGATGTACACAATAATATTATGAATCTGAAGAACAATATGTTGTGTGAAGAAGCCAAACACAATAAATATATTTTGAATGATTTCATTTTATGCAGTTTAAGAAACAAGTAAATTAATGTATTGTAGTAGGATGTAAAAAGAGTTTTCCAGTGAGGGAGTGTGGTTAACTGTAAATATGCATGAGAAAATTTTATGGGATTATGAAAAAGATCTATTTATTGATTCACATAATCATTACTAAGCTACATATATTCATCAAAATTTATCAAACTGAGCCAGACATGGGAGTATACTTCTGAAATCCCAGGGAATTGGGAAGACTGAGGCAGGAGGATGGCAAGTTAGAGGCCAGCCTGAGCAGCTTAGCTGGAACATGTCTCAAAGTAAAAAGTAAAAAAAAAAAAAGTGAGGGAGCCTAGGATTTAGCTCAGTGGTAAAATCAGCCTTGGGTTCAATCCCTAGTTCAAAGAAGAAAAAAGAGAATCTATTAAACTGTACACTTCATAATTGAGCATTTCACTCTATGTACATTTTGTCTCAAAAATGAATTGCCAACAAATATTGAACTCTAATTTGGGTTAGTTAGTAATTCTGAAACTAATTTTATATTCTAGGTGTGAACAAATAAGTAAAGATACTAAAGATATCAGTGGAAGTTTTCTCACATGTATAAGTTACAAAGACCGAAAGAGAAAACTGGAATAAACCCTCTAGTGTGGAATTTGCAGTTTTCAGGTAAATACAGTGTGTGTGTGTGTGTGTGTGTGTGTGTGTGTGTGTGTGTACACATGCATCCCTGTGGGTATTTCAAAGTTTAGTCCACTGAATGACAATAGTTCCCCAACAGCATGACCTACTGAGCACCTGTATCTTGGTTTCTAAATCCCATTCTCTGTTAAAAGGAAATATGTTTCCTTAGAAAAGTATCTGACCTGAGTGTTGAAACTATGCCAGAAAATATTGAATAAAAAAATCATGAAAATACATCAAAGCATGCTATAGCTAGCTAAAAGGGACTAAATAGGCAAAATCCTGGAAAAATTGAATACCAAAATAAATAGTAAGAATAAAGGGATTCTAACCTATTGTATAAAATAAGAATCAGTGATTCTGTGTTTGTACATTAATATAAATAAGTGAGTAAAAATATGTATGAAAGAGAAGGAAAACTCTTCTTCACAATAAAATGCCAACCTACAGATGTAAAAGGCATGATGAAATTAGAGTATCATCAATGGTAGATAAATGTAGTATTTAAAACTTTGATGATAAAGGATATTTCTGTAGCACCAAGACATCATTGCACAACATATAAATTACAATGAAAATATAGTTACTTTAAATGCATGAATTGTGGCATAGAACATTGTTACCAATTTCAGAAATGTATGCATACATACATGCGTATCTATATACAGAGAGGGGGAAATGATAAATTTAAAGGAGCAAATAAGTATGTAAATGCTTGGTGACCTTAGTAAAGGATTTATGGGAATTCTGTGTATTATTCTTGTATCTTTTAATTTTAGTGTAAATTCAATATAAAAGTAAAAATGGAATGCTAAAGTGAGGTTTCAAAATACCTAGGCATTTTAACTAATCAATATTATACAATTTAACATGGGTAGCTAGTATATTTTTATTTTTATGCAGTAGTAGGTGTTAGTGAAGAAGACTATCCAAGAGTTTTCAAAAAGTTTAATTGTTGCTGATCTTTAGATTATTAAGAAACACCTCGACTTCTCTATTAATCCAAATCAACTTGTATCACTAAGAACAGTAGGACTATTACCTTTTAAAAATTGATTTTTACATAACTCAGAGCCACTTTTGTCCTTTAAATTTTTATAAACTTAGGATAGGCTTTCAAGAAATAATAATCAGTCATGACTTGTTTCAAATTCATTTTTCTTCACTCCTTTCTGAAACATCTCCAAAATCCTCTGAGATTCAATACCTGTAGGTTTGCATTTGAAAACCACAGTAGCCCAAGCCTCAGCCTCTACAACTTTTATTTCTTCACATCTCTCATTTATTCTGCTTTCCCTAGTGTATTTTTCAGAGACTGGTTCTTCATGTCCTTAAAATGCAACTAGATTTTTTTAAACCTAGCTCAGTCCTCCAGAGCTTTCCTCAACAAAGACTCATAGAGCCACCTGGGGATCAGTAGAGAAGACATTCTTTTAAAACAGAACAGACTTACGACTTTTCACTGGGGTTGCATCTAAAGAGAGTATGAAATTTCTTATTGGAGACATCATTGTGAAGAAAATGGAGTTAGTGTTCTGTGAAAAAATGTGAGAGTAGATTTAGCTTCCAAGTCAAGGAAATAAAAAATATTTTAAAAGATAACACATGTAAATTAGATTTGAACAAAATAAATAGATCTGAACATAAAGAAAAGATGGACAAAGTATTAATACTAAAATAATTAAAGTATTAATATTGAAATAACAATTGAAAGCTTAACATTCATTAAAAACATTTACTAGACCTATCTGAAAGAACATACATATGCTGTTTATATATTTACTGTAAGAAGTATAATACAGGGCTGGGGTTGTGGCTAAGCCGTAGAGTGCTCACCTAGCATGTGCAAGGTACTAGGTTTGATCCTCAGCACCACATAAAAATAAATAAATAAAATAAAGGTATTGTGTCCGACTTCAATTAAGAAAAAAAAATAAAAGAAGTATAATATATAATGTTTCCTGTAAGAGATCCAATCAATTAATTTATGTCTGTGTAATATACATAATAATATTAATTACTGATACTTCAAATATTCTAATATTCTTGACACATAAAAAAATAAATTAGTGCTTTTATCCATAATGAATACCAAATTAAAACCATCTCAGAATTATAGAACTTTATATAACCTAATTAAAAGATCAGCCTATGAAGTCAGCTAGATTTCAATTAATCCCTAAATTAGTCCTCAAATTAGAAAGTGACAAATTGTATTACGGTATTTTTTTTTAAAAAAATTATTTGTTCTTTTATATATACGTGACAGTAGAATGAATTTTAACATATCACACATACATGGTGTATAACTTATTCTAATTAGGATCCCATTCTTATGGTTGTACATGAACATAGGAAAGTTATGTCAGATTCATTGTAATGTCTTTCCTATTTCCATTGGCCTCTTCCTTCTCTTCATTTCCCTTTGTCTAATCTGGTGAACTCCTATTCTCCCCTTGCCTATTGTGTGATAGAATCTGCGTATCTATCAGAGAGAACATTTATCCTTTGCTTTTTGGGGACTAGCTTATTTCACGTAGCATGATAGTCTCCACTTCCATCTATTTATTAGCAAATGCCATAATTTCATTATTCTTTATGGCTGAATACTATTCTATTGTGTATATATACCACATTTTTCTTATCCATTCATCTGTTGTAAGGCACCTAGATTGGTTCTATAGCTTAGCCATTGTGAATTGGGCTGCTATAAACATTGATGTGGTCGCGTCATTATATTATGCTGATTTTAAGTCCTTTAGGTATAGACTGAGGAGTAGGATAACTAGCTCAAATAGTGGTTGCATTCCAAGTTTTCTGAAGAATCTCCATACTGCTTTCCAGAGTGATTTCACCAATTTGCAGTCCCAATAGCAATGTATAAGAGTACCTTATTTCCCACATCCTTGCCAACATTTATTGTTACTTGTATTCTTTTTTTTATTGTAGTTGTAGATGGACAGCATGCCTTTATTTTATCTGTTTATTTTTATGTGGTGCTAAGGGTTGAACCCAGAGCCTCATGCATGCTAGGTAAGCAGACTGCCACTGAGCTACAGCCCCAGCCTGTTACTTGTATTCTTGATAATTGCCATTCTGACTGGAGTGAGATGAAATTACAGTGTAGTTTCAATTTGCATTCCTCTAATTGCTAGAGATGTTGAACATTTTTTCATACATTTGTAGACCATTTGTGTTTCTTCTTCTGCAAAGGGCCTGTTCAGATCTTTTGCCCATTTATGGATTTGGTTATTTGTTTGTTTGTTTGTTTGTTTGTTTTGGTGTGAAATTTGTTGAGTTATTTATATATCCTTGAGATTAATGCACTATCTGAAGTTCAGGTGGCAAAGATTTTCTCCCATTCTGTAGGCTCTCTCTTCGCATTTTTTATTGTTTCCTTTGCTGTGAGGAAGCTTTTTAGTTTGATACCACCCCATTTATTGATTCTTTATTGTGCTTCTTGTGCATTAGGAGTTTTGTTGAGGAAGTTGATTCCTAAGGTGACACAATGGAGAGTTGGGCCTACATTTTCTTCCAGTAGATGCAGGGTCTTTGATCTAATGCCTAGTTTTTGATCCACTTTGGGTTGAGTTTTGTTGTATTGCAGTAATTAATATTTATTTTAACATAAACTTTATTTTTCATAAAATTTTACAGGTATAAATTTTTATTTCAAAGCTTAATTCAGAAAATGATACTTATTTTAAGAGATCATCTGAAATACATAAAATATCTCTCTCCATCCTAATATAACAACAACCATCTATTTGCTAAATAAATATTTTCCTGAATGACATAAATTATTCAATCACTATAAGAGATATTCTCTTTGTGATAAAAAATCAAGCTACCAATATGTTAGGGCAATGAATCACCATAATGATAAACAAATTACTGTCCTTGGTAAATTCAATAAACACCATTTAAAAGGAGGACTAAAGCCAAATAGAAATTACTAATAAAGATAAATCATGCTGTTAGCAATGTCCTTTAAAACTAAATATGTGCACTTTAATAGACATTTTCAGCCTTTTGCATTTTTAAGAAAGATATATAAGGCAACACTCAATACTCGAAAGAAAGACCATTAATGAGTTTTATAAAGTATTATTTGACTCACCTAGCTTTACTGCAAATATTTGTCCTGGAGTATGTTATCATGCTTTAAAATATCAGTACAATAAAACACATTGATCCATCAACACGTTTGTTCAGCAACTATAATGTGTTGGTACTGTCAAACTTAATGTTGTTCTAGATCTCAAGCCTGAAATGTGCTCTTTTGTTCCAAACAAGATATTCTTTGTAATGGTTTAGGACATACAAGCTCCTAGGTAGTTAATAAAGAGACTTTACTCTTCTTAAAATTTATCATTGAGGTGTTATATATAAAAGAACATATTTCAAAAGTTTACATCTTGGTAAATCTTCACCAAATATATAATGGTACAATCAACAGCCAGATTAAGAAGGAGAGCTTTACAAGCTTCCCCAAAACCTCCCATTTCCTTTTCTTAGTCATTCTGTCTTCATTGATAAATATTATCTTACTTCTAATTGCATAAAGTTCCATTTGATGTCATGCTTTATGTAATGGAACCACATACTATATATATTCTTTTGTGACGTATTTTTTTCTAATATTATGTTTATGGGATTCATACACATTGCTGTGTGTAGTTGTAGTTCAATTTCATTGCTATTAGTATTCCATTGTGGGAATATATCTCCAATGTGTTAATCTATTTCTCTTTTCTGGAATTGGAACGGTTTAAGTATGGGCCAAGTAGTGATTCTAGGAACATTATAATGCATGCATTTTGGTAAACATATGTATATATAACTAGAAATGGAATTGCTGGGTCACATATACTTATTAATTTGCAAGTAGATTTTCAAAATTGAAAAATCAAACAGTGGTACCATAAGACTGGGAAGCTATTGATATCTTCACCAGCAATTAACCAATAGCTCAAGAAAGGTGCTTATTGACATTTTAGGTGCTTTCAGTGATCTTATAATTTGGCACTCAGTTGTGATCTTTGATGGTTTTGGCAAATTTT
The DNA here is from genome assembly GCF_964194105.1 of Spermophilus citellus. Taxonomy (NCBI): domain Eukaryota; kingdom Metazoa; phylum Chordata; class Mammalia; order Rodentia; family Sciuridae; genus Spermophilus; species Spermophilus citellus. The sequence goes on along the minus strand of NC_138190.1, from coordinate 20,247,230 downwards.
ACAGTTTTTCAAATCTTCATTACCCAAGCATTGGGATAAAACCACTTCTGATCCACATTCTAACAGGCACACATTACCAGAAAAAATAAGCTCAATTTTGTCTTGAATTCTCTGTTTGCATACCATTTCTAAAGCTATTTTTAAATATTTAATTCCAAGTCTTTGTAATTTTTCCTTTAAAGAAATATTTCATTTTAACAATGATAGTCTTTTAAAAACACTTTTTCTTCTGAGAGATATTGCAATATTTTAAATACTCTTACTCCTTTAAATGTGTAAAGACCACATCATTTTCACTCTGGTTTCTTGCTTATAGAAAAATAAATTATTCCCACTATTTAAATCTGGAGTAAATAAGAACTGTATTGGAACTTCACTTAGCTGCTCTTTATTGACTCTATTTGAAGATAATATTTTTCTTTTAATTTTAGGTTGAACTGATATATTTTGAACCATCCTGCTTCAAGATAAATTATTTTAGTATACAAATAATCAATTCCTCTAAAGTAGTCTTCAAAATATCTTAGTGGCAATAGTAAGATGTCCTGTCTCCTTAAGCTATCTGTATATGCAAATCTTATTTTTAAATAAAATTAACATCTCAGGCTTTTGAAAACAATTCTTACTGAAACTTAATAATATTTTTGAAAGCATGCTTTCTCTTTATACCTAACTCAAGTGTTTAATGTGTTTAATCTGGCTTAGCCTTCAACTCAAAAAGAAAGGAAAGCTATAAGATAAATAATTTAACATTGTGGTACTTATTTAATAAAAGGGTAAAAAGGCAAGATGAGGGTAAGTAACTTTCATAAGATCATAAGCTATCAAATGATCTCAGGTAGTGTAACAATGAAGTCCACCTACTTAACTCCCATGCCATGTCTCCCAGTCTCATGGCTATGTCTATATATTCAATAGACTTGTAATTTATCCACTGATCCCACATAGAACTCTCAAGAACATTTTGAACATTTTGAGACTATGTACTTGCAGATGGGTTCAAAATGAAAATCAAACAATTTAGGTATCCATAATCCAAGAAAAAAAGATCTGCAATTATGTAATGCATAGTGTTTGAGGACAGAAAAATGTGTCCAAGATTCAGGGATTCAGAGAGAGCAGGTATAAGAATGAGAGGAATTGGATCAAGGGGACAAATTAAGATAAGGTTCAAATCATAAGTAATTACAACTCAGAAAGGATGTTTGCTAACCAAATACAAAACACCTATATTTCCTACCCAATCCCTAAGAATTAATGCTGAGTAAATCTTTTGTAGCATTGGTGGGAAATAATCACACACTGGTGGTATGTGTGGGCAGGAAGTCAATCCTACTTAGGAAAACATTTTCCTAATGCCAGGCTAGCATAGTAGCCCTGCAAAAATAAGTATAAACAAATCAAACACTAAATATCTTGAAATGGAAAAAAGGTGCAATTTCAGAGGTCAGATCCATTCCTGGTAAAATTCCCTTACTAAGCAGTTTTACATTTGGCAATATAAAATATTATTGGGAATCAAAATATTACAATGATTTCATAAAGTTTTGGGGTACCTATCTTTAAATAACCTAATTATTCTCCCCTACTGCCTTTTCCTACTCTCCTCTTTTTCAGTCATAAATCAGTAGGGAAGGATAAGAAAAATATTACAAAGATCAGAGACTGAACTTCTGGAGACGTCTATAATACTGTTAACCAAAATGCAGAATGGAAGAAGTCTAGGGTATGGAGATTAGATGTATCCACTGAAAAAACAAAAGTCTGTTCAGACAAGCTGAGAACTATGTCCAAGTTGTATAATGTTCTAAAGAAAATTGAATCATAATTCAGTGCTTCACAATTTCTTGTTTGGATAAAAAGGTATAACAACAACTTCTTCCCAAGATGGTAAGAGATTTAAATAAGACAAATGACAGTACCTGGTGTACTTTAGGCAAAGATGTTGACTAACTCAATCTCCTTTCTTTGAATAATTATACAGATTTTCATGTCTCTCTTAAAGCATAATTTACTTTCTATTCTGCATTATACTTGCTTCTTTATGCATTTAATCTCCTGTGCTAGAGTTCAAGTCCATTTTGAACAGAACATATGATATATGCCTTATTTACAAGTATCTTAGTTGATATTTAGTAAATATATATTTTAATGGCTAAGTTTAATAATATAATAAGTTTATTGAAATATAATGGAGCACACAATAATCAGGTAGGTGTCAGTAATGGAGATATTCAAGGTAGAAAATATATGGCAGTTCAAACCAGTGGAGAAAGAGCCAGAAAGCCACCATAACTGGTAGAAGGACCCAACAAGTGGATTGTGTTTATAGGAACAAAGCAAGACTCTAAGTTAAGGCTCTAGGCTGGGTTTAGGACTCCAAGTATAGGTGAAGGAGTAAAATCAAATTATTAGGAGAGAATGGGAGGAAATATGTGAACATATACATAGTTTTTCATACTAATAAATTTTCTTTAGAGATAATGACTTTGGCTCTGGAGTCAGCAAATTCTAGGTTTGAATCTTCAGTTTGTAGAGGTTTAACTGTAAGCAAATTATCTATTCCTTACCTACTATACGTGGAGAATAATAATGCCCACTTATGGCTATAATGGAGAATTAAAGAAAGTAATTCATGCTAAAACACTTAGTACAGTGGCAGGAATATAATAAGTGCCCAACAAATAATCAGTATTTATAATAATAATACTTACCATAATTATTTTCATTTTATAAATGAAATTATAGAATTTTTAGGATTTCAAATATTTTCCAAAGTGACATTAGCTAATAATTGCTGGAACCAGGTATCAAGCCCAAGCTGAACAGCCAGCAAAGCCTACACTGTTTCTACTGTGTTAGACTTAGTAAAAGCAAAGTATTTGGACAAACAAACAAAACAGAATAGTAATTCTTAGGACAGACCAGGCACATTACTAAACCTAGGAATGTTGTGTGTCCTCTTGAACTTCCTTGGCTTGACATAAGGATCAGTTTCATAGTTAGAGCCCCAACCATGAGGACTGAAAATTGATGTATTCATAGAGAGTCATTCTAGTCATTTCAGCTCTCCTTAAATGTTAGCAATGGTTCCTGGAAATATATTATTCCATTGGTCAGGAAAATATTAATTATTATAATTATTTATTGTTAGGAAGTGTAACAGTATATCAATAAGAGCGTGGCCCTTGCGTTAATATATATAAGGTTTTAAATTCTGGTTTTTCCACTTACTAACTCAAACTTTGGGGTTCAAATTGTTCATCTGTAAAAAGGCAACATTGAAAATAGATTCCTAATAAGATAGCTTTGAAAGCTAAACATAATAATGTATACAAGATACTTTCAGTAAATGTTAGCTATTGGGGGAACAGTATTAATGTATACCCGTAACTGGTTCTCTTCTCCTTTGACCCATAGGAGACTGATTTCCTATGAGTTGGGCATGGCCATGTAAGTAGCTCTAACCAAGGTAATGTAGATATAAGAATTTAGATTTATTATAAGCATTTAGATTTATCATCATATTGTTTCTTAGTATTGACTTGGTATCTATAACTGTCCTGAGTATGTTTTGTGTTATGTATTTTGCTCTATTTATCTATTACAACATATTAAATGTAAATTAAACTAAGTGTAGCTTTGGTAAACAATGAGTATTTTTAAAAGTATTTCATCACCTTTATTCACTAAATTATGGGACATTAAAATTCCATACTCTGGACAATTCAAGAGGTGAGAATTAAATAAGGTATGATTGTCTTCTAAAAGTATATAAAATGTACAATATGGCAAATTCATAAATGGAGGAAATTTATTTGAAAATGTTGACTATACATAAGCCCAGAAATCTACTCTACTCTCAAGACACAGAATAAAATTAAATTATTTTTAAAGAAGCTTTTGAAAGAAGCTATTGAAAACTTACAATGAGTGATGGATTATACAATGAAGAGTACAGAAAAGTCCCAAATGAACAAGCTTTACACTATTCTTTGTAAAACAGTGGTGAAAAGAAACAATGCAAATGTGACTAAATTAGATTTTTAATTCCATTTAATATTATCAAATGTCAGCATTATACTAGATACTGATATAGAGTATCTGCATTGGTTACAGAATATCATCAGCTTCAAGAAATAACTCTGAAAATCTCAGTTGCTTACCCAAAGTGTGTTTGTCTCTCATTCAGAGTTCAATATAAATGTTCAATATAAATGAACAGTATAAATGGTCAGGAGGTTCTCCTCCAAGTGGTAACTCACAATCATGTCTCCAACCACGTAGTGGCTGTGAATTAGGCTAGCTAATGAACAAGGAAAAGAGCATATGGCAAATGAAAAGGAAAACTTATGCATTCAGGCCTGGAAATACACTCAAATATATTGCCCAGAACTACTCAAATGGCTTCACCCAAATATAAGGATGTAGAAATGAAAATATGTAGTAATATACAATTAATATGTGTGTACAAGAAATTTTATGCTATTAAATATTGGACTTAAACTGTGAAACATGAGATTGAAAGTTTTCCAGAAATACAGAACAATGTGATAATACAGAAAGAAGTATGGGAAAATGTTAAGTGGAGTGAAGAATGAATATATAATGCTAATATATAAGACTTCAAAAAAGGCAAATAAAAATAGGAATGACAGGCAAGAAACAATGAGAAACAAAACCAAAACCAGGAACTCATTGTTAAATATATGTATTTAGTATGAAATATTATGCCTATATGAACCTGGAACTAAAGCCCCAAATAATAGAATTCAAATTTTAAGTGAGAAGAAGACTGGACAATAATGAAAGCATGCTGAGGTTTTTGTCTCATTTGCTGAAGTTATAATTACAGATTTATTAAGAAATTATATGGGACTGTGGATATAGCTCAGTTTGTAGAGTCTGGCATATACAAGGCCTGGCATGTACAAGGCCCTGGGCTCAATCCCTAGCACCAAAAAAAAGTATATGAAGTTAAATATTTGTTTTGGATATCTAACAATAACTTGCAGAATAATAAAAATAGAATATCAGAAAATTACAATAGAATAGACATTTGGAAATTTGAAAACAGGTGAAGAATATAAAACTTCAGTAATCCAACAAAAAAACAAAAAAGTAGAAAGAAAAATAGCATACCACACAGAAAAAAATAACAGTAGTTGACATGATTAAATTCAATTCCTTGAATATGTAAAAGTTTCAAAATCTCCCCTTGAAAAACCATAATACTGGATTTAAAACAAATGGTGCTTGGGTGTGGTGGCACATGCTTGTAATTCCAGTGGCTTGGGAGCCTGCAGCAGGAGGATCGCAAGTTCAAATTCAGCCTCAGGAATTTAGCAAGGCCCAAAGCAAGTTAATGACACATTCTCAAAATAAATAAAACAAGGTGGGGATGTGGCTGAGTTTTTAAGCACCCCTAGCTTCAATCCCTGGTACTAAAGCAAAAACAATAACAAATAAATGGTGGCCTTTTAAAAAAATAGTGTATATATAAGTGAGATCATGCAATCATTTTCTTTTTGTGTCTGGCTTATCTCACTAAGGTTGATGCCCTCCAGTTCTATTCATGCTATGACAAATGGCAGAATCTCCATTTTTAAAAAAGGCTGAAGAATATCTTATATATAATATAATATATGTGTAATATATGTAATATTACTATATATAACAATATAAAATCATATATATACACACATATATGTAGATTTATGTGTCTGTATATATATATAAATAATTAATCCATTAACCATCCATGGATACTTAAGTTGTTTCCACAGATTTACTATTGCTACACAGAAAAAGATAAATCTTATGATTTAGATGTGGTATTCTGCAAAAGCTCAAGTTCATGTGTGAGACAGTACAAGGAGGTTTGGAGGAGAAATTATGTGGACATAGAGTTAACCTAATCAGTGAATTAATCCCTGATGGGATTAACCGAGCTGTAACTAGAAGCAGGTGGGGTGTGGGCAGGGGGAAGTGGCTCATTGGAGGTGTGGCTACAGTGTATATATTTTGTTTCTGGAGAGTGGAGTCCTCTGTGCTTTCTGATCACCATTTGAACTGCTTCCCTTTGCCTCACTCTTCTGCCATGATATCCTGCCACACCTAGAACTCCAAGGAATGGAAACTGCTGTCTGTGGATTGAGACCTTTGAAACTAGGAGCCCCAAGTAAACTTTTCCTCCTACAATTGTTCTGGTCAGATCCTTTAGTCTTAGCAGCAAAAAAAAAAAAAAAAAAAAAAAAAAAACCAACTGACAAAAACAGTAAGTGAGATGCTATCTATGCTAATTTGCTTCACTATAGTAAACATTGTACTATTTATATTTATCCTGTAACATGGTTTTTAAGGACCCAACTCTGGGCCTTGTGCATGCTAGGCAAGCACTCTTCCACTGAGCTAAATCCACAACCTTTATATCATGTTGTATACTTTAAACATACATAACAAAGTTAGTTTAAAAATAAAAAATAGGGTGGAAACAACTTTGGAAATCTTAAAATAATGGAATATAAAAAATATATAGCAAGGGCTGGGGATGTGGCTCAAGTGGTAGCACGCTTGCCTGGCATGCGTGCGGCCTGGGTTCGATCCTCAGCACCACATACCAACAAAGATGTTGTGTCCGCCGAGAACTAAAAAATAAATATTAAAAAAAAAATTCTCTCTCTCTCTCTCCTCTCACTCTCTCTTTAAAAAAATATATATAGCAAAATAAAAAGTTTATTCTCAGCAAAATAAACAATCTGTGAGGTGAACAGAGAGCCTACATCCTGGGAGCAAATTTTTACCCCTCACACATCAGATAGAGCACAAATCTCTAGGGTATATAAAGAACTCAAAAAACTAAGCACCAAAGAAATAACCTAATCAACAAATGGGCCAAGGACCTGAACAGATACTTCTCCGAAGAAGAGAAGTATACAACCAAACAACAAATATATGAAAAGATGTTCATCATCTCTAGCAATTAGAGAAATGCAAATCAAAACTACTATAATATATCATCTCACTCCAGTCAGAATGGAAGCTATTATGAAGACAAACAACAATAAGTGTTGGCGAGGATGTGGGGAAAAAGGTACACTCATACATTGTTGGTGGGACTGCAAATTGGTGCAGCCAATATGGAAAGCATTATGGAGATTCCTTGGGAAACTGGAAATGGTTCATCATTTGACCCAGCTATCCCTTTCCTTGGTCTATACCCAGACTTAAAAATAGCAGCTGCTGCAGTCTGGTTGGACACAATTCAGGAGCCACTTGTCAAAAGAAACGAACTTTATTTTTAGAACCACACACCAAACCACACAGCTCCTCTTCAGAGCCCAACTGCCACCACTGGCTTCCTACCAGCCTCTCAACCTCCCCCACTCCTCCTGCTCTTGAGGCCGATTGGCTGGGTCGCGTGGGCAGAGCCAAAAAAAGTCCCCTAATGAGCAGCTCCGTGGTCTGAAAGGGCGGGAAAACAGCCTAATGAGTATCACCGCAGAGGAGCCAATCAGTTGGCAGTTAGAAGTTGCTGGGGCCGCTATGAGCCAATCATCAGCTGGCAGCTGGAAGTTTGCTGGGGCCCCTTCAGCTGTGGCTCTCAACATCTCCCCCTCTCTATTTAAACAACAAGCATGTGGCTTAGGGACTGTGCCTGCCTTAGGTGGTCCAATAGTACATATGGTCCTTACCCGTGATCGGATGAGCTGACCTCAAGGCGTCAGCCTCCTGTCTTAGGTTGGTACCATTGCAATTGGATCTTACCCATTATTGACTACCAGTTCAGCATACAGCCACACCTGTGGATAGGTCTTTGTACCAGCGGGGAGTGAGGTTCTTTGCCTCGCCTCTGTTGGCCCCCAAATTTTAGCTGAACGACCATGACAAGCAGAAGGGAGGAAGATACACCAAGCCAATTGACGGCTCCTTTTGGAAAAATTGTACCACCGATGACACCATCAGCAAAAATACCCCAACACTACGAAAAGTCGCTGCACCAACAGATAGTTCACAATGCATACAAGTGAGTTCACAATGCATACAAGTGATACATAGTCCAGGGAAGTTCTGCAAGCAGTTCAGTGATGGCTATTGCAGAAGCTGTAGATTGGTTTTATCTTTGTCTTCACCGGCACTGGTATGAAGATAGGAATTCTGGCAATGATGGCTAAAGAAAAAATTATGTAACATTCCAGAAGGCACTAAAAGAAAACAATTTTCTTAACAATTTACATTATCTTGAACAGAATTATTAAATATAATGAAAAGGAAAGGTGAAAGTAAACAAACAGATCTGTTAACCTCCTTTTTTGTTCACATTTTAAAACAATCCTCAACAGCTGTTTACCCAATTTAAATTAAACCATTTAAATCACGTGAATAAAAAAAAAAATATTTGGATCCATTTTTTCATGAGCTCTCATCATATATGATATATGGACATACGTACATACAAACATACAACATAAAACACAAGTGTGCACACATAATATAATACGTACAACACATAACATAATACTAAAGGCCTTATAACTTTTTACAGGTGAAATCTCCATTGCAGTGTTTAAAAACTCTATAGTAAAAAAATAGAACTGATCAGCAAAACATTAACCTAGGTCTGTATGAGGTCAAAAAACAAAATAGAACTTCATGATGTGGGAAAGGGTAATAATAGATGTTGAAAAAAGCATCCTGGTTCTGTCGCAGATATATGGATAGTCAAACTGGAGTTTTGGATATCAGCTGTTACGGATTTGAGCCAAATCATCTTCTTTTTGGTCTGTAGAAATCGCTTTAGTTAATCTCGCTGGAATCCAAATCGGCTGCTGTTCTCCCTGTTGAAACACACAAACAGACCCCCGACTCCAGACAATTACTGGGTCAGGACCTTTCCATTGTCCTGTTAGAATATCCTTCCAAAGTACCTTGGGCTTATGTACATTTTTTGGACACATAGGCCTTTCCGCAGCACTAAGCCCTGATGAATCCAAATTTAAAAAGTTTAGAGTAAAAAGGGTTATTTTAATTTTATCTTTGGGGAATGTATACCCCTTCCCAATTCCTTCTTTTTGCTTTAATAAGTACATTTTAATAGTTTGATGAGCTCTTTCAACTATGCCTTGTCCCTGTGGATTTTATGGGATTCCTGTTATATGAGAAATGCCAAATGATGAGCAAAATTGTTTAAAAGAGGTAGAAGTATAACCAGGGGCATTATCTGTTTTTAACTGTTTTGGAATGCCCACAGTGGCAAAATTTTGTAAGCAATGAGCTATAATATCTTTAGTTTTTTCTCCGGCATGAAGGGAGCCCATCAAAAATCCAGAAGAAGTATCAACTGTAACATGTAAATATTTTAATTTTCCAAATTCTGGCAAGTGTGTGACGTCCATCTGCCAAATATGGTTAGGTATCAGTCCTCTAGGATTGACTCCAAGATTAACTTGTGGTAAAAAGGTCACACAATTTTGACATTGTTTTATTATTTGTCTAGCTTGTTCCTTAGTTATTTTAAAACACTTTTGTAAAGTATTAGCATTGACATGGAACTTTTATGAAAATTTGTAGCTTCTTCTAGTGTAGAGAAAATATGTATGGCATGTGTAGTTTTATCTGCTAAATCATTGCCCAAACTAAGGGCTCCAGGCAATCCTGTATGTGCCCTGATATGTCCTATAAAGAACGGATCTTTTCTGTCCCAGATTAGACTTTGTATAGTGGAAAGCAAAGAGAAAACAGTAGAGGAAGGGGAAATCCTACCAGCATCTTCAAGGGATATTATAGCATTAACTATATACTGACTATCGGAAAATAAATTAAATACAGAATCTTTAAACATCACAAAAGCTTATAATACTACATTAAGCTCTACCTTTTGAGCTGATTGTTTGGGTACTAAAAATGTAAAAGTTTGATCAGGTGTAACTATTGCTGCTGTACCATTATTTGACCTATCAGTGAATATATTTAGAGCATTCATGATAGGTGTTTTTCTTGTCATTTTTGGAAAAATAACAGGATGCAATGACCAAAAAGACAATAAAGGATTAGATGGTAAGTGGTTATCAAATGAAACATTAGATTTGCACATGATTATTGCCCAATTATTTAACTCATTAGCTAACTCATGAATTTGATTCATAGTATATGGAGTAATAATTTTATTGGGAGAAATTCCAAATACTCCCTTTGCTGCTTTTATTCCTTTGAGTATTGATTGTCCTACAGCCTCAGGATACCTAGTAAGAATAGTGTTAGGAGAATAAGATAAATGTATCCATAATAATGGACCTTCTTGCCAAAATACTCCTGTAGGAATATTTTTTGTTGGTAGTACAATAAATAATAAAGGCAAACTTATATCAATTCTATCCAAATGCATAATTACCATATATGTTTCAATGATTTTTAATGCCTTTCTTGCTTCAGGCATTAACATTCGAGGTGAATTTGGATCTGATGGACCTTTTAGGATATCAAATAAAGGTCCCAACTCTCCTGTTGGTATACCTAGACAAGGCCTTATCCAATTTATGTCTCCAAATAACTTTTGAAAGTCGTTAAGTGATTTGAGTTGATCTACTCGTATTTGAATTTTTGGTGGACGGACCATGGTTGAGGATAATAGAACCCCTAAATAATTAATTGGAAAATTTAATTGTACTTTATCTATTGCTATCTCTAGATTATAATTTTTTAATAAGTTTGTAAGAGTGGCATAACATTCTAGCAATGTGTTTTTATCTTTGTGTGCTAATAATACATTATCCATATAGTGAAATATTTGTAGTTCAAGATTTTGATTTCCAAGTGGCTGGATTACTTTGTTAACACAAATTTGACACATAGTTGGGCTGTTAGCCATCCCTTGAGGGAGGGAGATTCATATCTCTGATCAGGACCTTCATGATTCAGTGCAGGGATAGTAAATGCAAAACGTGGACTATCCTCAGGATGAATTGGAATTGAAAAAAAAATCTTTAATATCTATAACTAAAACATACCAGGTTTTTGGCAAAGCAGACAATTGAGGAATCCCCGATTGAGCAGGCCCCATAATAACCATCTCATAATTAATGGCTCTTAAATCTTGCAATAATCTCCATTTACCAGATTTCTTTTTGATGACAAAAATGGGAGTATTATGGGGAGATACAGAAGGTTGTATATGTCCTTCCGCTAATTGTTGTTTGACCAGGTCATGGGCTGCTTGTATCTTTTCTTTAGTCAGGGGCCACTGAGGAACCCACACTGGTCTTTCTGATTTCCAAGTAATTTTTATTGTCTCAGTGGCCCTTTGTGAAAATCCAACCCATGTCTGTCTGTTCCTTGATCTATTTGTATTGGTGCTGCTATACCTTGTTCTTGTTTTTCTAATCTTTTTCCTTTCCTAAAACCTTGCCTAGCCATAATAGTGGGTGCATTTTGATTGATGTTATTTGTTAATGTCAAACCTAATTGATCTAGGACATCTCGTCCCCATAAATTTACGGGAAGATGATCCAATACATATGGTTATATAGTTCCTTCACATCCTTCAGGATCCTTCCAATCTAATACCATTGCACTTCTATGGGGATTAGTTGCCACTCCTAGGCCTTGAAGCATATGAGTGGCTTGTTGTAATGGCCAATGTTTTGGCCATTCTTGACGAGATATGATGCTAAGGTCTGCACCTGTATCCATTAGCCCATTAAATTCATGTCCTTGAATATTTAGTTTTAGCATGGGGCGAGAATCTAAATTTAAAGAAAGCATAGCTCAATCTATATCTGTGGAGCCTAATCCCTTGGAACCTCTTTCTACAGTATGACTGGAAAATTTATCATGCAGGCTGGGTATTATTATTAACTGTGCTATTCTATCTCCTGGTGAAATTACTGATATACCCTTTGGAGAACTGGCTATAATTTTTATTTCACCTTCATAATCAGGATCAATTACACCAGGACTTATCATAAGTCCTTTTAGAGTAGAAGAACTGCGTCCTAATAATAAGCCTACTGTTCCTTTGGGAAGAGGTCCTTTTACCCCTGTGGGAATGATTTGAACTCCCATCTCTGGAGTTAGTACTGTTCTGGCGGAGGCGCAGATGTCCAACCCTGCGCTCCCTCTGGTTTGTCTGATGAGGGAGCTAATGGAAAATGTGTCCTGGGCACTACCCTGATGGGATTGCTGGGTTCCTCCAGTGCTCTGTATATTTGTGGTTTTGGGCCCCGGAGCATTGGGCCTCCCTGTCCATATTTTGGCAATGGAGCCCGATGCCTTTCTCCACGATATCGTGGATAAACACGTGGTCCTTGTTCATTTTTTGATAATGGAGTGCCCTCTATGGTGGCTTGAGAACGGCATTCATTAGCCCAATGTCTCCCTCTACAGCATCGTGGGCAAATACCCAGTATTCTACTCCTTTAATACCTAGTTTTGTTAAACCCTCCTCCTATGGGGCAATTCCTTTTAAAATGTCCTGTTTGTTCACAATTGTAGCATGTTCTTGGCCTGGCATCTAAAGCCTGTTTTACTGCAGCTGCCATGATTTGCCCTTGTTCATTAATGTCTCTGGCATCTAAAACCTGTTGTACTGCAGCTGCCACGACTTGCCCTTGTTTATTAATGTCTCTGGCATCTAAAACCTGTTGTACTGCAGCTGCCACGACTTGCCCTTGTTCATTAATGTGTCTACATAATTTAATATATGTGTTTAAATCTTCATGTTTCCATGGTCTAATGACTTCTCTGCACCAACGATTCGCTTGCTCATAAGCCAGTTGTTTTATTAATGGCATTGCTTGTTCTGTATTCCCAAAAACTCTGGTAGCCGTTTGAATAAGCCTATCTACAAATTCAGCATAAGGTTCATTAGCTCCTTGTATTACCTTAGATAATTGACCTTGTAAACTTCCATGTCCTTGTAAAGTCTTCCATGCCCTAACCGCATCTACAGCAATTTGTGCGTATACGCCAGGATCATATGCAATTTGTTGCTGCTGATCCTCATAAGGTCCCTTTCCTAACAACATATCTAGATTTCTCTGAGGATAACCAGCTGCTGCATTTTGCCTAGCCGACTCCTTGCAAAATTCCTCATTGGCAACCTTCCATAATAGGTATTGTCCTCCATTTAGCACAGCTTTACACATATTAGCCCAATCTGCTGGTATCATGTTCAAGTTGGTAATGGATTCGACCATGTTTACAGTCAAGGGTGCTTGAGGACCATAGGTTGTTACAGCCTCTTTTAGCAGCTTCACTTTTTTGAAATTTAAAGCATGGTGAATTCGCTGCCCTCCTACCTCAAATACAGGGCATACTTGAGATCCTGTCTCAGGATCCCAACTATCAACTTTGGGGGTTGGGGGCCTCCCAGCATATGGAGGTGGCGCTGTTGGTTGGACACTTACGCCCTCTGGTGATAGAAAGGTGTTAGTAGCAGTCTCCTGTAGAGGTGGAGCTGTTGGTTGGACACTTACACCCTCTGGTGATAGAAAGGTGTTAGTAGCAGTCTCCTGTTGTAACTTTTCCCCTGATGGCTTTTTCTGCTCTAAAGTCTCTTCCTTTGTCTCACTAGTTCGAGAGACCTTCTCTTTTACTTGAATCTTTTCCTCTGTCTGACTAACTAGAGAGACCTTCTCTTTTACTTGAATCTTTTCCTCTGTCTGACTAACTTGAGAGACCTTCTCTTTTACTTGAATCAATATGTCTTCTCCTTCCTCTACCATTGTCTAACTGAAGGCTTTGGACTAAGCAAACAAGATAAAAACATCCACAATGGCAATGTGCCAACTGGCAGAGTCCCTGGGCTTTTCTTTTCTATTCTTTTTAAATCTTCACCATAATGGTTCCATTGTGATATATTTAACAACTCCTCCTTAAAAAGCCATGGGCTACATTTTTGTATTGTATCAACGTATGCCCTGACTGTTCTTGATTTTACTGAGATGCCTCCTTCCTCTAACAATTTACTTAACACTCTTTCGGTTTGTTTTTTACTAATTTCTGATCCCATAATTCTACTATAATACAACCCAACAAGATGACGCCAAACAAAACCGAGACAGAATGAAACAAAAATGGAACAACAAAAAATCATTATATCAGCCTTTCTATCCTCCTGAAATGTCCATCTGTCCTTTCTCCCTATCTGTTCCTCAGAGGCAAATAGTTTTTCCTCAGATGTGAGCAGTTTTTCTTCCGTCTCACTCATCTCCAGGGACAGGCAACTTAAAACAAAAGCGAAACAAAACAAAAGAAGAATCTTAAAATGGCTACCCATCCTCTCGCCCTGCCCTCAGGGGCGAGCAGTTTACCTTATCACTTACCCTCAGTCATTCCCCGTATGGGCCACCAAATGCCGCAGTCTGGCTGGGCACAATTCAGTAGCCACTTGTCAAAAGAAACGAACTTTATTTTTAGAACCACACACCAAACCACACAGCTCCTCAGGAAAAACCTTCAGAGCCCAACTGCCACCACCGGCTTACCACAAGCCTCTCAACCTCTCCCACTTCTCCTGCTCTTGAGGCCGATTGGCTGGGTCGCGTGGGCAGAGCCAAAAAAAGTCCCCCAATGAGCAGCTCCGTGGTCTGAAAGGGCAGGGAAACAGCCCAATGAGCATCACCATAGAGGAGCCAATCAGTTGGCAGCTAGAAGTTGCTGGGGCCGCTGTGAGCCAATCATCAGCTGGCAGCTAGAAGTTTGCTGGGGCCCCTACAGCTGTGTCTCTCAACAAGCAGCCACATCCATGTTTATAGCAGGACAATTCACAATAGCTAAACTGAGGAGCCAACCTAGATGGCCTTCAGTGGATGAATGGATTTAAAAAATGTGGCATATACACACAATGGAATTTTACTCAGCAATAAAAGAGAATAAAATCATGGCATTTTCTGGTAAATGGTTTGTGTTGGAGAAAATTATGCAAAGTGAAGTTAGCTAATCCCCAAAAAACAAATGCTGAATGTTTTCTCTGATATAAGGAGGCTGACTCATAGTGGGGTAGGGAGGGGGAGCATGGGAGGAATAGATGAATTCTAGATAGGGCAGAGAGGTGGGAGAGAAAGGGAAGGGACATGGGATTAGCAAGGATGGTGGAATGTGATACACATCATTATCCAAAGTACATGAATGAAGACATGAATTGGGGTCAACATACTTTATATACAACCAGAGATATGAATAATTGTGCTGTATATGTATAAATAGACTATAAAAGAACTCAGCAGTCTAGAGAAATAACTATCACATGGTAAAAATAAATAATCATAATGGTGGCCCAAAGCAATATGTCTAGAAATGTGATAACACAATTCTAAATTATGAAAATTGAGTATGGGAATTAAAAGAGGATTTAGAATTAAGTGACTATCAAAACATGGTATATCCAAAGCATTCAGATGTAGCAAGTGATGCTCAGAACTTCACATCCTTAAATATGTATATTAGAAAAAAATTGTAAGAGAGTGAAGATAATTTGAGCTATTAATTCTAAAACTCAGAAAAATATCCAAAAAATAAATAATTTACAAGAATAAATTAATAAAGAGAAAAAGCAGATATTAACAGAAAAATTTTTCAAAAGATTACCCAAAAAACTAAATCTGAATATTCAGAAAGATTAATAAGTATATCAGGCACTTAAAGCCACTTTTCACAAATTCTAGGCCCCATTTTAACTCTAGATATCACTATAAAACTTAGCTTTATTCAGGTATCAACTGTATTGCAAACTTTACTTCTTGCTTTCTACATAGGGTATTTTTAATTCCTTGGAATAGGGAATCTACAGTAATGAATTCTGCTCTTATTATGGCCAGCCTGTATGCACAAGTTTGACAACATGTCAATGGGTTGGAGTTAGACCAATGGGGGATTAGAGATAGTGGACACATGTTCCCCTTTTCCTTGCCTTGGATACACAATTCAGAAACACATTTCACATTATACTACAGAGGGTCATGGAAGGTCAAACCTAGTCACACACAGTTGTGATTTACCCCCAGAAGATTCTCTTTGATTTGTTTTACATAGACCTTGTTTTACTTTTCATAGTCTCCCCCATTATTGTTTACTAGGATCATTTTCCAAAATAAAACTATACATATATTTTCTCTACTTTCTGAGGTTAGGATTGGGGAGGGCTTAGAATAAGACAGTAAGTATCACAAAAAAAGAGAAACAAGCTAAGTTGAATGATAAACTTTAAATGATAAAATATTTAATATAAAGGCTGGAGATGTGTCACACTGGTTAAGTGCCACTGGGTTCGATCCCCAGTACCAAAAATATATATATCAGGCATATATATATTTTCGATTGTACATGGAAAAAGTAGGGTTATAATTAGGGTAGGCTGCTGGGCTATATATAAAGAGCCAGGGATTAGGGGACAGAGGACTCCCTATCTCTATATAAAGAACTAAGGAACTAGGGTTATATTAATATTACAGCTGGAAGGAATGCTAAGACTGAAATGAAGAGCAAAAGAAAAAGGGACTATGCTGTCAAAACAAATAGGAGTACCTGGCTGAAAACGTAGATTGAGAAGTAGGATTCTTCATGTTAAGAAACCAGAAATTCTGGGTTATTTATGTATAGATGATGGGAAAGAGGTTGGAACAGGGTTAGGGTTAGGGAAATATATATATATATATATATATATATATATATATATATATATATATACACACACACACACACACATATACACACACACATACATACACACATATACACACATACATACATATATGTGTGTATATATATACAATATAATATATAATATATATGCATATATATTCAGACATATACATGCATATATAGGTACTGGGGATTGAACTCAGTGGCATATATATATATATATATATATATACACACACACACACACACACACACACACACACACACACACTTATATACATATTTATATGTATATGCATATATACACACACACACACTCCATAAATAGGAGTTGAAGCAAGTTGTTTCACATTGGTTTCAGAACTGTGTTACAGAATGTCTTTGTTTGTTTGTTTTGGTACCAGGGATTGAATCCAGGGGCACTTACCACTGAACCAGATTCCCAGCCCTTTTGTTTTTTACTTTAAGACAGGGTCTTACTAAGTTCCTTAAGGTCTTGCTAAATTGCTGAGGCTGGCTTTGAATTGCCTCAGCTTCCTAAGCCCCCGAGATTGCAAGCATGCACCACTGGTCTGGCTTGGAGTTTTAAAATGTAAAGAAAATAAACTGCAATTCCCCTGTGCCTAGGAAAGTGAAATGAGCTTCAAACTATTTTAAAAATTATTTGGTAACTGGCTTTCCTAAGCCATGAATGAGGATTACCAAAGGGAAATAAAACAACTAACCCTGCCTTATACATAGTTTTAGTGGGTTTCAATTTGAATAATTAGGTTATACCTCAGAAATGGCCCCATGAGGCCTTCCACATCCTAAGGAAAACAACTCCCAAAGATAACATTACATATCAAACAAGGAAATAAACCACCATAATAGAGAGTCAGCCAAAATCACAAAAGGAATTAGCTGCAAGAGGCTTTTAAATACATGTTAAAAATATAATTTATTCATTAAAAAAGAAAGATTAATGGATGTAATAATAAGTCAATTTTATTTTGTGCCTCAGTAATCCTTTAAATATATTCCAAGAGGTAACTTTTTCTTTTACCCTTCAGTAAAAACTCAGGCAGAGCAGGAAATCGATACCAAAGTTCCTTACAATCTCACGCACAAACATATAACATATTCACAAATGTCTCAATTCTGAAAACAGAATATTACGCCCTTGAAATAATGAAAACTGAATTATATTTAAAGTTAAATCTTCTCCTCTTCTCAAACTGGATTTTGCCAGTGTGAAGTGAGGAAGAGTAAGTAAAGACAGAAAAACAAATAAGTGATGTAATTGCTTTTACTGTCATAGGATGCCCCACACTCTCTGGGCCTAGAAAATACTTTGTGTCAATTCTTTCTCTTGTAGGTATTTTAAATATATTCTTCCAAAGTTTCCATTGAGAATATTCACTTGTACTTCTCATGACATAGGGAACTCCCTTTGAGGTAGCCCATTCTGTACAGACTCTATTTTTGTCCTATGGCCCTTCAAGTTGTCCTTTGGACAAGATATAAAAGGATATCAGTCAAATCTGTCTCCTCAGCTGACTCACAAATATCTCAATTATATCTTTTGAAAGTACCCACCAAATTCCACGCAGCCACCTCTTTTCTAAGCCCCAACACCAAGCCTCTCAGATATAGATTTCTCAGCTATGTGTCAGATGGCTGCCCACTCTGTCTCTACAAAGCGGGGGACTTTTTTGTTTGTTTGTTTGTTTCTGTCAAATGTCTTCTCACCTGTGGTGAAATAAGACAGAACCCCTCATGTTTCCTCCTTAGTGGCATGAGTTCACAACATGCTAGCAATTCGCTAGCAATTCGCCCCCAAGTAATCTGAAATACCAACCTTTTCTCAATCACTATTTAAGACAAGGTCAAAATTAAGCCATAAATTGTTGGAGGCTAGAAATAAAGCCTTTAATTTTTACTTCATATTGACTGTAAATTATTAAAATAGACTTTTTTTATATTATATACAACATATAGAGTTTGGTTGTATCACTACCCTATTTGTTAGAACAAAATTAAGAATGAATCAAGTCCAGTTTTTTTTTCAGCTAAATGACTTCAACAAAGCAATTATTACATCATAAGAAATCTACTCAGTTTTGACTTTAGCTGACTATCTTTTAACGGGAATCACACTGTAATAACTATGTGAGGATTTTTTCCTTATATTCAACATACCCCGTGAATTCTTTCTTAATTCAAGTCAGTTCATTTCTGAAGAGCTTTTGCAGTTGCTTTAAGTTGTGATTTCAGTTTATCTTTGTAATTTTTGACAACCAGGGAAATACAAACAGGAAAGACCAATGTTAAAGGCAAAGAAGAATTTGATGGGTGGGGAGCAGCCTAATATGTATCTTTTTTGAGTACTTGCAAACATTTTGCTGTTGCACCTTTTCATTAAAAAAAAAAAGATCAAAGAACACTTCATGATGAACACTCATATGACCAAGGCTCGCTATACTCATTGTGGGAACATTTATATGTTTGTAAAGACATAGAATAGCATCTGGAAGGACACCAACCAATCATACATCTGTAGACACTAATTGGATCAATTCTGGGTCAGTTTTGATTAATCTGTCTCTTATTTATGGGTCTTATTTTCTTCATTCTTTGCACACCTGATAAATTTTGACTGGATTTCTGATGTGAATTTTACATCATTTGGTGTATGACCTGGCTCCTGGCTGACCTGATTCACCCACTGCCTGCATAAGAAGTAGGCAAAAGGTGGAAGAAGGAAAAAATGAAATTTGTGTAGTTTGATTAAACTAGTAAGCAGTTAGACTGTTTCTCCCCAAGGGTCTCCTAGAAACAGTTAAACAGTTACAATTTGTAGAAACAAAAGCCAGGTAATTGATATATATATATATATATATCATGGATTTAGTTGGCCTGAAGAGGGGGCAAAATGGGGGATTAAAAAGACAGGAATTGCACACATGTAGTAGATTTAGTTAACCTGTGCTAGACAGGTGGGTTGGAAGGAGGCAGTCTTCATTTACAGCCTTCTTGGCTTCCATCAGGCCATGGGGTGGCAGCCTCTCAGCTTCCATTCACAGCATGAGGAAGTTGTTTTAATTTTAGAATGGCCCCAAATTCAGTCTGTTTCAGCTGTTAGATATTTTTTTGTATCCCTAAAATATTATTGAGCTTTATTCTGAGATGCCATTAAGTTATTGGAAGTAGTTTGATCTTTTTGAATCATTCTTTTAAAATTCACTTGAAACCAGCATAGCAGTGGTCTAGGGTTTAGTATTCCTTGCTACCAAGGCAAGACTTTTCTGTGTACTCTACTTAATGTCTCATCAATCATAAAGCTTTCCAATCTGATTGGTGGAAATAGGCACTATTCATACTTGTATGTATTCTGGGTAGTTTTACCTTTGCTTTTTTCAAGTTTTTTTCTTTCCCCTGCCTTGGGTGGTATCCTCACATGCATGTGCTGATCAGAACTCAGCTGAATATTTGGATAGAATTATTTGCATACTTTTTGGAGTAAACTGAATTTTTTCTCTTTGGTGCTCTGTCCTGCAATCTGTAGTCACTTTAGTCTCAGGATTCTCAGCTTTCTCCTCAAATTAGTGAGTCTAATGGACTCTGTCTCTTTATCTGCTCCCATATGCCCACTTTAACACTATTGAATGGAAACCCTAAGAAGGAATTAAGCTGGGTCTATCATATGGTCTCTTATCTCTCAGAGATCTCTGTTCTTCATCACCTGATGTCCAGAGTTTGTTTATATTTTTTCTAATTATTGTTCTTCTTTCAAGCAGGAAGGTAAATCCTGTCACTGACATTCCTTCTTACCTAGAAATGAAGTTACTCTATATTTTTAACCCCTTACGTCCCAAGTTTTCAATTCCATATAAGATGATAGTACCTAATGAATTAAGAGAGAAGGAAAACACACACACACACACACACACACACACACACACAGTTGAATAGGGGGATATAGATGTCTGTGTTCTGTGTGTGTGTATGTGATAAATCCGAGTTTCATGTTTTTCTTTATCTCAGAGACTGTCAGACCTTTTCCAATGCAGCTACTAAAGCTGCTTAAATTGACTGCTAATGATTCTACTGTAGCTGCTACCAACTTTTGTGCCCATTTTTCTCTCTGTGAAATTGATAACTGTTTTATGAAGCTCCCAAGAGAATCTGGAACACTCTAAGAGTTTGAAACAAGCTTCTCTGGGATGTACTAGAGGAGAATCCCAAGGCACGACTAAGCATTACACAAAAATGCCCTGACTTTTATCCCTCCAGAGACTATAGGTAACTCTCCTACATGTGTGGAAACTTTTCTCCTACACTATGCTTAAGACTTTCCAGAGTCCTTGAATTCTAGCATTGATATCAAATAATTGGCCTAGAGATTGCATTGTCACTGTAAACATTTTACTACCCCCTTTCCACATTTCTTCAGGTAGGTTTCTTACTGTGTTTAATTAATTTGTATATTTTAAATACCCTTTGTTAATTTTATACTGCAAGCTATTCCCAAAATCTGAGATCTTTTCTTGATGAATGATATAAAATAAGATTTTCCCATTTGAAAGGGAGATTATAACACCAGTGAAAATTTAAAGGCCTGTTATGATCAAAATACTTGCTCTCTAAGAATAAAGGAACAAACTTAAAGCTTCCCATATGACATTTATCAACTTACCTTTTGATATGGTTTTAATGTGAGTTGTCCCCCAAAAGCTCATGTGTGAGACAATGCAAGAAGGTTCCGAGGAGGGGCTGGGTTTGTGGCTCAGTGATAGAGTACTTGTTTAGCATGTGTGAGACCCTGGGTTCGATCCTTAGCACCATATAAAAATAAATAAAAAATAAATAAATAAAGGAAATATGTCCATCTAGAACTAAAAAAATATATATTAAAAAAAAGAAGGTTCAGAGGAGAAATGATTGGGTTGTGAGAGTCTCAACACAATCAGTGAATTAATTCCTGATGGGATTAACTGAGTGGTGACTGGTGGCAGGTGAGGTGCAGCTGGAGGTAGTGGTTAATTGGGGGCGTGGCTATAGGGTATATATTTTGTATCTGGAGTGTGAAGTCTCTCTCTCTCTCTGTGCTTTTTGATCACCATGATGTGAGCTGCTTCCCTCTGCTACCCTCTCCTGCCATGATGTTCAGCCTCACCTTAAGCCCTGAGGAACGGAGCTGGCCTTCTATGGACTAAGACCTCTGAAACTGTGAGCCCTCAAACTATTCCTCATTACAGTTGTTCTGTTCAGGTTCTTTAGTTCTGGTCAGATCCTTTAGTCACTGCAGCAAGAAAAAGCTAAGACACCTTTAATAATGAACATTAATAATTAGAGGCTTTTTATCTGCTCTTGTTTGTTCCTTCTCAGCTTTGATTCCTTTTGATCTTTGAGTCCTTTTAACTTTCTTTTGCACTTCAGAAAGGTTTATTTCACTTGTATCATCATGACCCCTTTAGCCTTGAAGTTTATTTACCCACCTCTGGAGTACCTTTGAATCTACTTAGTATCTTTATAGAAAAGTGATAGTAACAGTTGAAGATTTATATTATTTGGCTTTACATTTTTCTAATTCATTAATAATTGCCTAGTGGGCCCATAAAACTGAAAGCTGAGAAACTGAACAGTACATTCTTATTTGTTTTGTCCATAGAGAAACAAGTGTACTTTAAGATTTAATCCCAGAATCCTTTAAGAAACTGGTCCGCATGTCATTGACTTCCAACTGACAAGTCAATCTTTCAATTTAGGAGGATAATGCACCATCTTTCATAAGAAAAATCTTTTTCACTTTTGGGTTAAGAATATTATCATTGAATATTAACTTAAAGTGCACTTAATATCAGATGCTACAGATCAGACAAGAAGTCATTCATCATAGATTTACATTATATAAGCATTTAGATGGTATAAGTCACTGTATGTGTGGTCTTGGGGAACTGGGGGGTGAGAGAGAAAGAGACTAGTTACATGGAGAATATAATGATTATAAGATGAAGCCTTTCTGTTTTAAAGGCTAGATGGATCAATGGATAGATGGCATTGGAAAAGAACATAAATTATCTCAGTACAGAGGCAGTACAAAGAAAAGTTTGTATAGATTTATATTAAGCTAGAAATGCAGCAGTTTTTACTGCAATCTTTATTATTGATTGAAGTTTTAGTGTCTCACTTTTGTGAGGCTGAAATAAAGAATGTAAGTGGCCAGGAACCAGAATCAAGAACCAGTGAATTTATTAACAGTTATGAATGATTACAAAACATGTAAATATATTAAATATACAACTGGCTGTAAATATATTGAAGACTTCTTTAAAATCTGACAAGGCGTCAAAATATGTTTGAAATTGGGGAAAAGAGGAATCAAAGAAGAGTCTAAAATCATATATTTGAATCCAGTAAAGTAAAGAAGAATGATAAGGAGCCATCTTGTGGGAAACATGGAAAATTCAATACCTCACAGAATTTGGTAAAACTCTGGGGAAAAGAACAACATCCTTTCATGAAGATATTTAAATAACAGATATCCCTTCACCTGAATTAGTTTGAGAGCAACACTACCTGGAGCTAAGAAAAAAATGTACTGGAAAATACTTTACACTATTTTAAATCATAAAAGCCTAATCCATAACTCAGAGATCTGAGGTGGAAAATTCAGGTTTATTTTTTGTTGTTGTTCAATAAAAACTTCCTAAGGGGCTGAAGGTGTGCCTCAGTGATGGAGCACTTGCCTGGTATGTGTGAGGCCCTGGGTTCAATCAGTACCATAAATAAATAAATAAATAGTCCATTTACAACCAAAAATATTTTTTTAAAAAAACTTCCTAAGTGTTTAAAAGGTCTTAAGATAGCCAATGTGTATAGTAGTGAATGGAAAGGGAGAACCAGTGTGTTTAGTAGTGGACTTAAAGGCTCATGCATTAAGAAACTTCCCTTTCTCAGTATAGTGCTATGTAAGTAGTTGGCACTGCTGAAACACCATCCCTAAGCATTGTCCTCTCAGTTTTCATAAAGATTATAAAGATGATGTTTTCCCAAATTCCTATCACCATGTTTAGCTGTTCAGACACTCAGAGGCCACTGGCCATGGCCCAAGAGAGCACAGCTATGGCTCCTAGAGGCAGCAGCTCTTGGTGTCATCCATGTGATGCTGGTTTTGCAGGCATAACAAGTGTAAGATTATGGAGTCTTGGAGGTTTTCACTGAGATTTCAAAGGAAGGCTTGGGAGGTCACACAATGTGTGGAAGAGTCAGAATGCCTGTGGGCAGATCCTGAAAGGACAAACACATGAAGCTATGAGAGTGAGACCAAAGTTACAATGGAGACCTCAGGAAGTTAGAGATACCAGAAATGTGGACCACCTACCAAGGAAAGCCACAGGCAACAAGCAAAGCCAGCCTAATAGAGGGAGCAGCAGTTGGCAAGGGTCATGGGGTGGGGCACCCAAGTCCCTTGGAGCACACATCTTTTTTTTTTTTTAGAGTGAGAGAGGAGAGAGAGAGAGAGAGAGAATTTTTTAATATTTATTTTTTAGTTCTCGGCAGACACAACATCTTTGTTGGTATGTGGTGCTGAGGATCAAACCCGGGCCGCACGATGCCAGGCGAGCACGCTACCGCTTGAGCCACATCCTCAGCCCCCTTTTTTTTTAATTATTCTCATGGTATTAATTTTTATTTTTATTAAGGTATTACTTATATAGTGAAACAAGCAAATCCTAAGCATGCAACTTGACAAGTTTGTACATTGGGGTATATAATACTATAGAGTTAATCAAGAAACAGAACATTTCTAGGCCTCATGAAGGAGGCCTTATGTCCACTTAATAGTCAACACCCCAAGAAGAGAGAACTGCTATTTTGAATTTTATCAACATATATGAGCTTGTGGGAGCAGGGAACCCAGGGGCTCTCAGCAAATTCTTTCAAATGAATTTATATTTTTACAACCTTGATCCTTTGATGGATTGGATCTGGTCAGTTCCTGAAATGCCCTCAAGGCATCTTTCCTATTATCCTGATGCAAGGAACTTGATTTCTTTTTAATGATGCTAGTCTCTTCAACAGTTACACTTTATGTGAGCCTAACCCCAACTTTAGACTATTTTCTGATCAAACTAAAAGTCTTTAAATCTTTCAGGTCTGCTTTCTCCTTCTAAATCTCAGTGTAAGTTTGGCTAAACACAAACAACAATACCATGTCACCACCTGAATGTTGTCTTGCCTTGAAATGTCATCCACGAGATTAAATAGTCCATCATCTTTAAACTCAGCCTCACACAAAGTCTCACAGAATTAATAAAATGTAGACAAGTTAAAAAAAAAAGATTATAAAGAAGTGTGGGACCCATCCATTTCTACTCTTGTACACACTCTCCCAAATGACAAGAGCACATTATTCTAAAGAGTACACCCACACTGGGCACAGTGGTGTGAGCCTGTAGTCCCAGATACTTGAGAGACTGAAGCAGAATGATCTTTTGAGCCCAGGAGTTGGAGGCCAGACTTGGCAACATAGTGAAATATATAACCCTAACCCTAAAAATATACAAAGAATGTACCCAAATGTAGTCAGAATCTCTGAGAGCATTGGTGTAATTAGTTCACAAGGTCATTAAACATACCTTAGAATCATTAGAAACTAAACATGAAATTTAGTGAGATACAGAAAAAGACACCAAGTCAAAATATTTAAAATGAAAATAGCTATAGATTGTAATTCATGATCTTGATATGGTCTATTTCTTAAATACCTATTTAACCTTACAAGTTTAATTTTTACAAAAAAAGATGATTACTTAAAAACAGAGTAATAGTATATAAAGATTGTAAAATAGAATATAATCCCTAGATGTGTATGTGTATGTTTGTATATGTTTAGGTTAGAATGTAGACATGAGCTTATAAAGCTTATTTTAAGATACTGATCTTAATCATGTAAATTTGAGGATGTAAATTGTTTTTCATATACTTTTAAATTACTCTGGATATTCTTACAAAAATAATCATGTAGTCAAAAGGAATTCCTGCTTTTTTACTAAAATATTTTTTTGTGCTTCTATCTTATTTTTCTTATAGTGTTTTTTGTTTAATTTGTTGTTGTATCCTAGTAAAATGTTATGACTATGTGAACAATTATCACCATTATACCAATATTTGTTTCACAACTGGGAAGTAAGTATAATAAGAAAGAATGCTATAATAGATTAAATAAGATCATATAAAAAACCTGATATAAGTTGTCACCATAAATTAAATATGCATTGGATGCATCCAAATCACCATGATTAAAAAGGTAATAAATACTAAAAGTTTTAAAAATTTATGGCATATATTCAATAATGTATAAGCTACATAACGTAAAAATTACCTTTTTAATACAAAATTGAGGAAAATTTCTGTTTATCAATGTCATCTTTCTTCTTTGCATTGTCATAAATTGGAAAATTTGAAAGAAAGCACTTTTCCCCCTTAGAGGGCACACTTTTAAGTGGCATCAGCTACTTAATTTGTAATTAAATATTCATAGAATTAATATCAAATAAGTTCAATAATGTTGATAATCACAAAATGCAGAAGGATATAGTAATTACCAAGATACACACACCTACATACCATTATACATTCTACCAGAAACAACTATCAATAATCATGGTAGTTTTCCCAGTAAGATGGTGGGTGATTCAGCACATATTAGCACTTCTGCCATAAAGTATTATAGTTCTGATTGCCTAGTTCTTATTTTATGTATCAGTCTTCATTCCCTGCGTTTCCTTTCTTGCATAGGGAAAGCACATTTCTCCCAGCAAGTTCTAAAAAGTAACTATGTTAAATCACCAAGGGAATTAATTAAATATGCTCTGCATCTTGCTCTCAATTCTTTCATTTCCTGCTTCCATTAGACAGTTCAGAGATTGCTTTAAAAGCAGTTACAGTCTTACAGCAGATAATTTCTAGAGGGCTAACTATTGTTCAAAACAATATTAATAACTAATTTTAATTTAGTTAAGTTCTATCTGACAAACACTTTGGTAACTGTTTAACACCTTTTATTAACCACATTTTAAGAAGAAACAATGGTTTATTAGAAATACTGAGCACTTTGCTCAATTTTATGTAGATAATAAAGAGTGAATCTAGAATTCTACCCTCCAAGTGGTTTACTCAAGAAAAAAAGTACTTAATTATTCTTATACCACTTGATATCCAAATAAAACTACAGATACACTGGTTGTGAATTAATTTATGATAGCATGAGGCTACACAGGATGTATTAGGGATGACTCAGAAAATTCTAGAACCATAGATAATACACCTAGCATGAGGCTCATTGGGCACATGACAATGACATTTAGTTCCAGTCTCAATCTTGAGTTTAATATAAGTCTCTTTCAAATCAGGCAGTGGAATAGTTTTAGCTCACTTCAGACCTTTATATCCGTGATGTCTAAATATGTAGAATATCTATTACTGATATAAGTTCAAGACTTTCATTACTCATATGCTTGTTTTTGGAAAATTTCACCAATGACTTATTCAAATGTTCTGTAGCAATTTTATTGAAGTATAATAAGACAAGAACTGTACATATTTAATGTGTACAATCTGTTGAATTTGTATATATGCAAACACTCATGATACCATCATTGAAAATAAGGTAATGGGCATATCCAAAACCTCCTAGAGTTTCCTTTTGTTCTTTATTTTTATGATAAGAATACTTAACGCAAGATATACCCTCTTAAATTTTAAAATGCACAATACCATGTTGTTAATTAAAGGCACTACATTACAGAGCATATCTCTAAAACTTATTCATCTAGCTCAACTAAACTTTGTACTCATTGAACAGCAACCCATAATTTCCCTTACTCTGCTATCCCCTGGCAATCACTATTGCATTATCCACTTTTATGAGTTTGACTATAAGAAATATTTTATATAAATAGAATCACGCAGTATTTGTCCTTCTGCAAACTGCTTATTTCACATTGTATAATGACCTCCACATTTAACCATGTTGACACAAGTGGTAGGATTTTCTTCTTTTAATACAGTATATTCTACTATATATGTATATAACATTTCATTTATCCACTCATATGTTGATGGAAACTTAGGTAATCAACCACAGTTAGGTAATCACCACAGTTAGGTAATCACCACAGTTGTCATTATTGTAATGCTGCAATGAACATGAGGGTGCGGATGTCCTTTTGACTACTGATTTCAATTCTTTGGATATATACCCAGAAGTGGAGTTGCTAGATCATATAGTATTTCTATTTTATGTTGTTTGAGGAGCTTCCATGCAATTCTCCATAATGGCTGGCCTAAGTTACATTCCCAGTAACAGTGTCCAAGATTTCCCCTTTTCCACATCCTTGCCTTGCCAACACGTTTTATGTTTTTTATACTATCATTCTAACAGGTATGAGGGGCTGTCTCATTGTATTTTTTATTTTAATTTCCCTGATACTGATGTTGGTGACATTTTCATATAGCTGGTGGTTATCTGTCTTCTTAGAAGTAATGTCTGGTCAGTTCCTTAGCTCATTTTTAATTGGGTTGTTACTACTGATCTGTAGAACTTCCTTATATATATTGAAAATGAACCCATATCAGATGTATGGTTTGAAAATATTTTCTCCCATTCCATAGGTTTCTTTTTCAGTCTGTTAATTATACCTTTTGCTGTAACATACAATTTGATGTAGTAATACCGGCCTATTTTTCTTTTATTGTCTATCTAAGTTTTGTCTAATGCAAGAAATCATTGTGGAGACCAATATCAAAAAAATTTTCTTTTCAGAGTTTTATTGTTTCAGGCATTACATTCAAGTTTTTAGTCCATTTTGAATAAGATTGGTGTATGGTATAACATAGGGGTCCAGTTACATTCTCAACCATGTGCTTTAGTCAGCTTTTTGTCACTGTGACAAAATATCTGAATAAACAATTTAGAGGAGGAAAGATTTACTTTGGCTCATGATTTCAGTCCAAGTCTGGCTTATTCCATTGCTTTAGGCCTCAGATGAGGCAGAGTATCATGGCAGAAGAACATGGCAGAACAAAGCTCCTCAGCTAATTTATGGTGGCCAGGAAACAGAGAACTAGAAAGCAAGGAATGGGCAGAGAACATGATAAACCCTTCTAAGGTACACCCCCAGTGACTTACTTCCTCCAACTAATACATACCTCCTACAGTTTCCACCCTTTCACAATAATGTTATTAAATTATAAATGCCTCAATGAATTGATTTATCAATGAGGTCAGAGCCCTCACAATCCAATAATTTCCCCAAATCCCCACCTCTCAACATTGCTGAACAAGCTTTCAAAACTCAAGTGTAGAAGATGCTTCTTATCTAAACCATAATAATGAGGGTCCACAGATTTTCTAGCACCATTTATTAAGGACTGTCCTTTATTATGTTTTCTTAGACTGTTGACACAGATCAGCTGACAGTATAGTTGAGGATTTACTTATGTTCCATTAGTTTATTTCTCCATCTTTATGCCAGTACCATACTGGTTCAACTATTTGGCTTATAATGTTTTTGGAATCGGGAAATATGATGCCTCTGTCTTTGTCCTTTTTTCTCAAGATCACTTTGTCTATTCTGGGTCATCTGTTGTTCTATATGAATTTTTGGATTTTTTCCACATCTATAAAAATGCCATTGGGAAACTGATGTGGATAATATTGAATTTGTAGGTTGCTTTGTATAGTATGAATATTTTTAGTATTCAGTCATCCAAACCATGAACACAGATACCATTTATTTGTTCTTCTTTAATTTCTTTCATCAATTTTTGTAGTTTTTAGTGTATGCTTTCATCCTAAGTGTATTTCTGAATATCTTACTCTTCATGACGTTTCTATAAATAGAATTATTTTCTCAATTTCCCTTTCATATGATTCATTTTCAATATATTGGAATCCAACTGATTTTTGTACACTGTTTTGTATATTGCAATTTAAATGAGTTAGTTCAAACAATTTTTGTGGTGTCTACTTTTTGAAATATCTATAATCTTAACCTATTGGCTAATTTTTGAAAAATGCAAAGATTAATTTTTTTATATTATAATAAAATCCTTTTGATTTTTGTCAGATTATGTTCTTTGCAGGATTGTCAATAAAATAGAATCCCATATGTTCCAGTTACTTTTGTGAAGATGTTAGGATATGGAAGAAATCTCTCAGTCAGTTGTTTTCTACTTCTGAACTTGCACCTGAATAAATGGAGCTGTTTTAGTCATCAATATTGCCATCATCGGATACCAGGTAGCAAGCAGGTGTGACTAGTCAAAGTAGATTTAATTACACACTTAAGGAAAAATTTTATTCATAGCACAAAATGTCAGTTAATACAGATATATTTTCAATTCTCTACAGTGGAATTATATTATGTTAGAAAACTTTCTTACAATTGAGAAACTTTGAAAGCTCTGCAAACCTTCTTACTTCACATCCTTCACAGAATATAAATGGAATATAGATGTCACTGAGAAGACTCAATTTTATTTTTCTGCAGCTTTATCATTGTAGACTTGTTAAAAGTCCATTGTCAATACTAGAAAGTTTTTTACTATTCAAGTCACTTGTGAGGTGTTCCAAAGAGGAACTTTACTCATGGTTTCTGTATTGCTAAAACTTAATCACTTTATCTTCTACTGGGACCTGATACGGCACAAAGTAAATAATGCTTTACTCAACAACAGGGGGAAAGTTAATGAAAATGTTAAGGAGGGGAAAGAAAAAGAACAGGACCCCACAGAGAAAAAACAGAGTTGCATTTCTTACATTTAATCCTGATATATCATGAAAACTAATGATATAACTCCTACGAACTGCATGCAAATCAGAACATTAATCTCTACCAAAATGGTTTATGTTATAGGAACCCACAAACAGATTTCCTTCAACTGCAGTAAATCAAACATGGTGGGTAGTTTCCGTTTGACTGATGAGTACACATGTCAATGGCAGGAGGGCAGTGACATATGGAAGAGCAATAAATATTTTTCTGACACTTCAGCAGCCCTTGTTCAATGACACTAAAGGAAGATAGAAGACTTCAGGAGAAAATGCAAGCCTGTCTCTATTAGCTGCCATTCCATTGCCGAGGCAGCAACTTGAAGGTGATTTGGTGTTCTGTGGCACATAGCTTGCACATTTAGTCTTAAACAAATGAGCAGTCTGAAAGAAAAGAATCAATGGTTCTTTCAGATGAGTGTTCGCATTTTCCTTCCAATTATGGCATTCTCCCAATAACTTAGATTTCTTTTAATGACAATGATATTGCACATCTTTAAATTCTATAATATAGTGTCTAGGCAAATGTTAAAGCTTTTGTTCTTTGTCCCCCTCAACAATATTGTTTCTGTGCTTTTTGTCTGCATAATTATCAATTTCTTTTGTATATATTTAGTTGTAGTTGGACACAATACCTTCATTTTATTTATTTATTGTTATGTGGTGCTGAAGATCGAACCCAGCACCTCGCACATGCCAGGTGAGTGCTCTACCACTGAGCCACAACTCCAGCTCCATAAGTCTCCATTTCTAATGGGAAAAATTAGGGGCAAATGTGTTAAAATCTTTTACACATTACATGTTATATCATTCTCAATGTCCAAGAGATTTTGAGGTATTTAGTTCCCAAAAACTTTCATTGATTTTTCACTTAACATTTCCCTAAACCCCCTCAACTGTTATGATTTTGGCACACACCAAGCATGGTTGTTAATTAATAACTATGATTGCATCTAATAGGAAAAATTCAAAACTATTAAAACATAATTGTGGGTCACTTCCAATTTTATTTGTATGTCTTCCAATTCCTTTTGAACACCTACACCATGTACCAAAGGACACCATAAATCTCAAGTGCTGAGTTGATTCAACTCATAGGTGATGAAGGACAAGGTTCAAAATGGACCTCTGCTAACTCTGGTGCCAAGATCCTGGTAGATTTGGGTATAAATAACTCACATGATTCAGTGAGATTCTGTGAGTCAGACTGAAAAGGCAGAGCCCTGGATCTGTACAGAAGAAATACCCAAACAGATATCTGGCTATATTCAAGACTGCCAGGCAAATCACTTATAAAGATATATGTGACAAGTAAGCAATAAGAGACAGTCAAGTTATCCATTTTGAGGTCAAAATAAAATAATTTGGGCAGGTATAGATGCCATGTCATAGTAAAAGTGGTGAAAGACTCTTTGGTCATATTACTAGGAGCTATTTTTGCTTGC
Organism: Spermophilus citellus; assembly: GCF_964194105.1. Taxonomy (NCBI): domain Eukaryota; kingdom Metazoa; phylum Chordata; class Mammalia; order Rodentia; family Sciuridae; genus Spermophilus; species Spermophilus citellus. The sequence continues at coordinate 20,215,325 of NC_138190.1, read as the reverse complement.
TGAAAGCCTTTATTGCAGTCTCCTGATTACATTTTAAAAGAAATGAGCATATATGTCTTGACCATGTACTCATTCAAAGTCTAATAATAAGGATTTTAGAACAGAAACAAAGATTTTTGGAGGGCAGCTTTATTTGAGCCCAAGCCATACCAAAGAATAGAAGAGCTTCTATAGAGAGGGTACCATAGAAAAGGCTCTGGTCACACTGGAGTCCACTGCTCAGAGTGAGAATGGATCCTGCTGAGGGGGCACTGCAGTTCTGTGCCACAGCCTTTCCCCATAGAGTATGGTAGCCCATGTCACTGCCAAGATTGAGAGAAGATGACATGAAGAGACACTGAGAGTCTGCTGCTACCTCCAAGAGCACCACCCTCAAGAGCAGCCAAATGTGGGCTTGCTCTACCAGCAGAGCTAGGAGTAGATACCCCAGTTCATTGATATCAACCCCCAGACTACATATGGGCCTGCACCCCACCCAGACTAAGAACAGGTCACTCATCCCCCCAATCATGCTAACTGATTTGGGGGCTTATGGTGCTAGAGATCCTTGCCAACAGTAGTGCTCAGCCAACCAGTACCTGGAGAAATGTCCATCACCCTCCTGATATCACCATTCCCACTGTTGAAGTGGGCAGCCCACATAACTGTTCTGTGCACCTCACCTTCCTGAGCCGTTAGAATATTGCCACCTGCATGTGACTCCTCGAAAGTGTAGGTCTCTTTGACCCTACTAAGAAAGCACTGTGCCCAAAGTCATTAAGTATACCCAAAGAAACTATATAAAGACTACAATATGGGTCCCAACTGAAGCCATAATCACATATAAAACTGACAACCCAACACTCTTATTCAGGAGAAAGCTGTTTACTATGAAAGACCTCTTACAAAAGTGGTAGCTATAAGTAATCCACCAGATCTACATATTTCATTATAGGATCACAAGAATCCCACTAAATTAACAGCAAATGTCTCAGAAGAAACTTTATAGGCCAGCAGGGAATGAAGTGATATATTCCAAATTTTAAAGAAAATAATTATCATTCAAGAATACTATGTAAAACAAAGCTATCCTTTAGAATAAATGAGGAAAAAAGAATGTTAAGGCAAGCAAAATCTGAGGAAATTCATCATCACTAGATTAGCTTTCCCAAAAGAACTTAAGAGTCCTACATCCAGGAGCAAAAGGAAGATAACTGCCATCATGAGAACATGTGAAAGTATAATTATAAACCTCCTGGAAAAGTAGATGCACAAAGGAAAAATAGAAAATATTCAAACCTTATAACCAAACCACACAAGATGAACAAATTACATGCAAAACAGAATAAATTTAGCAAAATTACCATAGGAAATTCTTACTTATCTATAATAACCTTGAATATAAATGGACTAAATTTCCCAACTACAAGAAACAGATTGGATGAATGGATACAAAAACAAGACCCAAGGATACGGTACGGTACCTACAAGACAATGGGTTTTACCAGTAAAGACACAGACTAAAAATAAAATGATAGATAAAAGATATTGCACACAAACAGAAACCAAAGTGAACAGGTATTCTCATATCAGACAAAACAGAGTTGATGATAAAATCTGTAAAAAGATACAAAGAAGTTCACCATATAATTATCAAGTAATAAATTCAAAATGAAGGTATAAAAATCATAAATTATATGCAACTAGCACCAGAGTACTAAAATTTATTAAATGTTACTAGAGCAAAATTAATAGACCAGGATCCAATGCAATGATAAAAAGAGAACTTGACACCTGATTTCATGAATGAACAGACTGTCCAGACAAAAAAAATCAACAAAGAAATGTCAAAATTAAACTATAGTATAGAACAAGTGTGCTTAACAGACATTTAAACATCATTTTATCCTACACTGGCAGAACTCATATTCTTTTCATCAAGACATGGAACATTCTTTAGAATAGACCATATATTAAGCCATGGAACATTTGCTATAAAAGACCATATATTAGCACACAAAACAAGTGTTAAACAAATTGAAAATGGAAAACTAGAAATAAACAAATAAACTCAGAAATTATACAAATTAATGAAGACTTAAAATCATGCTATTAAACAATCAACACTTGAATAAATCTGAAGGCAAATTCAAAAATTTCTTGGAACAAATGGAAATGGAAGCACAATAAACTACGACTTATGGGGTAGAGCAAAATCAATTCAAAGAAGAAAGATGATATCTCAATAATCTATATAAAAATAGATTTCAAATAGCCTAAAATATAAAGAACTAGAAAAGCAATAGCAAACAAAACCAAAATTAGTAGAAATAATAAGCTTGAGAGTATAAATAAGCAAAATATGGACAAAAATTTCAGAAGCTCTATAAAACAAAGAGTTTGTTTTTGTTTTGGGGTATCAGGGTTATACACAATTACATATAAGAGGAAAGGAGGGGTAGGAGAAAAATTATATAAGTGGAAGAAACGATTTATAGTAGAGGGGGTGGAGAGAGAAGGGGAGGGGAGGGGAGGGGAGGGGGGACAGTGGAGAATAGGATAGACAGCAGAATACATCAGTCACCAGAAAGGCAATTTGTAAATCAATGGAAATGTAACTGATGTGACACAGCAATCTGTATACGGGGTAAAAATGGGAGTTCATAACCCACTTGAATCAATCTGTGAAATATGGTATATTAAGAACTATGTAATGTTTTGAACGACCAACAATAAAATTAAAAAAAAGAAAAAGAAAAACTAACCAATATTTAGCTAGACAAACTAAGGAAAAATAAGATCCAAATAATATTGGAGATGAAAAAGGAAACATTACAACTGATAGCAGAGAAATTCAAAGGATAATTAGTATTATGGACAAAATGTGCCAACGAATTGGAAAACCTATGGAAGCACAATATCATACTGAATGGAAAAAAAAAAACTTAAAACTTTTCCTCTAAGATCTGGAACAAGACAAGAATGTCCATTTCCACTACTCTTATTCAACATAGTATTGGAAATCTTTTCCAGACCAATCAGGCAAGAAAAAGAAATAAAGAGCATAAAATAGGGAGAAAATAAAATCATTCCTGTTTGCGGAATGGTAGAATTCTCTATATAGAAAAAAAAACTATGGACTGTACAAATATGCTATCAGAATTGATAGATAAATTGTTAAGCTGTGGGATGCAAAAGTCAAAATACAAACATGAGTAGCATTTTTGCATATCAATAACAAGATTGTTGAGAAAGAACTCATGAAAGGAATCCCACTCACGATAGATCACAAAAATTAAAAACCTAAGAAAAAATTTAACCAAGAAAATAAAAGACCTCTATAATTACAAAACTCTGACAAAAGAACCTGAAGCGGGTACACACAAAAAATGAAAAGATCTCCTATGGTCATGAATTAGAGGAATTAATATTGCTAAAATATCCATACTAGCCAAAGCAATTTACAGATACAATGCAATTCCCATCAAAATATTAATGACAATGCTGACATAACTAGAAAAGGCAATCTGAAAATTCATACAGAAGCACAAAAGACCCTAGATAACCAAAGAAATCTTGAGCACAAAGAACAAAGATGAAGGCATCACCCTTCCTGATTTCAAAACATACTAAAAGCTACGCTAATGAAAATATTATGGTATTGGCATAAAAACAGACACACCAACAAATGTAACATTAGCATTCTCAGAAACAATCTCATGCATTCACAGTCAACTAATTATTGACAAAAGTGCCAAAAAAATGAAGCAAGGGCAGCATTTTTTGTTCAAAATAAATGGTCTGGTTCTGGGAAAACTGGATATTAATATGCAAAAGATTAAAACTAGACCCCTGTCTCTCACCTGATACAAAAATAAGCTCAAAGTAGACCAAAGACATAAACAGTAAGACCTAAAACTAAGAAAATTCCAAAACAGCAGTTTTGTACAGGGAAAATACTTGGAGACATATGTATAGGCAACATGTTTTTTTGGATAAAGCCCCAAAAGCACAGGAAGCAAAAGCAAAAATAGACAAATAGGATTGTATCAAATTCAGAAGCTTCTGCATAGTAAATGAACCAATCAGACTCAGGAGATGAATTGCATTATGGGGAAAAATTGCGCTATTCATTTGTCTAAGGACTCATGTGAAAAATATAAGGAACTTAAAAGACTCAATAATAAGTATGAGTATGCCACAATAAAATCATTCTTCTGGGCTGGGATTGTGGCTCAGTGGTAGAGCACTAGCCTGGCACATGAGAAGCACTGGATTCCATGCTCGGCACCACATAAAAATAAATAAAGTAAAGGCACTGTGTCCATCTATGACTAAAAAATTGAAAAACATTCTTCTGTATAATTAAAATACACTCGTAATAAAAAGCCTCAATACCAAAAAGGCAAATAATGCAACAAAAATGTCATTTTTTAAGAAACTTCCCAAAATAAGAACTTAAAATGGTCAAGCAATTCACTGCTCTCTTCCCTAACTTATGGATATTCTAATTTGCCTCTCATTTGCTCTATGCCAGCCATACTCAGTGGTCTTTGATTTTTTTCCTATGTTCCAGAATGCCTTCTACCTCAGGCTTTTGCACATGCTCCCCATTAGGAACATTCTAGTTTACCTTTATCCCCATTTCCTTTTCTCAGTTTCAAGAAACAAATGTTCCTCCTTCATCTTACAGGATAAATTTGCTTCCTTGGAAAAACATTCTTTGATTCCCAGAGAAGATTTATTTCTACTATATTATCCCTGCTCTTTGCAGATCTCCTTTGTAACACCTGTCATGAGTGAAAGTATTGTTTAATATCTTTCGTCCTGTTAACACTAGTTTCCATGAGGACAGGGACTGTGCTGCACACATTTATAAATAATATAAATGTTTCATATTTGATTTTAATTTCTCCCCAAATGTGGGGTCCATGCAGACAAAGTCATTGTCCTTATTATTTATTGTTTTATTCTCAGCCCCTTGTTACAATATCTAGCTTCTGGAATCCATATAATGAATGGTTGTTGAAGTAATTGATGAAACAAACATTAACTCAGTGAAGTTACCTGCTCACTTTTACCTTTTTTTTTTTTTAGCTTTTGCACATTAGTTTTTAGACATTCTTAAAATTTTTAATGTTTGCATATTAGGTATATTCAAGAGAACTGTATTATATATTAGGTATATTGACATTTGCAATTCATGTCAACTTTCAAGTTGAAATTATCTTTTGTAAAATTGGCAACACATAACATAATTTATGAGCAGAGTGTTTCTTTTAGTATGAATGTGATTATAAGAAAACAGCAACACAGAAAAATATGGTTGTAAATATGTGTATATATGTGTGTATATAGTGTGTATATATTCAATAACTAGTCAAATTAGAATTTGAGAGGTATAGGGCTGGGGTTGTGGCTCACCGGTAGAGTGCTCACCTAGCACATGCGAGGCCCTGGGTTCGATCCTCAGCACCACATAAAAATAAATAAATTAAATAAAGGTATTGTGTCTATCTACAACTAGAATTTTTTAAAACTATAATGCAGATGTTAAAATACAGAATAAAGTTAAGTACTGTTTTCTGGATATGATTGTTGATTGCCACACCCAACCCCTGTGTCTTAGTCTGTTTTGTGCTGCTATAACAACACCTGAGGTTGGGTAATTTATTTAAAGGAAAAAAAAAACATAAATTTACTTCTCAATGTCTTGGGGAGTTGGAAGTACAAAATTAAGATGTTAGCATTAGGTGTTTAGTGAGGGCTTCCTTTTTGTGTCTTTAAAAAAAAAGAAATGAATAAATAAAATAAAGGTATTGTGTCCAACTACAACTAAAAAATAAATATTAAAAGAATTTGAGAGGTATAATGATAGGTGTCATCAAGTGCAACCAAGACACGTCATAAATAAGCACAAATAATAAATGATTTACCCAAGATTATAAATATAATTCATGTTAGGAGAAAGCTTTAATTTTCTGACCTATTTTTCTTGATATTATATATATATATATAATTATTATATTATATATCTTATAATGTTATATCATATATAATATAATATATATAATTTGCCTCTATTTTGCTCTAGACCCCTGTCTCTCACCTGATACAAAAATAAGCTCAAAGTAGATATATATAATATTATATAAATATATAATAATGTATGTAATATTGTATATACATTATATAATATTATACATATTATATATGTGTGTATACATACATATATATATATACATATATATATATATATATATATATATATATATGACTGTTTGATACAGGTATACAGAGTGTAATAATCAAATCAGGGTGGTTAACATTTCCATTTTAAAAGTTTTTGATTGATATGTAATCATTGTACATGTATAAGTTATAGTGTGATAGTTCACAATATGTACAATATGCAGTGATCAAATCAGGGTAATTAATGTTTCCATCTCCTATCATTACTTTGTGTTTAGAGATTTCAAGTACTTCTTTTTTAGTTATTCATAGAATTTTGGACTATAGTACTACTGCTATTCTGTAAAACACTAGAACTTACTAATTCTGTTTGGTGTGTAATATCAAACCTCTTACTATTCCCATCCCCATCTTTCCCTAGCCTCTGTTAATCACTATTATTCATTTTTATTGACTTTGTTTTAAAAAAATCTACCTATGAGAGAGAACATGTGAAATTTGCCTTTCTGCATCTGACTTATTTCACTTAACATAATGTCTTTTACTTTGATTAATTTTGCTGCAAATTACAGGATTTGGGGGGTTTTTGTGGTTTTTTTTTGGTTTGGTACCAGGGGTGCTTAACCACTGTGCCACATTCCTAGGCTATTTTTCTTTTTATTTTTGAGACATGGTCTTTTTAAGTTACTCAGGGCCTTGCTACATTGTGGTGTATTCATATATGTACATAAGAAAGTTGTGTTAGATTCATTCCACTGTATTTCCTATTCCTGTCCCCTGTCCCTTCTCTTCATTCTCCTCTGTCTAATCCAATGAAATTCTATTCTTACCCCCACCCCTTGTTGTGTGTTAGCATGAGAGGACATTTGGTTTTTGGTTTTTTAGATATTGCCTTATTTCACTTAGCATGATAGTCTCCAATTCCATCCATTTACTGGAAAATGTCATAATTTCATTATTCTTTAAGGCTGAGTAATATTCCTTTCTGTATATGTACCACATTTTCTTTATCCATTAATCTGATGAAGGGCACCTAGGTTGGTTCCATAGCTTAGCTATTGTGAATTGAGCTGCTATAAACATTGAAGTGACTGCATCACCATAGTATGCTTATTTTAACTCCTTTGGATATATGCCTCGGAGTGGGATAATTTGGTCAAATGGTGGTTGCATTCCAAGTTTTCTGAGGAATATCTATACTTCTTTCTAGAGTCATTTCACCAACTTGCAGTCCAGCCAGCAATATATGAATGTATACTTTTCTCCACATCCTCATCAACATTTATTGTTACTTGTATTCTTGATCGTTGCTATTCTGACTAAAATAAGATTCAAATCTCATTGTAATTCTAATTTGAATTCTCTAATACATATTTCATCACTTTATAGCTAAGTAACATTCATTGGTGTATTTACAGTACATTTTATTTATCCATTCATCTTTTTGTGGGCATCTACATTGATTCCATAATTTAATTATTCTGAATAGTGCCACAATAAATGTGGATATGTAGGTATTTCTATTATACACTGACTTTAATTCCTTTGGGTATATCTCTAGAACTGGGGTACCTCAATAATATGATAGTTCTATTTTTAGCATTTTGAGGAACCTGCATACTGTTCTCTATAGTGGCTACACCAATTTACCTTCCCATCCACAGTGTATGTGTTTCCGTTTCTCCGTATCCTTGCCAGCATTTATTATTTTTTGTTGTTTTGATAATAGCCATTCTAATGGGATGAGATACTATCTCATTATGTTTTGACTTGTTATTTCCCTGATGGCTAAGTTTCAATATTGTATAAACCTTTCACACATTGAAATGGTGCACATTGAGTGTAAACCTTTCACCCCAAAACAATTCCTCTCCTATAGTATAACTGCTTAAAATAAAACTATTTGGTTGGAGGAAACATTTTTTAATATTATCTCATTAATTTGTGCTGATTGGGAAATTATATGGATCATAAGAACAACATTAATATTCTAGGGCAATTCCAAACATTATATATATTTAGTTCCCATGCTAAAGAGCAAAGAAAATAAAATCTCTAGCCCAAATTCTGATTCACACATTTTCTTTTTCTTAATTCAGAGGCTTATTTAGGCAACTTGAACACAATAAGGAATTCAATCTTATTTTTATGAGTCATCCTGAGTAATAATAAATTATTCAGAAACACAGGGGAAATGAAGTATCCTACTCAGATATTGTATCATGAAAATATATACCCTTTATATGATAAACTGTTTGTAGGTTTTGCCCCAAAATTTAGGTATTCCAAGATGTAAGGGAAGCTTTTCAAAAGGACCTTAACAGCCAAATACATTGACGAGATCTGGGGGGAAAAAAAGCAATGCTCTATTTGAATAGCAGGTGTTTCTAGATCATTCTATTTTCCAGCAAGTCCTGAACGCTTAACTGAAACTGCTACAACCTGAATTTACACCCATTCCTTACATTAAGTGCAACCTAGTAACATACAGCCATAAATTGATGAGGGAAACGGTGCACTTTGAGTGTAAACATTTCTTTCTGAGGTTTTTAAATTTCCCATTCCAATGCCATTAAGTCGAGCTACATTTATACTTTTTTTCTTTTTTCAGTTTTTCATAGCATTTTTTGTGATGCATTCTTCTTTCAAATATTGAGGTAAATAAATATTTCTTTTTTATGTAATATAGTGTAATGTTGTACAAACTATGGGTCTGAATTCCAATTTTGCCTCTAACATTATTATTTTCTTTTTTAATGTAGATTTGCTTTATTTTTGTGATTAAGTGGTAGAAACAAAATGCAGCAAGACTTTCAGGGAGTCACAAAAGTTGGAGTTTTCCAATAATGCAATATTTTGTGTTTAGTTTTCACTTAACAATATTACTCACAAAACACTTAAATATACCTTTCCCATGTCATCCTCACATTCTTATCAAAATTATTATCTTGTGAAACTGATAAAAACCAAGAAATAATTTTCAAATTAAATCAGAAGTTTTCCAATCTCATATTTTTTTTCTTAAAGGTAAACTATACCCAATGACATCTTGTATATTCTGAACTTGGCAAAAGCTGTAACTCTGGCCATATCTATTTCAGTGTAGAATATACAACACTTGTTCAAATGGGTTAATTGTTATAGAAATTAGTTTTTCCATGCTTATCCCTATTTTATTTTTTCTTTTAATTAATTATTTTTTATTCCAATTTGTTATATAGGACAGCAATATGCATTACAATTCATATTATACATATAGAGCACAAATTTTCATATCTCTGGTTGTATATAATGTATATTCACATCATTCATGTCTTCATACATGTACTTAGGGTAATGATGTCGATCTCATTTCACCATCTTTTTACTTCCATGCCTTCTCCCTTCCCTTATAACCCCTTTGCCCTGTCTAGAGTTCCTCTAAACCTCCCATGCTCCCCCTCCCAACCCCACTATGAATCAGCCTCCTTATATCAGAGAAAACATTCAGAATTTTGTTTTTTTGGGATTGACTAACTTCACTAAGCATTATATTGTCCAACTCCATCCATTTACCTACAAATGCAATGATTTTATTCTTTTTTATCACTGAGTAGTATTCTGTTGTGTATATGTACCACAGTTTCTTTTTTTTTTCTTTTTTTTATTGACTATTTAAAACATTACATAGCTCATGATATATCATCTTTCATACATTTGACTCAAATTGTGTTTTGAACTCCCATTTTCACCCCAAATACAGATTGCAGAATCACATCTGTTACATATTCACATTTTTACATAATGTCATATTAGTGACTGTTGTATTCTGCTACCTTTCCTATCCCCTACTATCCCCCCTCCCCTCCCCTCCCCTCCCATCTTCCCTCTCTACCTCCCCTGCTGTTGTTCAATTCTCTTCCCTTTTTTTTTCCTCCCCCTTGCCCCTCATGACCTCTTATAATTTTATGTATCATTGAAGGTCTCCTACCATTTCCGTATGCTTTCCCTTCTCTCTCCGTTTCTCTTCCCCCATTCGTCTTTGTTTACTGTAGTCTTTTCCTCATGCTCTTCCTTCCTGTTCTGTTCTTAGTTGCTCTCTTTATATCAAAGCAGACATTTGGCATTTGTTTTTTAGGGCTTGGCTAGCTTCGTTTAGCATAATCTGCTCTAATGCGATCCATTTCCCTGCAAATTCTATGATTTTGTCATTTCTTAGTGCTGCATAATACTCCATTGTGTATAGATGCCACATTTTTTTTTATCCATTCATCCATTGAGGGGCATCTAGGTTGGTTCCACAGTCTAGCTATTGTGAATTGTGCCGCTATAATCATTGATGCAGCCGTATCCCTATAGTGCGCTCTTTTAAGGTCCTCAGGGAATAGTCCGAGAAGTGCGATAGCTGGGTCAAATGGTGGATCCATTCCCAGCTTTCCCAGGAATCTCCATACTGCTTTCCAAATTGGCCTCACCATTTTGCAGCCCCACCAGCAGTGTACAAGTGTACCCTTTTCCCCACATCCCCGCCAACACTTATTGTTGTTTGACTTCATAATGGCTGCCAATCTTACTGGAGTGAGATGGCATCTTAGGGTGGTTTTGATTTGCATTTCTCTGACTGCTAGAGATGGTGAGCATTTTTTCATGTACTTGTTGATTGATTGTATGTCCTCCTCTGAGAAGTGTCTGTTCAGGTCCTTGGCCCATTTGTTGATTGGGTTATTTGTTATCTTATTGTTTAATTTTTTGAGTTCTTTGTACATTCTGGATATTAGGGCTCTATCTGAGGTGTGTGGGGTAAAAATTTGTTCCTAGGATGTAGGCTCTCTATTTACCTCTTTTATTGTTTCTCTTGCTGAGAAAAAACTTTTTTAGTTTAAGTAAGTCCCATTTGTTTATTCTTGTTATTAACTCTTGGGCTATGGGTGTCCTATTAAGGAATTTGGAGCCCGACCCCACAATATGTAGATCGTAGCCAACTTTTTCTTCTATCAGACGCAGTGTCTCTGATTTGATATCTAGCTCCCTGATCCATTTTGAGTTAATTTTTGTGGATGGCGAGAGAAAGGGATTCAGTTTCTTTATCCATTCATCTACTGAGGGGCATCTAAGTTGGTTCCACAGTTTAGCTATTGTGAATTGTGCTGCTATAAACATTGATGTGGCTGTGTCCCTGTAGTATGCTGTTTTTAAGTCCTTTAGGTATAGACCAAGGAGTGGGATAGCTGGGTCAAATGGTGGTTCCATTCTAAGCTTTCCAGGGAATCTCCATACTGCTTTCCATATTGGCTGCACCAATTTTAAGTCCCACCAGCAATATATGAGTCTGCCTTTCCCCCACATCCTCACCAACACTTATTGTTGTTTGTGTTCTTAATTAGTACCATTCTGACTGGAGTAAGATGAAATCTTAGAGTAATTTTGATTTGCATTTCTCTAATTGCTAGAGATGTTGAACATTTTTTCATAATATTTGTTGATAGATTGTATATTATCTTCTAAGAAGTGTCTGTTCCATCCATTGTCATATTTATTGATTGGGTTATTTGGGGTTTGGGGGTGTTAAGGTTTTTGAGTGTTTTATATATCCTAGAGATTAGGGCTCTATCTGATGTGCTTGTGGTAAAGATTTTCTCCCATTCTGTAGGCTCTCTATTCAACTCACTGATTGTTTCTTTTGCAGAGGAGAAGCTTTTTAGTTTGAATCCATCCCATTTATTGATTCTTAGTTTTAATTACTGTACTATAGGAGTTTTATAAAGGAAGTTGTGGCCTTTCCAACATGATGGAAGTTTGGGCCTACATATTCTTCCATTAGGTCTCTGGTTTAATTCCTAGGTCCTTGATCCACTTTGAGTTGAGTTTTGTGCACGGTGAGAGATAGAGATTTAATTTCATTTTGTTATACATGGATTTATAGCTTCCCCAGCACCATTTGCTGAAGAGGGTATCCTTTCTCCAATATATGTTCTTTGGTGCCTTTGTCTAATATGAGATAACTATAATTATGTAGGTTTGTCTCTGTGTCCTCTATTCTGATCACTGGTCTGCAGGTATATTTTGGTGTCAATATCATGCTGTTTTTGTTTCTGTTGCTCTGTAGTATAGTTTAAGGTCTGGAATAGTGATGCCACCAGCTTCACTCTTCTTGCTAAGGACTGCTTTGGCTATTCTGGGTCTCTTATTTTTCCAGATGAATTTCATGATTCCTTTTCCTATTTCTATGAGAAATGTCATTGGAATTTTGTTTGGGATTGCATTGAACCTGCATAGTGCTTTTGGTAGTAGGGTCATTTTGACAACATTAATTCTGCCTATCCAAGAACAAGGTAGATCTTTCCATCTTCTAATATCTTAATTTCTTTCTTCAGTATTATGTAGTTTTCATTGTAGAGGTCTTTCACCTCTTTTGTTGATTCCCAAGTTTTTACTTTTTTTTTTTGAGGCTATTGGAAATGGGGTAGTTTTCCTAGTTTCTCTGAGGATTTGTCACTGATATACAGAAATGCCTTTGATTTATGGGTGTTGATTTTATATCCTGCCACTTTACTGAATTCATTTATTAGTTCCAGAAGATTTCTGGTGGAATTCTTTGGGTCTTCTAGGTATAGAATCATATTGTCATCAAATAATGGTAATTTGAGTTCTTCTTTTCCTATCAGTATCCCTTTAATTTCTTTTGTCTGTCTGATTGCTCTGGCTAGAATTTCAAGAACTATGTTAAATAGAAGTGGTGAAAGAGGGCATCCCTGTATTTTTCCAAATTTTAGAGGGAATACTTTGAATTTTTTTCCATTTAGCATGATGTTGGCCTGGAGCTTAGCATAGATAGCTTTTACATACACTATTGAAATACGTTCCTAATATCCCTAGTTTTTCTGGTGTTTTGAACATGAAAGGGTGCTGTATTTTGTCAAATGCTTTCTATGCATCTATTGAGATGATCATATGATTTTTATCTTTGAGTCTATTTTCATTCTTAATTATTTATGTCTGAATCTGAGGCAGAAAGTTGAGACTTAAAACAAACAGCAATCAAAGCCAAACTAGTACATATTTTAATTTGGTCTGTAAACTTTGGGAATACTGTTCTCTGATTTTTGTTCTCTGTCTCAGAGAGATTAGAGAATGAAAAATAAAACCTAATTTAGACCACTTTTATACTAACATGTTTAAATAGAATTTTAAAGTAGTGCACAATATAAAATTCCAAAGTAATGTGTCAGATTACTCTACAAATAAATTATAAAGAGAAGTGTTTTTCAACTCTTGTGTGCATAGTGGAATAATCTGAGGAGCTCAAGAAAATACTGATGCTTGAATTCTATCCCCAGGAATTAGTACATTCGGCTGAGGGGTGTCCTGGGAATCAGGATGTTTAACAAACTGAATAAAATATTCTAACATTGAGAATCACCATTTTAGCTAATAGTAATGATTTAGAGAACATTAGGGGATATACTTTCCAGATAATTAACCACTGTAGTTGCCCAACAAATACTTGTTGAATTAAATTAATTAAATGATACTTAAAATCCTTAAGCCTGGTAAAATATTAATGTCAGAATTCTGTTTAAACTAGTGAAATAGAGATTTGACCATCCCTCAGTTGATACTGCTTATGCACTTGCTATGAATGAAGTCAAATATCTTTGTGGAATTTTTTACCCAAAGGACTACTTATAGCTATGTCTTCTGTTATTTTTCAAATCATATAAAATTTCAGTTTGTAATGTTAGATTAGTTATAATTCAATCATGTGCATGGGAATTTGTATTAAAATCTAAATGCAATATTTTTTGAAGTTAATGCTATCTGGAAATTCCACTTCACAAATAGATCCTACCTATTAAATTTGTAGGTATTGTGTTAAAAAGAAATAAGGGGTATTCTGTTAAGGATTATAAAATAACAATTACTAGTTAGTATCTGAGAATGAATTTAGTATTGTTAGAAATCTCTACCACCTAAGTAGTTCTAGTAAAATGAGTTAAATTAAGTTGGTTTTCCTCTAAACCTTTATTTTCTCTCTCTCTCTCTCTCTCTCTCTCTCTCTCTCTCTCTCTCTCTCTTTCTCTCTCTCTCTCTCTCTCTCTCTCTCTCTCTCTTTGTGTGTATGTGTGTTAATTACTGTAATTCTTTACTATGTGGCACAACTAAACATTTTTATTTAAAGTCTTTTAGCCTCTTGTGTTCTTAATACAAATTTGCTTTGCTTTTTGAATTTAAAACTTTACACTGAGGGATACTTTATAGTAGTGGTAGTAAATAAAATATGGTGTCAGCATATCAACCAAAAAAGCTAGGTATCTGGGGACAGATTTTAGATAGTTGTCCAGTGTTTTTAATGCAATAATGCTGTAATTTTTCAGTGGTCCTTCTGGTTTCAATATTGAGATGTCTCATCAATAGGCTTTCAATTTTCAGAGAAGAGAGGACTTTCAAGTCTTACTTTTTTATTTGAAGGAACAGTTGTTTTATGCCAGCACCAGTTAATTCATGCCTGTCAGAAAGGAAACAAAGTATTTTGTTAGCTGATAGATATTTGAAAAGACATTCTTCAATGACACTGGTTGAAAACCAATAAAAGTGCTCAGTATCTACTTCGATGTTTAAAAATTCCTCAAATTGCATCTCACAAAATGGTTAACTTTCTTCTGAGGCAATAATCCAATACCCTAGAAAAGCAGAAAGCACATTGTGAACTGCTTTGTGTACTTACAGCCATAACATTAAACAATGATTTATTTAAAAATATCTATTGTCTCCATCCACTTCACCACAATTCCCTTGCTCATAAATAACATGAACAGAATATGGCTAGCTAAAAAACATGTTTGTCTACCCCCAGAGTATTCAAAGGCTCCAGGACAGATACATAGAATCTGACAGAACAAATATGACTGGGAAGGACTGAAAATGTGAGAGGTTAACTGGCCTATTGATTTGATATGCTTCCATACTATTACAGGTTTGTTCAGGCAAAGTTTAGAACCTCACAAAACTCAGCTCAGTAATGTCTTCAAGGATACATACAGTAAAGTGTGGCCAACCAACAAAGAAGCAGTCTCATATGTGGAGGAAGTAATTACTTTGTGATCAGACAATCTTGACATCAAATGCCAATTCTATCATTTATTAATGGTTTAACTCCTCTAATCATCAGTTTATCATGATCAAAATATAAGAGGAGCTGCTGAGAAGGCTAAAAAATATTTAGTAGAACATTTACTACATTTGAAATATGATACATAGGCCAAGAAAATTAAAATGAAAAGTGATATCCTGCATTTAAGGTGTCTAAAAGGTGGTAGGGATGAAGACTTGTAAATCATTATAAAAGACTACAGTAATCACTATAATTACAGCGTATAGTGGGAGAAAAAGGAAGGAAGTCCAGGGATGCCTAAAAGAATTAAGGTCACTCTTTACAAGGAAGGCAACCTTCTGCTGAGGCTTTAAGCATTCAGAAAAGAGGTACTATATTCGGGATGGCATTCTAGAAAGAAAGAATAATTGGCATAAGTGACATGAAGATGCATTGAGTAATCTTGGGCAAAAGACTTGTAGTAAAAGGATATTAAAGAGCACTTACAGAAACATATTGGTGAGTAGTAAAGGACCAGAGGATGAAGAGGCTGGTATGTCATGCCAACAATTTAATTTGTTCCCTAATGGTGATAAGAGGTCAATGAAATATTTTGAGCAAGGGGCTACTGTCATGTTTGCACTACAAAGTTCATACTGGAAAGATTTTAAAGTATTGATTGGAGAAACTTATGGATTAGAGTGATTACATGAAAATTTATTGTAGGATATGGGGTAAATCTAGATAGGGTTTAGATTTTGAACTTGCACAGTGGAATTAATGGTAGTTGCTACACACCAAGACAAGAAATTTCAGAAGAAACAGGTAGATGCAGTAAGATGGTAAATTCACTGATAAGCCTCTAGAAGATGAGGTATTTAGGGGATAGAATGTATTTGGAAAAGAACCTGGCACATAATTCACCTTTTAGCACCAGTGATAATTGTCATTAAGCTGTCAAATACAGCAGATAAAATGGAGTAAAATAATTCATCTTCTTTCAAATGTAATTTTTTTCCTGGAGATTTTTCATGTTTTTCCCTTTGCATAGATATTCCTGTGTGCTTACTTCTTTACATAGCTGGCTCCATTTATCCTTCCAACTCAGGACTTCTCTGGCCATGCTAAGTAACAGCCCTTTCCCAACTTAGTACATAACATATTGTTTTATTTGCTTAAAAATTCATCTGCCTTTTCCACTAGATTCTAATCTAAGGTCTACATTGAACTAGTGATGAATTAATGAATTAATTAAATGAGTATATTCTGTATTGTTCTGAAATTAATTATCTGATATATGGATATAGAGACTCCTTCACTTGCTAAAATTACAAATATGTGCAAAACTCACATTTGTTTTCAGCATTTTTCATATTTCATTTAATATCTCAGAATAAGACAGAGAAGGGAGATAAAATTCATACAACTCAAATAAAATTTAGAAGCAATCTCTTTTATAAATAATAATGAATGCCAGACAGTTATGCATCATCACACAGCAAATATTATGATTAGAATTCTAAGAAAAATTATGAGCCAGCAAGGAAATATTTCCCAGGGCAATAGAAAGTCAAGAAAACCTACTTGAATATCCATTATAGGAAAAGCATTGGGCCATTCTTGGCAGGTGATAAAAATTATTTAAAGCACAGTATCTTCCTTAAGTAAATTTATAAGTTAGTGATGAGGATAAGAAAATTACAAATGAATAAGCCTATGGTAGAATATGAAATTGGCTATGAGAGCTGTTCAAACACAACATCAACAGACACCATAAAAGTACTTCCCCAATTCAGCAATGTGCTCTCTTAAAATATAGTGGCATCATTTCCAATTCAAGCATAGACAAAGTAACAAATCAGAGAGTACGGGAGTGATTTAGGTCTTGGAAATTTGATGCTATCCTTGGAAACACACAACAGAGAGTGGAATACAGTCCCAGGATTAGAGACCACAGATTAAATTTATGGCCTTCAGTGCAAGTTTGGAATTTCTGTAAGTTTTTAAAAGCAACTTTATGAAAGTGATTTTAATAAAACATAATAGTGACATAACATTTTTAAATGAATTTTATATTCTACCTGGGTGATGCTGAGTTATTTAATGTACTACTATGTTCTCATTGGTTTTCCTCTATGTCACATTTGGTTTTCAAATACTCATAAAAGACTCATATTGTCTGTAGCCTGATAAATTTCACTTGAGATTTTTAAACTCATCCCTTTTTAATACAGCTTACCTTATCACTTAAGGAACTAGAACCAAATCAATGGCCAATTATTCCCTTAATGATGTAAGAGCAAATAAAATCTATTTCAATTGTCCTAGTTCTGAAGTGATGGGAAAGAGAAGTTTTGTTAAAGTAAATAGATATGAAGACAGTGAATTATAATTAAATGAGGTTTAAATGACAATGTTAACTTTATAACTAGCTTTTCAATTGTTACATTTCTTCTTCCATGATTTTTTTCTTCATATTGAATCATAATGCATCAGATGAAATAAAACCTAAGTTAGAAAATCTACAGTAAAATTTTAAAATCTTTCTTATCCTATACCCTATCTATTCTCAGGCATAAGTTTACAATAATGCTTGTAACACCAGTGACTATGACTTTTAAAATAAGTTCAATATTGGCAATCTTCTATATCTGATAATTTCTGACAACCATTTAATGCAGTCATTTGATAATTTGACATATTGTTTTATTCCTACATTATTTTATCAATATGATTTCTTTATATCTATGTTTTCATTAATATTTTATTAACTGAAAATATTTACCAGTGTTAATGGCTTATTTCTGTCAATAGATAATAGAAATGCATTGTCTTTAGAACTTCCCTAACCATATTTTCCTACACTTTTATTAATGCACATAGATCTCAAATTCCTAAATTACTGACAAAGGATATAATATTAATAAATTAAATAAAATGGTATATTTTTAAATATGGAGTATAAAGAACAATTTACATAATAAAACTGAACCCCAGTGGCTTGGCAGGCTGAGGCAGAAGGATCCCGAGTTCAAAGCCAGCCTCAGTAAAAGCAAGGTGCTAAGCATCATGAGACCCTGTCTCTAAATAAAATACAAGGTAGGGCTGGAGATGTGGCTTACTGTCCAGGAGCCCCTGAGTTTAATCCCTGGTAACCCTTACCTTCCCCCCCCAAAAAAACTGAATGTACTATATTGTTAAAATAATGAGTGAAATTGAACATAAAGTTACTTTTGTAGTCACTGATTTTAAATAACTTCACTCTTTAATATTGGTTCTTTCCTCTTCAATTTTTTAACTTTTTTTTCCTTTCCCCTCATTTTAAAATTTTAAATTTGCGGGAAAATCAGATTTTTCAGTTTTTAATGTTCTTATTCAAAATGTAGATTCTCCTTAACTTCTTCAATGTATTTTGGTTTCTCTATTCCAAAGGTAGCATCAAAGATGTTCCTTTTGTGAAACACGAAGGAGAAATAAAATTAAAAATGAAACTAGTTCCTCCTAACTTCGGCAAGTTCTGTCCATAAATGTGGACTTGATTATCCAAATACATGCCTTATCTCTGACAAAATATAATACTCCAAATGTCACAGGAAAATATACCTCCAACAACAACAACAAAAACAATAACAACAAAACCAGTTATGTTCTTGAAATGGGCTGACCCTCATTTAAGACAATAAGTATATTAGTTGTTAGCTCACTGCTAACAGATACCACATAATATTCAGTGAGTTCAGTTTTTCCCACACATAAACCAATCTACTACTATGCAAGAAAGCAAAACCTATTTTAGAAAGTAGGCAAAAGATGTGATCAGACTATTTACAGTAAAATTAGTTCAAATAGCTATTAAAAGATCTTTAAATTTCTTGAAATAGAAGAAATGCATTTTAAAACCATACTGAGATACAAATTCTCATTTTTTTTCAGTTGGAAAAAAATTTAAAAATTGTATCATCTATATTTTAAAGTTATAGTGAAACATACATTCTCATATGTTGTGAATGGGAATGTCAATTGGGAGACTACTTAGGGCAATCTAGCAACACCTGCCTAAATTTAAAAATGCATATGCTGCTTTACCAATCAACTCTACCTTTGACAATGATTCTACACATACATGTATTCATAATCCCAAATGAGATACTAACTAGGTTTTCCATAATAGCTACTGCTACAATTAAGTATGGGCCACACCATTAAGTGCTTCCCAATGAAATGTGAGATAAAGTCATGGGTACCTATACCAAAGAAACTACTATTTGCTCCATTTCCCCCCTGCCTCTTAATTGGAATGGCTATAACCCAAGTGTCCTTGGAAGCAACATTACTTGATTCTGTAAATGTCTTAGTGAGTTTTTATTATTTAGTTGAAATTGTGAAGCACTTTATCAGAATTTATACATTATATAATTTGACAATGTGAATGTGATGTTACAACTGATAGAAAGTGAGAGATACAAAGGTATAGAGGGAAGTAGAAGTAACTAAATTCCTCATTTTGTATGGTAGAGAATCACAACATACTTTATAAAATTGTTAAAGAAATATGTGCTTATGTAAATTATCAAACGTAATGTGGATACTCAAAAATTGATTTTAACTAACTCATATATAAAAGAGGAAGGTGATATGTGGCACAAGGAAACTAATATTCCTCTTTTATAACTCAAAGTCAATGCATATTTCTTGAAGATGATAAATCATGAAACAGAGAAGCAAATATATCCTTTAGAGTTATATCCTAAAGTACTAGAAATCATAATGAAAAGCCGTTAGCTCTAAGGAATGAAGTTTAGCAAATACTTTACCTCTTTTTATTCCCTTTTGAATTCAAATAAAATTTAATTTAATAATTTTCTTTAAAATTAGAGTAGTTTAAGTCTCCAATTTCTGAACATAAGTACTGTAAATTCAGTGTTAATTTCTCACACCAGGTTGTAGCAATGCCCAAAGAATCTGTATGAAGGAGAAATCCTAATGGTAAATTATTTTTATTTTTCAGAAAATACAAATATTTACCAGTATTTTTTTAAAAAAACTAAATGTTCCTGGGGGCCATAAAGTGAAAAGGACAAGTTATGATGATAGTGTTTTAGTAAGAGAAGCAGGAAATCAAGAACTAAATCCATGGGCATGGAAAGAGAATACCAAATTTCGGTAAAACATTAGGTTCCCAATATCTGTTTGCTTTTAAAAATTCTATTCTCCATTTCAGTTCCTCAGTTTTTCTTTATAAATTCAAGTTCACCTAAAACATCATGACTTGGAAAAAACAGGTTACCATTTTGATAACAGAGAAGTCAACCTAAAAGACAATGCAACCTAAAATATAGCACAATGAAGTGGACAATTTTCACTGAGTCAAAATTAGTTTATAGACTTTCTTTTCTTCCATACAGTTGAAAAGGAATACTCAACATCCTTCTTGTTGTTTTCCTTCTCTGCTGAGAATTAGCTTACAGTATTCACAATTTATTCATTTAATCAAAAGACACAGGAAAGTTTTTTAATGACATTGACAGTAGAAAATTTCATTAAAAGTAATAATTTGGGTCAGCCCACAGATTTTGTTTCCATTTCTACTTAGGTCATTTGCACTTTGGATAAAAAAAATCAAAACTATTAATAGGGATCTGAGATGATTTTAATGTGTGTATTAGAAGAGAAATCACTGATTTTTTTTTCAATTTATTCAACACTGCAGTAGCTACTCCACACCCAGAGTCCTTTATGACTACTAGGAAACTTGGGAAAAATAAACCATTGTCACTTTCAGTGAAAATAATTAGAACTATACTAATAACAATCTCAATTCTGATCAGGCTAACAAAGTAGCACTGACGTTGCACATTTCTCCAATTTTTCTCAATTAATTGCCCCCTATCAGGGGCTTATAATGTGTCACTCAATGCTAGTGCACATGACCATACAGAGTATAACAATTGTGGGTGGTATTAAATTCTGTGATTTCTCTATAGCATTTGAATCATGTGGAGTCAAAAAATACATATATTTTGATATAAAATACTTACAAAAATGGATTAAAAGTGCTCTCAGATCACTAAGTATTTTCTGAGTAATCTATTCACATTTTAGCATCTTTTGGGCTTAATGTGGATTCTCTTATATTTTGCCTGCTCTGAACTAGCATTAGGATTTGAAGTGTTACCTAATTTCTCCTTGAAACCCACTACCTATTCATTCTTCTTTTTTTTTTTTTTAGCAATCATGAATGTTTAATATCAAAGAGGCAGGAATATTCTACAGGAATTTTTTCACATACCTATGCAAATAAAAGCATACCAAATGAATGTTATTGTGGATAATCAATTGAGTCAAATGTATGAAAGATGATATATCATGAGCTTTGTAATGTTTTGAACAACCAATAAAAATATAAACAAAAAGAAAAATAGTTTACAGTGGTTATATAGTCTTATAGTCATAACAAATTGTCTTGAATACCTATTGCTTCTTAAACTCTTTGCTTCCCAAACACCACAAGCACTATTCTCTCAGTTTTTTTTTTTTCAGCCATTCGAACCATTTTTCAAACTAATTTGTGATTCCTGTCTCTTCCAGGTTCTTAAATTTTTCTAAAACAAAAATGTATCCTCAGTATTCTAATCACTACAACCACTCTTCTTTAGTGATCATATATATAACCACAGCTTTTAAATATCCTATGTATAATTAAGAACATCAATTGTTATTTCTAGACTGACCTCTCTGCTGAACTTCAGACTTCTATATTCAATATACCTCTCAGACATTTTGTGTGATTGTATTACACACTGACAAATCCTATCCACTATTAATATCCAATTGCCTTCTCTTTGACCAGTTATACAACAAAAGTTACAGAAGACAAACACATCCAAGATAATCCTTTCTGGCAGCTAAGGTTGACCAAGTAATATAGTTCAGGCCAATGGAAGTTTTGTGAAAAGGGTTCTGGGAAAGCAAAATCTGTCGTTTGTTCCTTGCCCCCTATTTTTCTGATTCCTAGTGATAATTTAATATCTCTTCATATATTTCTTAGCCATTTGGATGTCCTCATGTGTGATATGTTTTTCAACTCCTTTCCCCATTTTTATTGCAGTACAGTTTTTAATTGATTTGTAGGAGCCAGTATATGTGCTGGGCATAAGTCTCTTATGGATATAAGTATTAAGAGTATTTTATTACAATCCTTGTGTTGACTTTCTACTTCTAAATGATGTCTTTTAATGAACAAACAGTTCTAACTTTAATATACAGAGCCATTTTTCTTTGTGTTTTGGGAATTTTTGTTTGTTTTATATCCTGTTTAGAAGTTTTCTGACCATTCCAAAATCATTAAGATATTTTCTTATGTTTCCTCCTGAAATTATAGTGATTTTTGTAACAAAATTAGTATTGAAATACAACTGGAATTGTTTTGGTATGTACTATGAAGTTAGTTATAGACATGATTTTTCCATTATGTATAATGAATGTATTTAACACCATTTAATAAATACTTATTTTTTTTCACTAAAACACACTGTCATCTTTATCATTAAATCATATAACCACATATGCGCTGGATTGTTTTGGGGCTCTTCTATTTCATTGATTAATTTGTCTACCTGTGCACCAACATTAAATTGGTGTAATCATTACAACTTTATATTACATTTTTACCTCTGGTGTGAATATTCTCCAGCTTTGTTTTCCCACAAGATTCTCTTAGATGGTCCAGACATGGTGTCACGTGCATGTAATCTCGGCAACTCAGGAGGCTGAGGTAGAAGGATCCCAAATTCAAAATCATCCTCTAAAGTTGCTTGGATTAGGAAAAGTGGAATGAAGGAAATGGAGGGAAGATGGGAATAGGGAAGACAGTAGAATGAATCAGACATAATTTTCCTATGATCATATAGGAATACATGACCAGTGAAACTCCACATCATGCACAAGCCCAAGAATGAGATTCTAATTACAATGAGTTATACTCCATGTATGTAGAATATGTCAAAATATATCTTACTATAAAGTATACCTAAAAAGAAAAAATTCATTTCTCCCCCTTGTTTTTTTTTCCTTATATCAAAGAAGACATTTTGCATTTGTTTTTTAGGGATTGGCTAGCTTCACTTAGAATAATCTGCTCTAATGCCATCCATTTCCCTGCAAATTCCATGATTTTGTCATTTTTTAATGCAGAGTAATACTCCATTTGTATAAATGCCACATTTTTTTATCCATTCATCTATTGAAGGGCATCTAGGTTGGTTCCACAGTCTAGCTATTGTGAATTGTGCTGCTATGAACATCGATGTAGCAGTGTTCCTGTAGTATGCTATTTTTAGGTCTTTAGGGAATAGACCAAGAAGGGGAATAGCTGGGTCAAATGGTGGTTCCATTTACAGCTTTCCCAGGAATCTCCATACTGCTTTCCAAATTGGCCACATCAATTTGCAGTCCCACCAGCAATGTACAAGAGTACCATTTTCCCCACATCCTCGCCAGCACTTGTTGTTGTTTGACTTCTTAATGGCTGCCAATCTTACTGGAGTGAGATGGTATCTTAGGGTGGTTTTGATTTGCATTTCTCTGACTGCTAGCGATGGTGAGCATTTTTTCATGTACTTGTTGATTGATTGTATATCCTCCTCTGAGAAGTGTCTGTTCAGGTCCTTGGCCCATTTGTTGATTGGGTTATTTGTTTTCTTATTGTCTAATTTTTTGAGTTCTTTGTATACTCTGGATATTAGGGCTCTATCTGAAGTGTGAGGGGTAAAAATTTGTTCCCATGATGTAGGCTCCCTATTTACCTCTCTCATTGTTTCTCTTGCTGAGAAAACCCTTTTTAGTTTGAGTAAGTCCCATTTGTTGATTTTAGTTATTAACTCTTGTGCTATGGATGTCCTACTGAGGAATTTGGAGCCCGACCCCACAATATGTAGATCATAGCCAACTTTTTCTTCTATCAGACGCAGTATCTCTAATTTGATATCAAGGTCCTTGATCCATTTTGAGTTAACTTTTGTGCATGGTGGGAGAAAGGGATTCAGTTTCATTTTGTTGCATATGGATTTCTAGTTTTCCCAGCACCATTTGTTGAAGATGCTATCCTTCCTCCATTGCATGCTTTTAGCCCCTTTATCAAATATAAGATAGTTGTAATTTTGTGGATTGGTCTCTGTGTCCTCTATTCTGTACCATTGGTCCACCCGCCTGTTTTGGTACCAGTACCATGCTGTTTTTGTTACTATTGCTCTGTAATATAGTTTGAAGTCTGGTACCGCTATACCGCCTGATTCACACTTCCTGCTTAGTATTGTTTTTGCTATTCTGGGTCTTTTATTTTTCCATATGAATTTCATGATTGCTTTATCTATTTCTACAAGAAATGCCGTTGGGATTTTGATTGGCATTGCATTAAACCTATAGAGAACTTTTGGTAATATAGCCATTTTGATGATGTTAGTTCTGCCTATCCATGAACAGGGTATATTTTTCCATCTTCTAAGATCTTCTTCTATTTCTCTCTTTAGGGTTCTGTAGTTTTCATTGTATAAATCTTTCACCTCTTTTGTTAGGTTGATTCCCAAGTATTTTCTTTTTTTTTTTTTTTTTTTTGTGGATATTGTGAATGGAGTGGTTGTCCTCATTTCCAGTTCAGAAGATTTGTCACTGATATACAGAAATGCCTTTGATTTATGCGTGTTGATTTTATATCCTGCCACTTTGCTGAATACATTTAGTTGCTCTAGTACTTTCTTTGTAGACCCTTTTGGGTCTGCTAGGTATAGAATCATGTCAACTGAAAATAGTGATAATTTAAGTTCTTCTTTTCCTATTTTTATGCCTTTAATTTCTTTCGTCTGTCTAATTGCTCTGGCCAGTGTTTCGAGAACTATGCTGAACAGAAGTGGTGAGATTACAGTTGATGGGGTAGAGAGAGAAGATGGGAGGGGAGGGGAGGGGAGGGGGGATAGTAGAGGATAGGAAAGGCAGCAGAATACAACAGACACTAGTATGGCAATATGTAAAACAGTGGATGTGTAACCAGTGTGATTCTGCAATATGTATATGGGGTAAAAATGGGAGTTCATAATCCGCTTGAATCAAATGTGTGAAATATGATATGTCAAGAACTATGTAATGTTTTGAACAACCAACAATAAAAATTAAAAAAAAATAATAATAAAAGAAAAATAAAAAAGAAAAAATAAATAAATAAAAAGAAAAAATAAATAAAAAGAAAAAAAATTTTTAAGTGTGTTACACACAATGGAATGCAATTCGGGCATAAAAACGATGAAATCCTCTCATTTGTAACAACATAGATTGAACTGGAGACAATTGTGTCAATTAAAATAACCCAGGAACAGAAAGACAAGTACTCCCTGAACTCACTCATATGTGTAATCTTAAAAAGTTGATCAAGTAGATCAGAGCAGATTCATTTCCAGAGGTTGAGAATAGGATGAGGAATTATAGCTAAACGTTTGATGCCTAAATGCTTCTAAGGTAGGAATAGATAAGACCAAGAAGTTCTGATATGCTGCTGCATACTAGGGTGACTATACACAATAATGTACCATGTGTTCTTTCTAAAGCTGGAAAAATTTTTTTCATGTTTTTGCCATAAATGAATGATCAATATTTGATAAGATAGACTTAATCTGATTTAAACATTACACAAGATATAAATGTAATGAAACAGCCCATGGAAGTTCATAAATACATAAAGTTTTTATGTCCCATTTTTAAAAATTAAGTGGGAATAGTGGTAACTTTTTGGAAGAAAGAAAGGGTAATTACTGAAAAAATATATGTAGTGGATTCTTGCAGTCTTGGTGTTCTGATTTTAACTGAGTGGTGATTATACAGATTTTCTTCACTTTTTTGGTGATTCTTCCAATTGTACAATAAATTTTTTGTGTCTGTATATATGAAAGATATATTAAAATAAAATTTTAATGCATTTAAAAAAATCAGCCTCAACAATTTAGCAAAGCCCTCAGCAACTTAGCAAGAACCTGGCTCAAAATTTAAAAAAATAAAAAGAGCTGGGGTTATAACTCAGTGGTACAGTGCCTTGGGTCTATCCCCAGTAACAAAAAATAAAATTGCCTTTTCTTTGGATATTTTTGGTACTTTGATTTCTAGATGAATTTTAGAATCAGTTTGTCAGATTCTCCCAAAAAAAGAAATGAATAAAATAAACTGCTAGGATTTTGACTGTGATTGTATTAAGTCCATAGAGTAAACTGAGGAGAGTTGACATTTCTGGACATCACACTTTTCAATCATAAACGTGGCATATCCCTCCATTTATTTAGGTTTTTCTTATGTTATCATGAGAATCTTTTGTAGTTTTTAGTGTGGAGAACTTGCACATATTTTGTTGGGTTTATTCCTAGGGATTTGATGCTATTGTAAATAATACCTTATACTATTTCATCTTATATGTGTTAAATTTTTCTATATATAATTCATGTTTGTATATTTGAATGTTGCTAAGTAATTATATTAGTTTTCGCAGATCTTTTTAGTTTTCCTCACTTTTATTTCAATTTTCTTTCTTCAATTCCAGTCTATATTATTTATTTCTTCCATTATAATCCATGGACATTTTACTTTTTTTCTTGATTTATTACATTGGTTAGAACTTCCTTCATTATGTTAAATAGAAGTGGTGAGAGCAGGAATCTTTGCCTCATTCTCAGTCTCTGGGGGGAACCTCTTAATATTTTGCCATTGACTATAAAAATTGCTGTATAATTTTTGTAGATATTTTTATCAATTTAGGAAGTTCCCTGATATTCCTCATTTACTAATATTTTTAAAAAACAATGGTTGTTGAACTTTTCCAATATTTTTGTCATCTACTGATATCAGTTTTTAAAATTTAGTATTTTTAGTTATATACAACACCAAGATACACCCTGACGTAGTCACAAAGGTGTGGAACTCAACCTGCTCTAATGATTTCTCTCCCTTTTTCTAAAATACATTGACTTTTAAATACAAAACTAACTTTCTATCCGAGGAATAAATATTATTTTTAAAATTTATTATCCTTTCTCAATATTGCTGGATTAGGTATTATATTGTTCTGTCAGAACTGGCATTAAAAAGTACCACAAACTGGGCAGCTTAAATAACAGAAAATTATTGTATCACAGTTCTAAAGAGTTGAAAAACAAAATTAGTGTCAGTTCCTGTTGCAGACCTCTCTCCTTGGCTTCCAGATGGTCAGATTTATGTTCACAGGATATTCTTCATGTACACATAACTGTCTCCAAATTTCTCCTTTCATATGAATAGCAGTCAGGTTAGGGGCCACCCTAACATTCTTATTTTTTCTTTATTACCTCTGCAAAGATCCTATCTCTGAACAAGATTATATCGTAAGGTACAGGGGTTAGGGCATGAATGTGAATTTGGGAGTGGGGAGCTAACAATTTAATTTAGCCCATACAAATATTTTAATATTTTTAGTTTAGAATTTGTGGATATACTTTCATGTGAGAGACTGGCCTATAATATTCTTTCTTGTTATATCCTTGTCATATTTTAATATAGAAGTGACACTGAATATTTTCAAATGTCAACCTCTTTGATTACAAGGAGGACTTGGAATTTTAAAATATTTTATGAATTACCTTTTCATATCTTTAGTAATTTTTGCTAGGATGACTCATCTTTTCATATTAATTACTAAGAGTGTTTATCATGGGATAATTCTACTACATTATGTCATATTTTTCCAATACATTGTATATGTTTCTAAGCAGACATTATGAATATATAGGTTTTCAAGTTTATGATTTTCTTCGACTTTTATTATTTACAGTCATCTGTCAAAACTGTTATTTTCAACAGTATTTTCACTATACATTTTATTGCTTAATTTTGGTACATTTAGCATATCTCTAATATGTCTGACATATATGACTATCTAAATGTATTATCTTACATTCTTAAGCTGTTACTTCTGTACCATTAATCAGTCACCTAATCTTTCAATCCTGATTTGAAATGCCAACAGTGCATTGTGATAAATTCGTTTCTACTATTATATCTCTTTTGTATTTTAGTTATTCTCAAATCATCTATCAATCAATCTGTACACAAATACCCATTTTGGTTACTGTGGTTTTTCCAGATATTATTGTATCTGTGAGACTAATTACCACCACAATGTTACATGTTTCTCCATGCATTTCTTTCTAAATTTTGTCCATAGAATTCTCAATATTTTTCGTAAACTAAAATCCATATTTTCAGGCTAAGAAAAAAATAATATACTATTGGAATGATTATGACAACTGTGCAAAATGCATATATTGACCTGATTTAAAATTAGCATCTTTTTTATTTTGTCTTTTTTTTTTTTTGAACTGGGGGTTAAACCGAGGGCATTACAAATGTGAGGCAAACACTTTGCCACTGAGCTACATCCCAGTCCAAAATTACCATCTTATCCAAAATTATCATCCAGGAAGGAGTCTTCATTTACCCTATCCTTCTTTTAAGACTCTCCTTGAATATTGGTAATTTTCTTCATATAGGTCTTTTTTTTAACATTAAGAAATTCACACTTTATTTAGTAACAAATTGTATCTGTAATGAAATATAAGTAAAAATGCTCTGTAAAACGGGCATGGTGGACCATGCCGTGACCCTAGGGATGTGAGAAGCTTTGCAAGTTCAAAGTCAGGCTCCATAACTTAGTGAGGCCCTTCTTCATGTAGGTCTTATATATTTTGGATTAAGTTTGTTCTTAGGCTTAAAATTTGTTTGGTGGAAATAGAATGTTTTGTCTCATTTATGTCTCATTTATTATACTTCTTTACTTTCAAGTCAAGTCTTATTTTCTCCTCATTTTTTATTAGTGCATTATAGTCATATATAATATTAGGGTTCATTTTGATGTAATTATATAAGCATGAAATATAATTTGCTCCAATTTAGTCCCCAAGTCCCCAGAACTTCCCCTTTCCCTCCCCATGTTCCCTTTCCTCCACGCTACTGGCCTTTCTGTTTCTTTGTTTTTAATTAATGCAATATGAGTCATCATAGGAAAAATAATATATATATTATTCACTGTGGTACATTCATATATGTACATAGGATAGTTTTGTCAGTTTAAAGGATAAAATTTATGAATACTTTATCTGATATCCCTGAACATAACCACTCAGATTGTGTAATGTACAAATCTAGAGTACATTTTTAAATATAGTATTATATGATGACACCCCCTAGAGCTACCTACAGACTGAACATTTTATTTTTAATGAATTTGGCTCTGTAACTAAAAAAGTATAATTTAATAATTTTTATTTTTAATTTCAAATTAGTCTTATTAAAAAGAAAGGACTATTCTTTGTAAATGTAAATGTTTGCCTCCTATGTTATCATCTCAATAGTACACTTAGTACTACAAGCAATAGATGCATTATTGATGACAACAAACCATTACATAAAAGAATAAAAGAACATTCACCATGATGAAACATGGACTATTTTTCCTCACATGGATCATTTGTTTCCGTAACTTTTTCTACAGTCACATTAAACTCAGCTTTCATAACACAAACCTGATCCTTCTCCTCATCCCAAAGACCATTTCCTAGTAGCTTATCCATTTTCAATCAACTGGTTCTAGGGGTCCTAAGTTTGAAAAGCTCACAGACATTGTCTCTACCTCCAACTAATCCTCAAACTCAATCAGTTCTTTAGTTATGATGCATTTTATATCCACCATTGAATTTTCTCTTTCACTGCCATTATCTTAGACAATATCCATGTTACCATAGTCTGATTGGTTCTTTAATTAAAATACCTTATCACCTTTAATTCCCCACAAAGAGGTTAAGTATTCATTTTGTGGGACTAAGTTTTTTCAGATGTGATATTAGTTGTCAGCCTAGGAAAACAGAATCAAACTGATATGGGCCTCTTGTTTCCTCAGCATTCTCCATAACCATCACATTCTACCACTGTGCTTATAGCCTCTATTCTAACCTGCCTTTGCTCATGTTTGAGTTTCCTACAGGCTGGTTTTGTATGCCACCAGACCTCCCCACTGAACTCAATCAATATCCTGAGCTTCTGCCATTTTTTTTTTGAAATGTTATAAGCCTCTGCTGAGTGCCAGTACCTATTTGTTTGGATCTGGTAATTGGTTTGCATTCTTTGCTAACATGACCTCCTCCAGTTTCAGGTTAGTCTCATATCATACATTATTTCATCTTAGAAAAATATTCAAATACCATTCTCATATTCAGAACATTAACCTTGGCTTTAGCCTACAGAAGTTCCCAGATGATTTAAATAGTATATTGCTAGCAATTAGTGATTGCTAAATTGAACAACGAAAGAAAGTTGACATATTTAAAATAAATGACTGTACTGGAATACTAACTAGGTAATAAAAAAAATAGCAATGCTCTTCTGAAATAAGCATATCTCATTATTCAACCATTAAAATGAGTCAGCCAAATGTTTTCATTTATAAATGTCATAAATGTGCAAATCTTTACTTCAAAGTTAAGTACTTAAAACAATATTGCTAATTGAAAACTGAAAATGTTGACAATTTCCATTGTATTTTATTATTTGAAACCATTACTGTTTGATGTCAGACACATAAATAAAACCATGAGAAACTCTTAATTGCTAAGGTGATACTTGAAAATCATGAGGATTTAATCATTCCTGCAAGAATGCCTGTTGGAAATTTGACCTCAAATATCATGAAAGCTCTCTAATATGCTTTGAGGTTGATGTTACTTGCATTTTCTTCTGAGTAGCAGAAATGGGAAGTCTTCTGTAATGTATTAAGGTTGATACCAGATGCCATTAGTCACAAACATTTTATAGCAGAAGGAAAACCATGTGGCTGCATTTTTTGATATGTTTAAGGTGGCATTCAGCAGCACCACAGAATAAAGAGGCATATAGCCATGCGACCATAATGTGTTAAGTAGAATTCTATATTTTGAATGTCGTTTCTTCTAAAGTTTCAAAGATATATATTTGAAGTAAAAATTCTATTTCCCCCTAAGAATAATTGAAAGCTATTAAAGAAAATAATTCTATGTAAGTTCAAAGCTTCAGATAGAGCCTTGATAAAATCCATCTCTCAATGCTGTCTTAGATTAGCTGAATCCTCTGGACAGTTAAGCTCGACTGTTGTTGGGCCAGTCTATTGGAGCCAGGGAAACTGATTCTGAGGAAATTATAATACTCAAAGCCCTCTAAAGAACTTCATATTCAATCAGATCCATGCCAAAGTCCTTGAGAGGAAGCCAAGAGCAAGTACCACAGAGGCCAGAAAGAAGCATCAAGTCCAAAGAGAGAATCAGGGTCACTGGTGACAGAGATGGCGTCGTCAGAAGCTAGATGAATTAAAGTATGGTCAAATGGGGGCAAACAAGGCAGCTTTGGCACAACTGCCTTTCAAAATGAACAAGATCAACATGGATACCAGAGCTATTCCAATTGGCATCATGGATATTTGTAGAAAAGGTATTACAGAAATACCTTCCAACATGAGTCACTCCATTTTGATAGTCAGTTATGGAGAATAGGTTACTAACAGAAAAAAGAAGGCTGTGCCTGCCAAGAATGAAATTGAGAAATTCTTTTTTAAAAGTTGTCATGTATTAAAACATCACACACACTGTGCCCCATAAATAGGTGTAATTATTATATTTTGATTAAAAATAAAATAATTTAAATTTAAAAATAAAAAATGGATCAATTAGACAACACAATACAATTGACTTCGTCCAAAGACTTTATTGACTAGCTTTCTCTATTAATTGACTCATCTATACTCCCGTAATGTAATCATAACATATGGTTATAAGAAAGATCCTAAGGCTCTATGGAATTCTAAAGAAATTCCTTAGTAATTGATGAACAAATTATATTTTGAATGGTTTGGAAGTCAAATATAATCTATTTTCTCTTAAATGGGAAATTAATTCAATTGAGCATTTTAGCATCCTACTTATTATGTGCAATTGAATAACAGACATAGTACTTTTCCTCATCTGAATATTTTATTAATCAAATCAAGATCATGCCAGACAACAGAAGGTTTTTCGAATGGACAAAAAGATGAAACCACTAAGCATGAGGAAAAATGTTTAATTTCTGTTCCAGGGTAATGAAAATAATATTTAAATTTGTTAAACATGTACTGATTCCCAGATTCTATTTGAAATACTTAATGTTTTACCATCTCAATTAGCATAATATTAGTACTATTATGAATTTCATAGTTGAGCAAGAAATAGTTTTTAGATGTTATGTAACTTGGTCAATTTTACATAGCCAATAAATAATGGATCTATCATAATATATTGATAGGCAGTAGGAAACAGACAATAAATGGAGGGATATTATGAAAGACAAAAATACCTATACTTTTTATAGGGCAGATTGCATCACACTTGATTAAGAAATAGGGACTTAAGAGAGGGGAATAGTCTTAGATAGGACAAAGGAAAGAAATATAATTCATCATTGGCCTGTTACTTAAATAATATGAAATTCCTAATTCTTGAATATTTTTGACCAACAAAAATAACACTGTGGTATGGCACTTGAAAGCAGAATTATATTGCCTTAATGTTAGAAGTCATATTACACACACTGCTACTTCCTAGGAAATACTTAATTTCCATTGACATCTAAATATGATTTATTTGGGCCTGCATATAATTTTAAAATGATTTTGAAGTTAGATAATACCAATGATTACAATGGTTAGATTCAATTAAGAACTTCGTAATTATGGTTAAGTGTTTTTAAAATAGCTTGGACACTTTTATTCATATTGAACAAAATACTTTAAAACCATTGCTTCCTAAATTTCACATCTCCATGAGATAAGCAAACTCTTAAAATTACTCTTAAACAGCTTGAAAACTAAAACATAAAAAACTTAAGTGGTTTTCTGCTGCCATTCATTGAGTCAGCATTGATAATAACAGCTTGAGTTACAGATCATCATTCATTCTGTGCCACATAGTAAATTTCACAATGTCACATCAGGGGACATGTTTTGTTTTGTGTTCTAATGATAAATGAAATTCCTCCAACACTACTCTACCTAAACAAAAATACTAAAAAATAATTTGGTGATCATAAATAATGGATAAACCCAGTGAAAACTATAAAACATTGGCAGTTCAGCTGGCTCATCTTTGTAGTGGCACCACAGCTAGCGTCCTGCAGCATCATTCTCTCTTTCACTGCACAGTTATAGCCACCAATGATATCTCAGGATCATTTTATTCATAATTTTCCATATGGGTGAGTTCCCTTTTTGACTTGTTCCACAACCTATCAAGTGACATCTCTTGGTTCTATTAAAACTAACAAGACATTTCACATTGGTGATTTTTGAAGTTTCTGAATTTTTTTCATATCCTATTTGGCCAATACTGTACTCTAAACTCAGTGCCTCATTAAATATTTGTTGGATAAAGAGATCCCTAATTATTCAAGGAGGATCCCAAAATACTGAGATGCTAGCAAGCTACAAGAGGAAAGCTACTAAGTTATTGTCTGGTGAAATGCTTGTCAAGATCCTATGAAATTCAGTGCCTCCTTACAGTGACTTCACCAGTGTAAATTTCACCCATAAGTTTTCACCAAGCAGAAAATGCTTACATATATGGTTCTCTTTTTGCATAGTTATTTGCACAAACCAGTTACTATAGCTTAGCTAAATAATACCAGTCTCAGATGACACCATTTGAATTTCAGTTACCACAGCACATTAACTCTTAGAAATTGTTTAAAGCCAAACTTTAATGCCAGCTATTTAGTCCACTGATCACTCCCTAAATAACAGTGTCATGATTGGTGGCAAATTGTGTCCCATCTTTCAGAGTCTGTCAGTGATTGATTACTGGGTATTTGCTATTCAGTTTACAATGGGATAGTATCAAACTGAAGAAACTTATTCACAGAAAAGAAAACCATCAAGAATGTGAAAAGAGAGCCTACAGAATGGGAGAAAATCTTTTCCACCTACACCTCAGAATAACCTAATCAATAAATGGGCAAAGGAACTGAACTGGAACTTCACAGATGAAGAAATGTGAATAGTCAACAAATATATGAAAAAAAATGTTCAACATCTCTAGCAATTAGAGAAATGTGAATTAAAACCATACTGAGATTCCATCTCACTCAGCCATAATGGCAATGATCAAGAATACAAGTAACAACAAATGTTGCCAAAATGTGGGGAAACGGATACAGTCATACCTTTAACTGAACTAATCAAAAGAAAGAGAAGACCCAAATAGATAAAATTAGAGGTGAAAAAAGACATTATACCAGGTACAAGTGAAATTCAAAGGATAATTAGGGAACATTTTGAGATATGAAAAATTGTGGTATATATGTGTAATAAGAATTGTAGTGCAAAAAAACATAGTACATATATGAAGACATGAATTGGCATGAACACACTTTATATACAAAGATATGAAAAATTGTGCTCTATATGTGTGATAAGAATTGTAATGCATTCTGCTGTTGTGTATTTTAAAAAATAAAATAAATTAAATTAAAAAATAAAGAAAGAAAAGAAAAAAGAAAAACTACATGCCCATAAATCCAGAGTTCTAAAGAAGGATTAATACCAATGTGCCTCTAACTACTTCATAAAATAGAAAAGTAAGGAATTATTACAAATTAATTATACCTTTAAAGGACACAATTAAAAAATCTATAGACCAATATCCCTGCTGAATGTAGATTTAAAAATCCTCAATATACTATTTGCAAATAGAATTCCACAGCACATTAAAAAAATGATACAACATGGTCAAGTTGGTTTCATTCCAAGGATACAAGGATAGTTAAATATGTGCAAGTTAATAAGGACAATACAGTACATAAATAAAATTAAGGATAAAATTCACATGATCATCTTGATAGATGAAAAAATATTTTAATAAATGCCACATTCATTCATGATTAATATCCTTAATAAATTAGTTATAGGAGTTTTGTATCTCAACACAATGAAGCCTGCATAAGACATACCAATAGTCTTTCCTCAAAGATCATGAGCAAGACAAACATATCTACTCTTGCCATTATTTAATATAGAATTTAAATTTTGCCAGAACAATTAGGTAACAGAAGTAACTGAAAGGGATAAAATAGAAAGGGAGGAAGTCAAATTATTCCTGTTTGCTTATACTGAGAAAACCCTAAAGATTCTACCAAAAGACTCATAGAACTGATAAACAAATTCAGCACAGTAATAGGATACAGACTCAACATACTGAAATCAATAGGTTTTATGTGCAATAGTGAACTTGCTGAGAAAGAAATTAGTAAACAATCTCATTCATAATATCCTCAAATCTAGGAATAAACCTAATAAAGAAATAAAAGGCCTCTGCAGTGGAAATTATAAAGCACTGAAGAAAGAAATTTAAGAACACACTAGAAGATGGAAAGACTTCCCATCTACTTGGACTGTGAAAATTAATATTGTTAAAATCACCATACTACCCAAAGCAATCTTCAGATACAATGCAATTCATATCAAAATGCCAATGACTTTCTTCACAGACCTAGAAAAAACATTTCTAAAATTCATATGGAAGCATGAAAGAAACCAAGTAGCCAGAATAGTCTTGAGGGGGATAAAAAGCAATGTAGGAGACATCACAATACTCTCTCCCCCAAATGAATTATAATTTAATGGTTTTCCATAAAGAAATCTTCTGGCTCAGATAGTTTCCTTTAGTAAACTATATTCAACATATAAGAACAAATAGCATGTCTCGAAAAATGGCTTGTTCAAAGCATAGGAAAATCTGTAAACTGATTTTACAACCAACACAATCTTCATACCAAAACATAACAAGGGCTTTATGAGGCAGGAAATTTAAAGCTAATTCTCCCCATGAATATGAACATAAAAACACTGACTAATGCATTGAAAACCAATACTTGGGAGGCTAAGGCTGGAGGATCTTGAGTTTGAGGCCAGCCTTGGCAACATAGCAAGACACTGTCTCAAAGAAATACCAAACACAGCAATACAAAAAGGGGGTGGGTGGGTGGGTAAACTATTAAAAGCACAATGGTTAGACAAGAGGAAAAAGTTGAAGGGATCTATTGTATATCTTTTTAAAAAAAAAT